>NC_090657.1:101094428-101443178 GCF_040937935.1 Hyperolius riggenbachi
TGCCTGGTACACACCTTCAATTTTAATTGGCCAACGACTGACCAATTTCACCATCTCTGTGTAGTATAACTCATTTACGGTGATCACGAGTCAGGCTCTGGGTGGAAAATTCAAGCCAGGAGCGGTAACCCCCGAGGATGACTCGTAGTAGCCACCGGGAGCCTGGTGCAGGAGTAAAGCCTGCAGCGGGCGTTTTAACTCACCTCCCGTGGGATCCAGACGCCGGCAGCCATTCTCCTTTCTGTCCTCGGAGTCTCTGCATCCCTCGGGTGAGATATCTCTCACTACAGGGTTACAGCACCACTGGAGGACAGAGGGAGAACTGCAGTGCTGGATCCCAGGGAGGGGAATTATGCTACGTACACACATGCGACAACGATCGTTCGTTGAGAACGACGAACGAGCTTTTAATTGATGAAAGAACGACCTGAGTAAAGTTAGTTTTTAAATGTGTGTAACGATCTGATCGTTAGAATGAACGTTACATCACGTAAAGCAGCTATTGCGCCTGCGCATAAAAATGAGAAGTTTCAGGGAGAAATTGTGAAATGCGCATGTCAAGCCTAGTACGAACGACCGTTTGCAACGATGTACTACTTTTGCAAACGATCGTCGTTGGTTAAAATCCGCCGAGACAGAACTTTCATTTGTAGCGATTTGGCTCGTTCCTCGTTTGCCTTAATAGTCGGTGGTTCGTTTTTTGTAACGATCGTCGTTAGTAAAGATCGGGGAACGATCGTTACAAACGACTATAGTCGCATGTGTGTACGTACCTTTAGTGCTAAGGCTGCTACAGGCTCTAGCAGCATGATTTTTTCTGCTGGAAAAAAAAAAAAATTGCACCACTTTCAGACCCTAAAATCCAGAAGAATCATTCCGCCAAGGGCAGTACTCATTTACAACTTTTTTATTATTTTTATGTTTTTTCAACATTATTAAAAATAAGCAAACTTGAAGCGGTGAACTGCTTAAAGGGAAGGTGTGAGCAGCTTAAAAAAAAGAAAAGAAAAAAAAAAAAGTAATTTACTTACCCTGGGCTGCCTCCAGCCCCTAGCAGCCACTATGTCCCTTGCCGCAGCTTCGCACTCAGCCGCTGGCTCCCAGTCCTCTCCGCTGCACAAGACGACCTCGCGTGGTCATCCTTTACTGCGCCTGCGAGAGCGCCGCTGTCAATCACTCGCACATGGTGTGGAGTGTACCACGCAGGCACAGAACTACTGTGCAGTACACTCCACACCACGTGCGAGTGAATGACAGTGGCGCTCGTGCAGGCGCACTACAGGATGACCTGGCGAGGTCGGCCTCTGCACCGGAGGGGACCAGGAGCCAGCGGCTGAGTGCGGAGCTGTGGCAAGGGACATAGCGGCTGGAGGAAGCCCCGGGAAAGTACATGACTTTTTTTTTTAAGCTGCTCGGACCTTCCGTTTAGCATTCACTATGCATTCATAGGGCCCGTTCAGACTGCATGCGTTTCCAGCCGCGTTTTGGAAACGCGTGCAGGAGGCAGACACGCACGACATCAGACAGTGCATAGAGTGCACTGTCTGATGTTCACACTGCATGCGGTCCGGGAACGCATGCTGCACGCAGATTTTGCAAAAACGCTCGGCTCTCCCATTCACTTTTCAGTGATGGGATCAGCCACGCAATGCATACAAACGCGGATGGCGTGCGTTCGCAGGCGTTGCGTTCCGCATGCGTGGCCGTCCACTTTTGTAATGTGAACCGGCCCTTAAGCAGCTTTACCCAAAGCAGCAAATGCATGAACCAAATAGCGAACCCACGTATTGCCAAACTGACCTATAAAGTGTCCAAAGAATACAGGAAAATGCGTTTAACATTGTTTCCAGCCCTAGGGCTTGTTTCACACGGGTGCATTGCACAATATAATCACAATGAGATTACAGTAGTAATCCTAGTTATCCGGAACTCAACCAACCAGCACAAATTGCCGGCAGTACTTGCAGTGGTGGGTGAAGGCCAACTTCTTAGGCTGTTTGTGGGTCCCCCAAGGTTAATATACTGTACATTCAATGACTGTATTTTATTACATTTAATACAGAGTTCATGGTATGTATATAGAGTGGGGTATGGTACCATATTACCTAGGCCTTCTTTTAACATTGAGGGACTGTTTACATTGGCATAAAAAAAACAGTCTGTTTAGCAGACTGTTGAGCCTTGTTCACATAAATCGCTGACGCCAGCGTTTTGCGATTTTGTGCGTGATTTTTTTTAAGTGCCTCCTGGCTTTTCATCTGCGCATTAGGGAATTTTTGTAAAGCGCTTTTCTAATCGCTTTTGCAGAGCAATTCGTTTTTTCACTTCCTGACGTCAGTCAGGAAGTTAACTAGATCAGCCGGAAATTAATAAATACATTGTATTCATGAAAGTGCTGGGGAAATCACTATACAAAGCAATTTCCCTATACCTTCCATTGAGGCAAATCGCCCCAAAAATGGTACAGGCAGCGCTTCCGTGAGCGGATCGGAATAGAACCGCTCATATGTTAAAGCGCTCATAGGGAATCATTGCACAAGCGCTTTTAGGGCAATTTTGAAAATCGCTGGCCCTTAAAAAAAAAAAAAAAAAAAACTTGAACGTGCCCTTAATGTGAACAAGCAGGGCCGTGCAGAGGGCCTTTAAGTGGGGAGTGCTCAAATTTAAAAAAAAGGGGCCTGGCAATGCCTTCCCCCACATACCCCCCCCCCACACACACACACAGACACACACACACACACACCTTTATAGCAGTATAAGGCAGACTTTGTGTCTCCTTTCAACCAACTCTTTTGGTGCTACCACCCTCAAATCAGCAGTGATAGGTGCCCACTGTTAGTGGGTTAGAGTGGGCACAGTGGAGCCCACAGTGGAGGCACAGACTCACCTTTCATTACTGGGACCTCTGTCCCTCTTGATCAGCACCCAAGCCTCTTTTCAGGCAAATAAGTGGTTACCAATATGCAGTGGTTGCTAAGCATTAGTAGATGCAAAACTGCAGTAAGTGTCAAGGTGCAGTGGGTGCCCAGATGCAGTAGATGGTAAGACGCAAAGGTTCACTTTGTGCTCAGTTGCAGTGGGTGCCGAGATACCAAAGTAAAGTCTGTGTCAAGCTGCTTTGGGTACCAAGATCCAGTTTATATTGGGTGTTTATTTGCAGTGGGTGCCATGTAGTATTGGGTGCTGAATGAGTAGCAGATGGTGATAAACAATAGTGGGTGCCATGTGATTGCTAATTGGTACAGGGAGCCATGTGAGTGTTGGACATGAGTGAGTAGGGAGTGCCATGCGTGGTCTGGATGTGTGGCATGGGAGATTACCGAGTCTCATATGGATTTGGACCAAGGATGGGTACTGGATGCTATTTGGGTGCTGGCCATGGACTGGTACTAGGCTTTGGAACTTGGTGACGTGTGAGTACTGTGCCATGTGGGTGTTGATTATGGGGGTATGTGGGTGTTAGGTGCAAATACTGAGTGCCAAGTGGGTACTGGGAGTGAGTACATGGTGACATATGGGTGATGGGTGCTGGCTAGTGGGGTATTAGTTGTCATGTGGGTGCTAAAGGCAGATGCTGGGTGCCATGTTGGTTCTGGGTGCTGGCCCAGGGCGACATGTGTATTCTGGCTGTATGGGCGTGTATCAATCATCATGTAGGTGTTGATTGCAGGTACTCAGTCCCTTGTGAGTTCTGGGTGCAAGTACTGGATGTCATATGTGAGTGTTTGGTGTGGGTGCTGGGCACCAAGTGGAGGCTTAGTGCAAATGGAACTACTGCAGATGAAACATGTGGGTGTTGGGTGCAGGTACTGGGTATCACATAGGTGCAAATACTTGGTGCCATGCCTGCACTGGGTGCTAGCTATGGGTGGGCATTGTGTGTCATGTGGGTTCTGAGTGCAGGTACTTTGGGTGCTAGTACTAGTTATGTGAGTGCAGATAGTGGTGCCATGTGAAGGCGGTGTGCAGGTGTGAGTAGTGAGTGCCATGTTGGGGCTGGGTGCAAGTACTGTGCCATGTGGGTGTGAGTACTGGGTGCCAGCTATAGGGTGAAGGGGTGCAGGTACTGGGTGTCATGTGGCTGTTTGATGCAACTACTAAGTGCCATATTGAGGCCGGATGTGAGTATTGGATGCAGGGTGCTTGGTGCAAGTACTGGGTGCTTGCTATAGTGGGGGTTACTGGTTGAGTGTAATGTGGGTGCTGAATATTGGTGGGATTGATGTGGGTGCAGGGGGTGGGAGATCACTGTGGGTACTGCTATGAATAGCATAGTTGCTGCTAGGGGAGGTCGAGGTCAGTGTGGTTGATGGGGGAAGGGTAGGTCACTGTGGGGAGAAGTAACTGTGGGTGCTGTGGAAGGTAGAGGTCAGTATGGGTGCTGGAGGAAAGGGAGGTCGCTGTGGGTCCTTTGGGGGAGATCACTGTGGGTCTTGGGAGGTAGAGGTCAGTATGGGTGCAAGGGGTGGGAGGTCACTTTGGGTGCTGCTATGAATGGCATAGTTGCTGCTAAGGGAGGTAGAGGTCAGTGTGGGTGCTGGGTGAAGGGTAGGCCACTATGGGTGCTGTGGAAGGAAGAGATCAGTATGGGTGCTGGAGAAAGGGTAGGTCACTGTGGGTGCTGGGAGAAGTCAGTGTGGTTACTGGAGGAGGGAGTGGATGCTGGATGTTGAGAGAGGCCACTGTAGGCGCTGGCAATGGGAGAGGTCACTGTAGGTGCTGCTTTTGGGATGGGAGGTCCCTGTGGGTGCTGCAGGGGACAGGAGGGTAGCCACTGGGGGAGGTAAAAATCACTGTGGGTGCTGGGGGAGGGATAGGTCAGTGTGGGTGCTGCGGTAGACAGGATCACTGCTAGAGCTGGGGGGAGAGGCCACTGTAGGTTCTAGGTGGAGGGAGAGGTCACTGTGGGTGCTGGGGGAGGGAGGGGTCACTGTGGGTGCTAGGTGGAGGGAGAGGTCACTGTGGGTGCTAGATGGAGGGAAAGGTCACTGTGGGTGCTAGGTGAAGGGAGATGTCACTGTGGGTACTGGGTAGGGAGAGGTCAGTATGGGTCCTAGGTGGAGGGAGAGGTCACTGTGAGTGCTAGGGGAGGGAGTGGTCACTGGGTACTAGGTGGAGGGAGAGGTTACTATGGGTGCTGGGGGAGGTAGAGGTCAGTATGGGTCCTAGGTGGAGGGAGAGGTCAGTATACCACACTAGGAATCCTGTCTGGGCCTCTTCACTTGAAAGTGTCCCCGGCGGGGGAGGAGCTTCCCGCGGGTGGGCGGGGCTTATCGCGGGTGGGGGCGGAGCTTATTTTGAGCAGCGAGAGGGGCCTTTTTTTAAGATTTTAAAAAGGGGGGTGCCTGGGCACCCAGAGCACCCCCCTGTGCACGTGCCTGTGAACAAGCCCTAAGGACTGGATCGTAAACAGATGTGAATGGCTCCTATGTTAATCAATAGGATCCGTTCACATTGTTCTATGGGATCGGATCTGTTTGGCTTGTTACGTTAAAGTTTGAGAAGGGATCAATTTTTCCGGATTGATGGAGCGATCGCATTTACACTGCGCTAACAGAATGGAGGGCCACGAATCAAAAACTGATGCCCAGGAAAAACTGATCTGTTTCAGGGATCAGGTATTTTTTCCCCACAATTAGTTCTATTAAAGCAACATGTCATACAAATTGGACACAATAGTTAGATCACAACTTTTAAATGATATAGCAGTTCAAAGATGGAAGAACAGATTAGGAAATGAGACCTTCACTAGGGCCAAAAAGTTCCACATTATACAGCCATATAAAAGCATCTCATGATAACGACTGTGCCCGTCATTGACAAGGTATATCAGTAGACCACACATCAACACTAAGGCCCAGTGCACACCAAAACCGCTAGCAGATCGTCAAAACGCTAGCGGTTTTGGGAGCAGAGAGCAGATATTTGGCCGGGTGCACACCAAGCGGATTTTGTATGCGATCCACCAGCCGCATCAGCCAGTGAAAACGCTTGGCTATTGTATTTCAATGTGTGGTGCACACCGGCGGTTTGAGGTTTTTTAGCAAACCGCAAACGCGCAGCAGGAGGCGCGTTTGCGGCTTGGCAAAAACCTCAAACCGCCGGTGTGCACCATCCCATTGCAATACATTAGCCAAGCATTTTTCCAGGCGGATGCGGCCGGCGGATCGCTCCAAAAACCGCTCGGTGTGCACTGGGCCTAAGGCCCAGTGCACACCGAGCGGATTTGGATCCGCCGGCCGCATCCGCCTGTAAATCCGCTTAGCTAATGTATTTCAATGGGCTGGTGAACACCGGCGGTTTGAGTTTTTTTCCAAACCGCAAACGTGCCTCCTGCTGCACGTTTGCGGTTTGCTAAAAACTTCAAACCACCGGTGTGCACCAGCCCATTGAAATACAATAGCCAAGCGGATTTACAGGCGGATGCGGTCGGCGGATCGCATCCAAATCCGCTCGGTGTGCACTGGGCCAAATCTCTGCAATCCGCACCAAAATCCACTAGCGTTTTGTGGATCTGCTAGCAGTTTTGGTGTGCACTGGGCCTAAATGAGGCTATGGTAAGCCTATCCCATGTGCCACATAGAAATGGAGAAGAAGAAAAAGAAAAAAGAAAAGAGAGGGAAAGAAAGGGGAAAAACTAGGTATAAGATGTGAAGGCCCAGAGTGAACATTACGAAACCCACTCAGGAAGCCATAATGTTTACGGATCAGTTTTTGATCTGTCCAGTGTAAATGTGCCCTGGGTCTCCCTTCTGTCCCCACAATGGTACCACCTAAACTGGGGAGCACCTGTCACCACCTAAATTGGGGGGAACCTGTTACTACCTAAAACTGGGGGGCACCTATCACCTAAGCTGGGAGGGTCCCTGTCACCACCTAAACTGGGGGGCACCGGTGTCAGATGGGCTCATAATCTAATCCCTACCATAGTCCTAGTCTAATGTCCCACCATTGCTAAATTCATGTAAATTTGACACCACCCATGACCACACCCACATTCATGGCCACGCTCATCTTTTAGCACAATACGCTATGCACGCCTCACAACTTTACCCCCCATTTTTGCACACAAACCTTCCCGCCCCCCCGAAACATTTTCTGCAGACGTCCATGGCAGCTCGGAACTGATTAGTCCAATGCCATGCTGCATACATTAGCATAACATTAGAAACTCAAAATGATTTGTATGTGTTTGACCACCTCTAGTGTGGTTTGGTGAGTAGGGATGATCAATGTGATGCAAATATTTCAAAGTTGATGCAAATGTATGCAGCTTCCAAATGGGCCAATCAGTTTAAGGCCTGGAGCCCACTAGGAGTGCTTTTCTGAGCATCTTGTAATTTGAAAAGGTCTTGCTAATGTAATGCTGTTGGCGTGATCCCACTAGAGCGATGTGATTTTATAAAAATCCCCCATAGCATTGCATTAGCAAGAGCTTTTTCAAATCACTAGCACTTAGAAAAGGCTGCTAGTGGGTTTGAGCCCTATACCTGGGTTTAACCAGTTCGCATTCAGTCGTTTTTCGCTTCATGCATCCGAACAATGTTCACCTCCCATTCATTAGCCTATAACTTTATTACTACTTATCACAATGAACTGATCTATATCTTGTTTTTTCCGCCACCAATTAGGCTTTCTTTGGGGGGTACATTTTACTAAGAGCCACTTTACTGTAAATGCATTTTAAAAGGAAGAATAAGAAGAAAACGGAAACAAATCATTATTTCTCACTTTTCGGCAATTGTAGTTTTAAAATAATACATGCCTCCATAATTAAAACCCACGTATTGTATATGCCCATTTGTCCCGTTTATTACACCATTTAAATTATGTCCCTATCACAATGTATGGCGACAATATTTTATTTGGAAATAAAAGTGCATTTTTTCTGTTTTGCATTCATCACTATTTACAAGCTTATAATAAAAAAAAAAAAAAGAAATATTTCATCTTTACATAGATATTTAAAAAGTTTAGACCCTTAGGTAAATATTTGTGGTTTGTTTTTTTTTTAATTGTAATGTTTTTTTTTTTTTTAATTAAACATTTTATGTGGGTATTTTTGGGAGGGTGGGATTGAAATTGTATTTTTTTTTGTAAATATATGTGTATTTTTATTTTTATTTAACATTTAGATGTAGTTTACTTTTTGGCCACAAGATGGCAGCCATGAGTTGTTTACAGTGACGTCACTCTAAGCGTACCACGTACGCTTAGAGCGACATAGGAAGCAGAAAAAGCGTAGCTTCCGAGAGAAGCTGTCGCTTTTTCTGCGGGGGAGAGGAATCAGTGATCGGGCACCGTTGCCCGATTCACTGATTCACTGGCTAACAAACCGCCGGCCGGGAGCGCGCGTGCACGCGCGCGATCGGCCGCGTGGACGCGCTGGAGCGCACATGGCTTCCTGGACGTGAGTTTCACGTCCAGGAATGTCAAATAGTTACCCCTGACCTGGGCTTCTATACTTTTAAAATTGTTTTATTGCTAGTGCTGTGACTGCCACAGCACCATCATCCCGCCTTCAATGCCCCATGGCCCCCGTTTTGACAATAATTATGAGTGGGGAGGAAGTGACAGTCCTCCTCACTGTGTGTCCATAACTCCGCCCCTCCACCTGCCGATTTAGTTCCGTATCTGATCCATTGCACGCAGCGCGCAGGGTAGCTGTGCTGTGTGCGGACTTGTAGTAATTGAGGTCGGAAAGATATCAGGGGTACTTTAAATTGGTCCATTTTCAATCTGTATATATTTACATAAAATTTGCATAAATTAGCTTTTACTCAGAAATATTTGCATCTCATTGATCAGTCTTAAGCTACGTACAGACATGCGATAACGATCGTTCGTAAGCAACGACGAACGATCAATTAAGGAGAGAAATGAAAAGGTCGTTAGTAAAGAGGTGTTGAAAGTGGGAAACGATCAGATCGTTTCCGAACGAACGATGCGGAAGTGACGAAGGTATGATACAGCGCATCTAGTATGCTAAACGTTATTCAGATCAATGAACCCGGAACGAACGTCATTGTTAATGGCCAGTAGGAAAGAGGAAGTTGCGTACATATATATATATATATATATATATATATATATATATATATATATATATATATATATATATATATATATATATATATACACACACAGGGAGAGAGAGATATAGATAGATATATCTCTATCTATGTCAACATATATCTATATATCTCTATACATCTATCTACATCTATATATATATATATATATATATATATATATCTATATACATCTCTCTGTCTCTCTCTCTCTGTCTGCGCATGTACGGTACTTAACGAACGATCGTTTTTGTAACGATCAGCATACACACGTACTTTTGCTAACGATCGTCGTTACAAAAAATCCGCCAGGACGGATTTCCAGTTTGCAACGACTTCAGTCGCTGATCGTTACCCTTAACGATCGTTAGCGGTTATTTTGTAACGATCGTCGTTATAAACGATCGTTAGTCGTTCGTTACCAACGACTTTAGTCGCATGTCTGTATGCCCCTTTACTGGTGACAGCCTGTATGATCTTGGTCAGTTGCTGCAGGCAATGTATACATCCATTTAGCATGATACCCGATATAAGCAGGCTTCACGCTTTGGTTAATGCATTTTTAAACTCCTAGTTCAGACTTGGGTATGTGAGTTTTTGACTACATATTTTGTGGAATATAATAAACAAGATGTGGAGGCACTCCACACAAGCATACACTTCTGTTTCATACCATACATTTACACTACATGCTTTGTGGTCCAAACCCTTCCTCAGGTGTTCACTTTCTCATTGCCTGTTTGACTTAGCTTCTTGTGTGGAATACACAACTATTTACAATGTGCATTCTTCTGCATTGCGCATACCGGTAAACCATTGCATTATTCATTTTTGTATTACCTGGCTAACAAAGCTGACTTCATAAGTGAATTTCAGATGGTAAGATAAATAAAAAGCAGTAAGAAATTGTATTTTGGAGTTCCTTTCAGAACAGGTAGTTACAGGTACACGTGAGATGTAAGAGACACTGGGAAGGGTTAAAGGAAAGAGTTAAATGAGCAGGGAGGGCTTGTAATTGTAGTGAGGAGGGCTGGGGGAGTGGATCTGCTCTCATCTGGGAAAAGAACTTGCCACGCCCCTAGCAATAAGAAGCTCCTGGATGCTGTGTGACACAGGCCAGACAGGTACTTATAAAAACCCTACAGAACATTGTGGAGTGCTAATCAATGCAATTTACCAGTGGCATAGCAATAGAGGGTGCAGAGGTAGCGACCGCACCGGGGCCCCTGGACCAGAGGCCCTCCTTCATTCTTATTAGCTTTTCACTGGTGCTATACTGTTAATAAACACCTGTGTGTGCATTGAACAGTAGTAATCTTTAGCAAACTGTTTCCTTACTCTGATTACAGCTCTCTGACACTGCAGCTGTCCATGGTAGGTTTTGAGGCTCCATATTAATAGAGTGCTTTGGGCCCCATGTAAACCTTGCACTGGGGCCCCAAGCTCCTTAGCTATGCCACTGAAATATACCAATATATGAGTTAAAATAGGATATTTTCCACCATAATTTAACAGACCAATCAAAACCAGTCCTGCTGAGAAGTTGGAATGGCCAGTTCAATTGACCAGTAGAAAATGCCAAAGATGGTTTTGTAGGTGTTTCCCCTACATTTCAATGGAGAAGCCAAGTTTTATTGTATTGTTTTTTTCTAAAATAAAACGTATTTTACTCCATTGAAAAAGGGAAACTATTGAAAACGTGCAAATGGACCACTAATGCAGAAAAAGCATGGTTTTCTGTGCAGCCTAGTGTGTTACTAGCCTCAAAGGTTTCTAGGTTTGTTTGTTTTTTACATTTTTAAAATGTTTGGTTTTTTTTGGGGGGGGGGGGGTTTATGTCATTTTTATCTTGAGGCTGGGTTCACAGTGGCCAGTTGCATAATGCCCACGTTATGAGTGCAAATTGCAATGGAGACTGCAAAGCCTGCATGCAGCGAGTTATAATGCAATCAGTTACAATGGAGTAATGTGAACACATACAATTGTATGGGCAGGGAGTTGACATGCAGAAATATTCTGCAACTTAGGCCTAGTTTCCAGTGAATGGACTGGCCATACTGACCGTATGTGTATTGCTAATACAATGTAATCACCACACATCTGTTATAGTGCTCACCCCATTGCTGCATTCAGTTTCTGCACGCAATCCTTTGCCATTACACTGAGAAAGGCATAGAATCTGCCTGGCAACAGAAGCAATGGAGGGAGGAGGCTATTTTATTATAAAAAGGAAAAAAATAAACAAACTATTACACAGTTAGGGAAGTAGCAGGCAATAAGTGGTGCTGGAGAAAGCTGAACAAAAGCAATAGAAAATGCCCACCAATATGCCACTCACATTGCCACAGCCTGTACTCATACATGATTTATCAATAGCCTATATTTAGAGGAAATTGCCTTCTTAAAACAAAGTATTTGCAATTATTTAGGATGGAGTGAAGCATATGTTGTCTTCCACAATGCATCATTGCTAAATATGCAAACCATCCCTTTGTTTTCCCCAATAGCTAACCACACCTCCAGAACCGCTGGAATGCAATTATGTGTCAGCTGGTTAATTGTACAGAGCAACAATAATCCAACACACGTACAGACTGTTTTGGACTGGTTGGTCCTCCTCAGTGCATGGCATGGATTAATGTGGCTGTATGTGGTAGGACTTGAAACACAGAGTCACAGATTGCACAATAAGCTTATAGTGAACCAGAACTTCCTGGAGTATGAAAGGGGATAAAAATGACCAAAAAAGTCATCTTACTAAAGCGCTATGGAAAACAGAAATTTAACTTTTTTTTTTTAAACCGAAGGTATTTGCAATTATTCAGGTTTGGAGTGAGCATATGAGGTCTGTTTTGCGGAGCAATTTAGTAAGAGGGCTTTTTAGTTCCTGCTCACCATGAGCTTGCTGGGCAATCTGTAATTATAAGTAAAGGCAAAGCTAAGCAACATTTCACACAGACACAGCTTCTTGTGATGTTCTGACAAAGATAAACTGCTGTCATGCTATAGCCAAGCACTGAATTTACCTCAGAGAAGCAGAACTTTCCATTCAGCCCAGACACAAAACTGTGGAAGGAGAAACTCTTCCCACTGACAAGTCAGCTGTTCACACTAACCAATCAGATGCCTGTTTCCATAACAGCAAGCTGTCTCATGTGCTGCTACACCTGCTTGTAGTCTGCAATCACTGGTTGTGAAGAAACGTGGATTTTACCTCACATGGATAAAATATAATGGCCTACGTTCACTGTGGTTGGGCCCATTACAGAATACTAATTTCATAGCATTTTTGCAAGCGTTTTGTAAAGTGATATAAGGGCCCATTCACACTAGGGCGATTAGCGGCCATTTACCGCTAATTGCAATTGTAACTATATGGCAGTGATATCATTGCCGCAACTGCTCCTGATCGTGGGCGTTCAGTGATTAGCTGCAAACGCGTTGCATGCAGCATTTTGCGTCAATTAAAGAGCAATCGCGACTAGCATGCTATTAATGCGCTAATCGCAAAAAAACATGAATTTGTACAATGATTTTACTGTAAATAATGACGGTAATATGACCTGCGCAAAAATTGCGATTACAAGTGTGGCAAGTAGTGGGCATTTACCGCTAATCACCGGTGATCACTAGCGCTTTTTAAAGCCCCAGTGCAATGTAATCTATATAGCAGTGAGCTCACTGTCACAATCGCTGGTGATTTGTGATTAATTGCAAAACACAAATGTGCTACATGCAGCATTTTTTTTTTTGCGATTTGTGAGCATTCGCGATTGCAATGTATTTCAGCCATGAATTGCGATCACTCAAAAAACGCAAAAATGTCCAGTGAAAAATGCGCATTCATCACATAAAAATCGCTAGCGCTAATCGTTAGCATTTTGCAATTGAAAGAGTGTACAGGTCCTTAGATTGATTGCAAGAACAGTAAGGAAAAGGCACTTCCTCAAGTGTCAGGTGACCCGTAACATGTATGTGCCCAAGCTCTAAATACATCAAACGGAAGTTTGAAGCCTGTGGAGTGCCTTTTCCTTACTGGTCTTGCATTCTATTATAGCAGGAGTGGTGAACCTGCAGGAAAAGTGCACCGGCCAGCTAATCCAATTTAGCTATACTGAGTGAGTACCAAAGTGACTATTGAAGCCTAATGCTTCATACACACTTGAGATAAAAGTCTTTGGAAAAGGCAAGATCACAGACCAATTTTACCCCATTCCATGTAGTATGAGAGCCATACTCTACACAGTCTATTCTATGGAGCTGAACTCCCCATCAGATAAAATCTTTGCAAGATGCTGCACACAAAGATGCCCGTACACATTCAAAAGATCATTATCTGCAAAATATCTCTTCCTGCAATAGATCCATTCCTGCAAAATGCATTCACAGTCTATGACATCTGCAGATCCTCATACACACCTTGTTTAACCACTTGATGACCCACCCTTTACCCCCCCCCCCCTTAAGGACCAGCGCTGGTTTGATTGATCTGTGCTGGGTGGGCTCTGCAGCCCCCAGCACAGATCAGGGTGCAGGCAGGGAGATCAGATTTCCCCCCTTTTTTCCCCCCTATGGGGATGATGTGCTGGGGGGGTCTGATCTCTCCTGCCTGCTGTGGGTGGCGGGGGGGCACCTCAAAGCCCCCCTCCGCGGCGAAATTCCCCCTCCCTCTCCTACCTGCTGCCTCCCCCTGGTGTTCCGGGCTGCACAGGACGCTATCCGTCCTGTGCAGCCAGTGACAGGATGTGGTCTGTCACATGGCGGCGATCCCCGGCCGCTGATTGGCCGGGGATCGCCGATCTGCCTTACGGCGCTGCTGCGCAGCAGCGCCGTACAAATGTAAACAAAGCGGATTATTTCCGCTTGTGTTTACATCTAGCCTGCGAGCCGCCATCGGCGGCCCGCAGGCTATTCACGGAGCCCCCCGCCGTGATTTGACAGGAAGCAGCCGCTCGTACGAGCGGCTGCTTCCTGATTAATTAGGCTGCAGCTGGCGACGCAGTACTGCGTCGCTGGTCCTGCAGCTGCCACTTTGCCGACGCACGTTATGAGTGTGCGGTCGGCAAGTGGTTAACAGACTTCATCTGCATATCTGGCAATCATCTGCAGATCTGAAAATGCATCCTGGTGGATCTGATCTGCAGATGATTGCCTGTTAAACAAGGTGTGTATGATGATCTGCAGATCTCATAGACTATGAATGCATTTTGCAGGAATGGATCTATTGCAGGAAGAGATCTTTTGCAGATAATGCTCTTTTGAATGTGTACGGGCATCTTTGTGTGCAGCATCTTGCAAAGATTTTATCTGATGGGGAGTTCAGCTCCATAGAATAGACTGTGTAGAGGCTCTCATACTACATGGAATGGGGTAAAATTGGTCTGTGATCTTGCCTTTTCCAAAGACTTTTATCTCAAGTGTGTATGCAGTATTAGATTGATTGACAGCAATTTTTGAAACAAAGTTGTTATTTTTTTGTGCTTGTCTTTGCATAGCAATTGCCGTTTGCAAATGTTTTTTTTTTTTTTTTCTTGCTCAGTTAGTAAAATTGCTGCAAAATTGCTTTTGCACAGTAATTTGCAAAGCGATTTTGCAGTATTTGCATCTTTTGTATTGCAGCACAATTGCTCCAAATTGCTGCAGAACCCGCAGGTGTGATTTCCCTAACCACAATTGGTCCTATGGGCTTAACTTCATAACCTAGCCCTTTGGAAATCTCTGATGAGTGCAGAGTATGGCTAAAGGTTCATACACACATCAGACTATAGTCTTTGGAAAACGAAAGATCACAGACCAATCTTACCACCCTTCATGTAGTATGAGAGCCATACTCTACACAGTCTTTTCTATGGAGCTGAACTCCCCATCAGAAAAATATCTTTGCAAGATGCTGCACACACAGATGCTGTACAGACACAAAAGATCAGTATCTGCAAAAGATCTGTTCCTGCCAAAAATCCATTCCTGCAAATTGCAATGATAGTCTGAGATCTGCAGATCATCATACACACATGATTTAACCTCCTTGCCGGTTATCCCGAGCTCAGCTCGGGGTAACCTGCGCAGGAGGATTTCTCAGGCCTCGCTGGGCCGATTTGCACAATTTTTTTTCCCCACACGCAGCTAGCACTTTGCTAGCTGCGTGTAGTACGCGATCGCCGCCGCTCGCCGCCGATTCGCCGCTACCCGCCACGCCGCCCCACACCCCTGCGCAGCCTGGCCAATCAGTGCCAGGCAGCGCTGAGGGGCGGATCGGGGTTCCCTGTGACGTCCCAACATCCATGACGTCTGTGACGTCATCCCACCCCGTCGCCATGGCGACCGAAGAAGCCCTGCAGGAAATCCCGTTCTCAACGGGATTTCCTGCATACTCTGATCGCCTAAGGCGATCGGAGTGGGTGGAGGGATGCCGCCGCTCAGCGGCTATCATGTAGCGAACCCTGGGCTCGCTACATGATTTAAAAAAAAAAAAAAAAAAAAGTTAACTGACATTCATCTGCAGATCTGAAAATCCATCCTGGTGGATCTGATCTGCAGATGAATGTCAGTTATATCATGTGTGTATGATGATCTGCAGGTCTCATAGACTATCATTGCAATTTGCAGGAATGGATTTTTGGCAGGAACAGATCTTTTGCAGATACTGATCTTTTGTGTCTGTACAGCATCTGTGTGTGCAGCATCTTGCAAAGATTTTTTTCTGATGTGGAGTTCAGCTCCATAGAAAAGACTGTGTAGAGTATGGCTCTCATACTACATGAAGGGTGGTAAGATTGGTCTGTGATCTTTCGTTTTCCAAAGACTATGGTCTGATGTGTGTATGTGGCCTAAAGGCCCATACACACGTCGGATTTCCGCGAACGAAGGGTCGTTTGAACGTCCCGTCGTTCGCCCGCTAAATCGGGCGTGTGTACAGACTATCGTTCGTTTGATAAGAGTGGGTTTGAACTCACTCTTATCAAACGAACGATAGTCTGTACACACGCCCGAATTAGCGGGGCGAACGACGGGACGTTCAAACGACCCGTCGTTCGCGGAAATCCGACGTGTGTATGGGCCTTTAGGCCTGAAACCCACTTGCAATGTTATTCCATTGTATGCATATGAATCAAAAGATGATACTCATCCATTCAGTAGTAGGATCCCAAGTGGTGTTAAAAAACACAATAGCTAGTGAATTGTGACAGCGTTTTGCAAGCGATTTCTCTGCTCCTATACAATTCATTAGAATGGAAATGCTCCCAAAATGCTGCATGTCTTGCGATTTCATTAATCGCAATTGCTCTAGTGGAAGCTGTCCCATCCATTTACATTGTCAGAGCGCTTAGCGATTTATAGCGCTCCCTATGTCCCTCTTTCTTCCTCATGTCCCTCTTTCAGGACTCATTTACAGATCTTTGTAAATATATGTATTTTTCCAGATCAATTAATTTTGGCGCGCGGCTCTAAGAGCCGAAACTGGGCGCCCCATAGCAGCAATGATATGATGCGCACCCCACGTATCGGTAATTCGGGGCTCTGGTGACTGCCGGCCCCCGAATTACATCTCCCTCCGAGTTGGAGGGGGAATGGATTTAATGCCGCCTCAGAGTTTTGCGGCAGCGGGGAGAGCCGTCATTCAGCTCTCCCCGCGCCGAAATAATATGTACCCGTATTTTTCTACTGAAAAATATGTTTAATAGACTCTAAGGGCCCTTTTCCACTAGCGCGTTTGCGCTGGCTGAATCGGAAAGTTGCAAACCGCAAGCGATTTTACAATCGCTACGGTTTGCTTTTTAACATAGGAATCGCGGTAGGTCATTTCCACTACCGCGATTCGTTTTTTACAGGAACGCGAACGCGCGGCGGAACGATTATTGCCGCGATTTTGCTATGCAGTGCATAGCATAGCAAAATCGCGGCCGCAAACGTCGGGAAATCGGCGGTAATTTTTTAGCTTTGCGATTCAGCAATCGCTAGCGTTCAGCGTGAACGCTAGCGACTGATAGTGGAAAAGGGCCCTAAACATCATTTCCATTTATTTTAAAATGGAGAACTAATGATGATGATAGACCAGTGTAGTCGAATTCTAAAGCTGTCTTTTACTTCTGAATTCTTTCTGGTATCAGTGACTAGGGTGTGTGTGGGGGGGCGGGGGCATTATTAGGGTAGTGGCAGGGGCTTGTCTTAAAGTGTCCCTCTTTCTTATCCCAAAATGATGGGAGGTATGAAGCTGGCCTGGCCAGTCATCTCTAGTTCTCCACCATTACCCACCCCCATAAAGTGTTGCCAGCTTATCTCCCCCTTCCTTCCCCAAATGCCAGGTGTGGCCAGTACTACCCCTGCCTAATTAGGCATGTGATGGGGGAGTGGAAGCAGTGTCTGGCTGCATTTCCACTTGTGCGGTGCGGAATCGCCGGGAAATCACCGCAGACGATATCCCATTGGAGGCGATTTTGCATGCGTTTTTTCCCGCGATTTCGCATAGGGTAGTAGGTGGGTGATTTTAACCATGTCACTGCCTGCGTAAATTAACATTACCTCCTATGCGAAATCGCGGGGAAAAACGCATGCCAAAACCGCATGCTTTTTCCCTATTAGATACATTGTATGTGATTCGCTTAGCGGTGTGCGGGGAGCGAATTCTGACGGCTCTGCAGTGCAGATTTTCCCCGCACACAAAAACGCTCTGCAAAACGCACAAGTGGAAAAAGACCCATCCACTTGTATTGGCTGTGCGAATCCGCATGTGGATAACGCATGCGGATTCGCTATAGTGGAAATGAGCCCTCTGGGGGGGGATGCTGCAAGAAGGCCAGAGTACCTTCCACTGCACCATCCAGGCCTACTGGCTCTCCACAGCTTGTCAGCTGATCTACAGCACCAGCCAGGCAATTGGAGTCACATCTGAGTGCAGCCCACCCATGCTCAGACTGGAAATGTTGAGGTTCTCTGGAGACTGGTAACCCGAATGCGTGCAAAGCAATGACATACGTGGTGTTATAAACTCTGCAATTCACTTGCATTTTAATTGCACCCAAACTGTACTTGTAGGCGGCAAACAGAAAGCTGAACTGCTCGGCAAGCGCGCAGTTCAGTCGTCTGTCTGATAGAGGCCTTATGGTGGCCATACATGGTACAGTTTTTTTTTTTTCATTTTTTTTTTTATTAGATAATTTAGTTTGATTATTACGTAAGATCGAATATAAAGATTTTTCCAGCACGTCCAATCTAATTTTTCTCGAAAAAACGGGATAATTGTTCGAATCTCTTGATTGAAAAAAATTTTTCAACTTTCATTCGATTCGATCATTTAGATCAAATAAACGGGATAATCGAACGTTTTTATTGTACCATGTATGGCCACCATTACTGACTTTCCAACCTTACTGACCCACATTTTCTTCCTGGCTTACCAACTGACCCTCTTCTCCCTGATTCACACGGTCCTTATCTGACATTTGACATCACAGCTACTAAATCTCTTCCCTGGCTGACCCTTGCCATACAGATGGACTCTCCTTCCTGACTGACACTTTACATTAGATGTCCGTTTAATTTCTGGACTCCCTGAGATGTCCGTTTACTACCAGAGCACCCTGGGATGTCAGCTTACTGCAAGAGCACCGAGTGTCAGTTTATTGTTGGGGCCTGTTTCCACTAGTGATGCGAATGTGGCTATCTGGCCGCATCGCATCACTTTCGCCACCGGCCGCATCACTTCCACATATCCCAATGCGAAAGTCCATGGAGCAGATGGGATGTGGCTGCGGGCGTGCGAAAATCTGCAGCATGCTGCAGATTTTCAGATCGCTCTGCACCGCTCAACATGCACGCAGTGGAAACTCTTCCACTGGCATGCATGTTTCAGCACACCCGCGGTGCGATGCGGCTATGAAGCCGCATCGCACCGCTCCTAGTGGAAACGGGCCCTTAGAGCTTCCTGGGATGTCAGTTTAATGTCAGAGCACCCTGGGATTTCAGCTTACTGCAAGAGCCCCGAGTGTCAGTTTATTGTTAGAGCACCCTGGGATGTCAGTTTATTAGAGCACCCTGGGATGTCAGTTTAGTGTCCGAGCTTCCTGGGATGATCAATGAGATGCAAATTCTTCTGAAATTATGAAACTTTTTATATTAATGTATGCAGTTTGAAAATGGACCAATCAATTTAAACCCAGGTTTAAATTGATAGTTCAATTTTTCAAGCTGCATATATTTGCATACAAATTTGCATAAACTTTGATATGTGATAATCCCTACAGAGCACCCTGGGAGTCAGTTTACTGTCAGAGCATCCTGGGATGTGACAGCTACCAACTCCTTCCCCCTTGACAGGGCCGGCGCTACCATAGAGGCAAAGGAGGCAGCTGCCCCAGAGCTTGTAGGGGCCCCCAGTGGCTACAAGAGGAAAAAAAATTTTTTTTCAAATTGGCCTTATAGTTTTTGAGAAAATCGAGTTTAAAGTTTCAAAGGAAAAAAAATACACATTTAAAAACCTGCCGACTTTAATGGTTAATAGCAAATCCACCTTAAATGCTAGAAACCCTAAATTTGCAGGATATGTTAAGGAGATCATTAGGAATAAGAGGAAAAAACTATTTTTCAAAAAGACTTTATAGTTTTTGAGAAAAATCGATTTTAAAGTTTCGAAGGAAAAAAGTATACTTTTAAATGCGGTAAATGTCACTTTTAGTAGCTAACCTAACGGTAGTGTAATTTTACATGCATCAAACGAAAGCGCAATAAATTTCCTGACGGGGTTTCCAGGGGGTCTATACGCAGCCGCAGCGCTTTGGCCAGGGATCGCTATACAGCCGCAATATGGCTGTATGAAGATCCTTGGCATCTTTTCCTATTTTCCCAATTTTTTTTTTTAGGTTTAGAGTGTGGGAATTTAAAAAAAAAATTGTGGGGTCCTCCCTCCTGAAACTTTTTAACCCCTTGTCCCCCATGCAGGCTGGGATAGCCAGAATGTGGAGCTCCAACCGATTGGGACTTCACACCCTGACTATACCAGCTGCAAAAAAGGTCCCCTAATGCCGATTTTTGTTCCGTGGTATATGTTGGGGGGGGGGGGGGGGGGCCCAGGTTTATTTTGCCCTGGGGCCCCATTGTTGCTTAAACCGGCCCTGCCCCTTGACTAACGGACACTAATCTTCCGGACTCATCCTCACCTCCCTGGCTAAAACTTTCCATCACAGCAACTCTCTCCTTCCGGACTGACCCTCTTTATTACAGCTACTGACTCTCTCCTCCCTGTCTGACACGGTCCTTTGCTAACCTTTGCTTTCCTGATATTTTTTTATCACAGCTTCCGAATCTCTCTCCCTGGCTTGACCCTTGCCACCCTGACTTGCCTTCCTAGGTGTGTGGCATGGCACACACAGCTATCTAATACTACTATCTGGGATTTTTTTTCCATCATGCCGGGAGCCTGTCGCTATGTTACCAAACTTTTTGTTTGGTAACAAACTGCTATAAGGTCCTAGAGAGCAGGATGGTGAATGAGCAATAGTATTTAATGAGCAATAGTATTGCCAAGGTTTCTTGCTTGCAATTGTATGCAGACTTAAATTGGCCCAATCCAAATTGTCAGCAATGGCATTTCATTGGTCTATTTTTAAGCAGCATACATATTGAAATCAAATTTGCATCTATGCAGTGCAATAGGAGGGGGTAGCACTAGAAAACCGAGACGCTACAAAATGGAAATGTGGTTATAGCTTACACTGTGCTTTCATGCAGAAGTATGCTTCCTCGTTAATGATTTTTGGTATTTTTATGAATGTGTCATGGGTGGTAGTGGGGGGGCAGCTGGGGTATGGCTGATGAAATCGCCAATTTTCTTCTATGCTGATGGCTTAAGACATTTTACTGATAAGGTGTGAAAATGTCACGTGGGCCCTGACGTTTTAGCAGGCCTGGCCTGTGTATCACTTTTAGGGTTAATAAGGTCTTTAACCCTTTAAGCAGTCTGCATACTGACTAAAGATACCAAATACAGTCTGAGATTTTTAAAGGACCACTATCGTGAAAATCGCAAAATGTTAAATGCATGTAAAAACATACAAATAAGGAGTACATTTCTTCCAGAGTAAAATGGATAAATTACTTTTCTCCTATGTTGCCGTAAGAGGTAAAAGTCTGACAGAACCGACAGATTTTGGACTAGCCCAAGCATGGGCAAACTTGGCCCTCCAGCTGTTAAGGAACTACAAGTCCCACAATGCATTGCAGGAGTCTGACAGCCACAGTCATGACTCAAAGGCAAATGATTGTGGGACTTGTAGTTCCTTAACAGTTGGAGGGCCGAGTTTGCCCATGCCTGGACTAGCCAGTCTTCTCATGTGGAATTCAAGGTTTTTTTTTTTCCTTCAAGAGCACTTGAATGTGAATGGCAGCTGCCAAAAGTGCAGTCCAGCATCTTTTGTATAAATCTTTCAGGGAATGTCTTTATAAAGAATAAAAGGCCATTCTAAGAATACCCCATGAAGAGATGGAATAATCAAAATTGGCACACAGATTTCTACTACCTACTGAAAGCAATAGGAACATGGGAGAAAAGGTTTTTTTAGGCCTCATTTTACTGTGGAAGAAACCTACTTATTTGTATGTGTTTACATGCATCTTCATTTTTTTTTTTTGCTATAGTGGTCCTTTAAAGCAGTGGTCCCCAACCTGGGGGCCGCGGCCCCCTTGGTGGTCCCTGGGCAGTTTTTCTGAGGGGCAGAGTGTATATACTACACTCACAATCAGGGAAAAAAAGGGTGGGGGTGGCTGCCGCCGCCACTAACTACAACCCCCCAACCCCCGCCCCCCTCCCCCGGGCCCCAGAGAAAAGTTTGGTCGGGATGGGGGGCCCCGGGCTCAAAAAGGTTGGAGACCCCTGCTTTAAAGGATACCCGAAGTGACACGTGACGTGTATGCACAGTGTCAAGCACACAAATAACTATGCTGTTTTTTTTTTCTTTGTCTGAAAGAGTTAAATATCAGGTATGCAAGTGGCTGACTCAGTCCCTACACAAGCCTAGTGCACACCGAGCGGTTTTGGTCGCGTTTTTTAGTACCGCTTGCGGATGTGGAAACGCTTGGGTAATGGACTGGTGCACACCCGAGCAGTAGGTGTTTTGCAGAAACGCAAGCTCCCGGGCTGCAGCATTTTTTTGATTTCGGAGGCGTTTCTGCCTCCAAATGTAGGAAAAAAGCAAAAATGCCAGATCAGAGAGTTTTTCCAGGCGTTTGTTACAGTAGCTGTTCAGTAACAGCTTTACTGTAAAAATCTGTTATCTGCTACACAACCGCAAAACGCTTCATAAGAAGAAAAAAAAAAAAACAAAAACCCGCTAGTGTTTTGCGGATCTGTTAGCGGTTTTTGGTGTGCATTAGGCCTCAGACAGGAAGTGACTACAGTGTGACACTCACTGATAATAAAGTCCCCTTTTTATCTCTTTCTTGCTCTCAGAATCCATTTTCTGCTAGGAAAGGGTTTTATAGTTGGAATTTATTGAGCAAGAAAGAGATAAAAAAGGGGAATTTCTTATCAGTGAGGGTCCCACTGTAGTCACTTCCTGTCTGAATCAGGACTGAGTCAGCCACTTACATACCTGATATTTAACTCTTTCAGACAGAAAAAAAATAAAAAATAAGAACACAGCATAGTTATCTGTGTGCTTGGCACTGTACATACACGTCTATCTCATCATGTCACTTCGGGTATCCTTTAAGAATCACCCCTAGGAGGCCAATACACAGGGGGAGCCCGTTCATGTACTCCAAAAGCTTTCTGAAATACCTCCTAAAACGTGAGTGCAATAGCCCAATAAAGCACTGTTGTTTTTAACAAGCTGCGCAATGAGGTTTTATTATTGTTTATTGAGGTATATTGTGTGAAGCAAGTATCCAGTTTAACCATTGAAGAACTGCTGGTGGTAAAGAGGATAAGGAGGATCGAGGGTGAGGGGAGCCCATTAATGCCCCAAAAGCGTCTTTGGCCTATGTAATCCAGGCCCTCTACTGTTGGTGAGTGAGGATCTCACAGGGTGATATTGGTGGAGGTGTAGCGGATTGACAGACCATCATAGGAAGCGCTGATCTGATACTAGGGAATACACAGGGCCGGCCCGCTCATGAGGCGGGGTGAAACTTTTGCCTCAGGCGGCACATTTCTAGGGGCGGCAGCTGCCCGTCCGTGGGTGCGGAGAGCCGGCCGCTGAGCTGGAGGGGTAGCGGGCAGGACGGGGTTATTGGGCCTAGCGGCGGGGAGAGGGGGGGGGGGGAAATCGGATCCCCCCCCCCCCCCCCTCGCCTGGGTCCCCCGATCTGCGCTCCCCTCCAGCCTTAACCTGCTGAGCGGTCTGGACGAGCTCAGCTCGTCCAACACCGCCAGAGGCTGCCGCTCAGGCCCTGCTGGGCCGATTTGCACGAAATAAAAAGCAGCACACGCAGCCGGCACTTTGCCAGCCGCGTGTGCTGCCTGATCGCCGCTGCAGCGCGGCGATCCGCCGCGTGCAGCGGCGAAAGAGGGTCCCCCTAGCCGCCCGAGCCCAGCGTAGCCGGCACTTTGCCAGCCGAGTGTGCTGCCTAATCGCCGCCGCGAGCAGCGGCGAAAGAGGGTCCTCCCAGCCGCCTGAGCCCAGCGTAGCCGGAACAAAAAGTTCCGGCCAGCGCTAAGGGCTGGATCGGAGGCGGCTGACGTCCGGACGTCGGCTGACGTCCATGACGTCACTCCGCTCGTCGCCATGGCGACGAGGGAAGCGAAACACGGAGGGCCGCTCATTGCGGCCTTCCGTGTTATCTCTTGCCGCCGGAGGCGATCGGAAGATCGCCTCCGGAGCGCCCTCTAGTGGGCTTTCATGCAGCCAACTTTCAGTTGGCTGCATGAAATAGTTTTTTTTTTATTTAAAAAAAACCCTCCCGCAGCCACCCTGGCGATTTAATCAGAACGCCAGGGTGGTTAAATAGTTAAGAAGCAGCCACTACTCGTAAGAGGCACGGGCGGGGAGGACTCACCTCTTACTCGCTCCAGCGTGCGCTCCACTGACGTCACTTCCTTCAACGCTGCAGGAAGTGACGTCAGTGGAGCGCACGCTGGAGCGAGTAAGAGGTGAGTCCTCCCCGCCCGTGCCTCTTACAATTTTTTCAAAATTTGCCTCAGGCGGCAAAAAGTCTAGGGCTGGCCCTGCCAATACACGTGCGAGTCCCACGCCGACCTCCCATGGTCTGCCATTCAGCCGTGGTTACTGGGTCAGTCGCGTCAGTCTGGGTCTACTGCGCGTGTTTGAGGCTGTAGGAAGCCCCGGGTAAGCATAGATTCTTTAGATACTGTGATGGTACACTTTAATTATAACTACAATGCACGTTTAGACTTTAGGGATGGTCAATGAGATAAATTGTTCTGAGTTGGAGGGTTATACAAATTTTATATGCAAATGTATGTAGCTTGACAATGGACCAATTGAATTCAGTCAAGGTGGAGCTCGATTGGTCCATTTGCAAGCTGCATAATTTTGTATAATTCTGCATCAACACTGAATTACTACCTCCCTGGCATTATGATTATTTCCAGATTTAGGGTCTAAAAGCCGTGCAAAAAAAAAAAAAAAAAAAAAAAAAAAAAAAAAAAACCCACACAGATCTGCACCAGTCCCTGCATATAACTCATTCAAGCACGGGGCTACTGCTCTGAGCTGTGGATTTCCGTCCCGAGCCTGACTCGGGATTACTGCTCAGGAGGTTAAAAAAAAATATATATATATATATATGCCCAGATACTGGCTAAGATGTCATCTTCCCAAGGCAACCCTTTGCATTCAGAATACAGAGCTATATACAGCACATAGTTGTATGGTGAACTGGATAAAATGTGACAAGACTTTAAGGTGTCATAAAATATTTATATTTAGCACAACCTCTGATATACACACAGATATTTACACAATGGTTTCCACTGTATGACAGTAAAGTATATACAAATGTATATGTATAGAATATACACATCAGCCTTCAGATCTTGTTCTCATAAGCAGCTGATGTTCCCAGTTCTATAGTATTTCCTGGCACAATTGCCATGAGTATGCCATCACTGACACAGAGCGCCTCTTTCAACCCTTTTCTGCCTTGATTGTCACAGCTGTACCATCCAGCCTTCTGCAGGAAGTGACATAGTCCGTGATGTCATCGCCAGATGACCTTCAACATGGTGCCTGTTTTTAGTCAGTCAGTCTTGACAGTTTATCTGGTCAGTGTGTTTCAACACGGAATGACAGCAGTTTCTCGGAGTGCATGCTGTTCAGCGTGCGAAGGTCCGGCAACCGTAGTAACAATTTGGTGAATCGGGATGTGTCGTTTGGAGTGTTTTTCAGTATGAGGGATCTAAGGGCGCGTATTAAAGTCTCTTGCAGCTGCTCTACCAATGAAGCATTCTCCATCCCAGACCGATCTGAAACAAGAGGAAGAGATCCAATTTAATTTTTTTTCTGCTACAGCTTACAGACTTCGATAACTTACAGACTACATTTTACATGTTTAAATGCCACCTATGACCAAAACTGAACAAGGCAGATTAAAACAATAGTGTCAATAAGTGTTCATTAAAAGTAATAGAAGAATATTGACCTTTTAACATTTAAACATCCTTTATGTAGCTGTGCACCTATCCATACATGTTTAAGACCTCTCCATCCTCCTATAGGAAAGTTGAGGTCTTGCTCCCATTTTCTGTGAACTACGAAGTACCAATTTCTCCTGCAGACACCTGGGCCCATAGGCAATTTTCTCCTAGGGTTTCACCTAAAAGATACATTTTCATCTTCTATTTAGAAAAACTTTACAGCACTTTGCAATTGAAAAAGTACTAAAAAGTAGGTGTAAAAAGTACTATCAAAACTAATTTTGTGTATTCTCACTTAGGAGAAAACTCAGGAGAAAAAAAGTGAATGGGCATATGCGCCCTTATGCAATTTACTTTTTGGCTAGGAAATAAATTTTTCATCTGCTGTTGAACATTACTTTTCAGCATTCTGCAATTAAAAAAAATAAAAAAGAAGTACGTGAAAAAGAAGTGTCAGAATTCTTCTGAGTATTTTCTTGCTTGCTGGTGGCTTAAAGGGCATTTTATTGATAAGCTGTGTAAAACTTAACAGAAAACTTGAGAGAAAGTAAAATGCATATGGCCCACAGTTTCTATTGGAATGCTGGAAAATGTAGTTTACTATATATTGCATCAGTGGCCACCTTGAATGGTTTCCATGGAAACAGAAAAAAAAAATCCTAACAAAAAGTTTCACATTTTTTCCTGTTCTGCCCGAATCCCCCAAAAAGTAAAAGAAAACTGTTGGAGACTGACTTTAGCATTACTGACGCTTATCGTGGGCAACACAGAAACCCTAGTTATTTATAGCCTGGCCTGTGTACTTCAGAGTTTAACCATCTAAACTTAACTTCAGGCTAGGATATGCCCAGCTTACCCACATATCCTCTCCACCGCTGGCCAGCATTTCTATTAAAGTATACTTGAAGTGATATTAGATTAACTGAAGATGTCCTCGCGTTCTTGGGTGAGTATACCCAACCATTACATTAGGCTTCCCATCATCATTAGTACAATGCAGTCGTTCTCTGTAGCAAGCTCTGGGCAACCTTAACTGTCAGAGCAGTTGTCCTGAGTTTGGCCCATCTCTGCCCAAATAATGAAATGCCTGCCCATCTAATCCTTGCTGGTCCTTGGCAAGGCAAAGTTGGGCTTGTATTTATATCAGTGTGTGGATAGGAGATGGAAGGCATACAGTTGCATGTCTGGGTCAAGCTCACTGTTCCATCCTCACCATATTATATTTTCTGTCACTTCAGGCCCACTTCAAAGAGATTATACAGCCTGAAATGACATTTTCATTTTATGTGTTAGTCATGTCACATAAAAGTTATAATTACCTGCCATCTCTGTTCCTCCTGAAAACCTCCCAGAGCACCATGGCCACTAGCTTCTGTCAAGTAGCCCCACGCTGATGAAATGCCATGGTGTTTTCTCCACTCATGATAGAAAATACCATGGTGCTTTTCATCAGGGGGGCAGGGCTGCACAACAGAAGCCAGAAGCCGTGCAGCTCTAGGAGGAACAGATCCGGCAGGTAATTATAAAAAAACTTTTAAATGACATGACCATCACATAAAATGAAATGGTCATTTCAGGCAGGATAATATTTTTTTAAAAATTAAAGTTAGAATATCTTAAAGTACCTGAGATGTCCCAATATAAAGATTTTATACTCACCTAGGGCTACTTTCACACCCATGATCATGGATGCATCCCTTGCCGTCCTCCGTTCACATGGCATTGGTCTTGGTAATTCTGCTCAGTCGCGCCAGTTGGCTCTTCTGCGCATGCGCAGAAGTGCCTACTGGCATGACTGAGCAAGATTACAAGGACTGATTGCAGCTGAACGGAGGAACCAGGGAGGACGGCGAAGGACACATCCATGATCATGGGCCTTGAGGTAGCCCCAGGTGAGTATAAAGTCTTTATATTGGGACATCTCAAGTACACTTTAAGTTTAATCTTGACATTATTCTCATGTGGTAGCCCATCAATTACCATGATTTTTGGAGACTGCAATCACTTCCCCCCCCCCCCCCCCCCCGAACAACTTTTGCTGTGAAGGCAGAACCTGTGTCAAAGTGACTGAATGTGAGAAGTTTGTGCCCCCACAGTCAACTGTGGCTGCATGGTGTAGTAGCTTTGCTTCTGCCTTTCCCTATCCTAGTTTAGTACTGACCTGCAGATACGAGAACGAGTGCGGTGAAGATGCCCAGCTCTTCTTGACTCAAGTTGAGAGAAGCCAGCTTTTCACTGAAGTCAAACATTGAGCTGAGAAGTTCGCCCATCCCCATGGCTTGGAGTTCTGGTAGAGTGTATGTTGCTCCACTCAGGAACTTTAGAGAACGCTCCCGGACATCAAACAGTGAGGCAAACCGTACCATAAGGACCTGTCATGTGGAGAAAAAGAAAAATACATGAGATACATGTACAACTAAGCTCAATGGTACAGTGAGAAACTAATCGCACAAAAGGACTAAACCCCCCTAAAAAAAGTGGTGAAATGGGAGAGATCCTGGGGGCAACTGACCGCAGATAGTGCTTTACAACTATACGAGCACCACCTTTGATTTTAAGCTGAATTTTCACTTAGTGTGCTTTTATTGACTGTCACCCAAAATGATGAATAGTAATCCTTTCAGGCAACACATTTTCGAAACCACCACTGTACATAAAGGCTGTTTGACACTTGAGTATACATATATACATAGTTTAGGTTCAGAAGATGGCAAGGCTCAGTTTGTGCTGACAAGAACTGTACCTTAAATGGTGTTGGGGCAGTAGTAGTAAGACCATGATGCATGTGCCGCCAAAAAAAGCCAAACAACCCTTTAGTGCAATTTGAGCATAGCATCCAGTGAATTTGGACCTACTGAAAATCCTGCTTAGGAAAATCCTACTAGATCTAGGTCACACCTGACAAAATGCTGGGAAGCTGCAATACACAAACACCTGGGTGCACCTGACCCCTCCAGGGATAAATGCAGCAGTTGTGGGATTTCAGTATATGTTGGCAGATTGAGCTACATTAAAATGACACTAAGGTAAATATTGGCAAATTTATATGGACTATTGGGCAAGGCAATATCTAGCTTGCCTGCTGAGCAAGTTTACTAAATGTTGGTAGCACTTGTGATTGCCAGTAATGTGAAGAATATCTGCTGCCTATGGTGGTAGACATGAAGTATTAGAATCATTGCATTCTGAATTTGAAGAATTCTAGCGGTACAGTCACTTACCTCAAAAGTACCAGCCTTTAGTAGCGTGACCTGGTCCTGTTGGGTCAAGTCTTGAAATCCAGGAATGTGACGTGCAAAATCTACAACCTCCCGTACAGCTGGTGTGAAACTTAGCGAGAACTCCTCCCAAACCTCCTGTACGGTGCGTTGAGGACCGCCGCAAGGCAAAGAATTCATTGGACATGCCTGAAAAGGGAAAGAAAAAACACATTAGCATTATCCCACCTAGAAAGCTCTAGTTAGACATTACATAGCAGTCTAAGATCACTTTCAACATCAGGTGACTCATCTTCAATTTGGCCTTATTCCCAGTCACTAGCATAGCTGAACTTATGTCAAACCAACCTGCTGTCAGAAGCATGTCTGCCCTAAATATGCAAGAGCACTTCTTTTTAAGAAATCGTATATCAAATCACTGCTAAATAAAACATTCTGTATGTTATTTAACATTCCCTTTCCACCTGCACTCAGTTGTGATTTTCTAAGAATAGGTTTGCAAAAATAAGAGACATCACTCCTAAGCCCACCAGCCATGGCTGTCTCTGTTGAGATGCTAATGTGTGTACAGCTGACCCAACGGAAGTGCTGAAGCGTAATGACTAACAGAATAGCAGCTCGGGGTGACCCAAAATTATAGGGAACTGCAAGAAACTGGAAAGCCCTCTTACTAAAATTGACTACAAAATAGCTGCCCATTTTATAATTCGTCTTCTTCTACTTCTTAATGGACACATTAATGAGTGGTTATACAGCTACACAGTTCTTACCAGATGTACACTGCGGCTGCCTCTGGAGTCTCCATTGCTCTGGGCCCAACAGGAAGGTGGTGGAATTTCATGATTCTGATCCCATGATGCTGTATTCCTGTTCATTTTTTCATGGGCGTAGACAAAAATCTGCCGGTGAGCTTGTGTCACCTGACCTATGACATCATCAACAGGTTCTGGGCTGGGTGAACGAGGAGGGGTCAGTTGCTGAGGATAGTGGTGATAGACCTCTGTGATGGAAGGCGGTGAAAGACTGGATGTTGGGACCACATGGGGAGGAGAGGAAGGCCGAATCTGCTGAGGCTGAAGTGGAACTGGACTCCTTCTCCCAAAATGTCCCCCAGTGATGTGACTCATCGCACTGTGCATTTCAGCTAACATCCGCTGCTTTTCCCTCTTTGGGATGCGACCAAACCGCACAGCTGAAACAAGAGAAACAATTCAATGCGTTAGTCTACTGCTAGCTGACTAGGCTCATTTATCAAGGTGTATGAGACAAGTCTGCACTCCCTGACAGCAACAAATCAAATTCCTACTTTTGTTTTAAAGCCAGCATTCGTAAAATAGTCAGATGAGAGGTCGCTATGCTTATCAAAGTCGTAGTGCTTCAGACTGTTCAATAAGGATGGTCAATGAGATGCAAATCTAAGGTAATTGTCCAAATTCTGTATGCAAATTTATGCTGCTTGAAAATGGACCAAATTCCGCTTTGGCCAGATTTTCCAGCTGCATACATTTGCATAATCCTGCATCAACTCTTGATTTGCATCCCATTAACCACCCCTACTGTTAAACAAGGTCTATAGATAAACAAAGACGAAACTCACCATCCCTAGACATGCCCACTGATAGGCACTTTCGAAAGCGACACTGCTGGCAGCGGTTCCTGTTAATGCGCACAATGGAGCAGGTCTCATTCTTCAGACATTTCTTGTATTGAATATTTTGCTGAATGCTGCGCCGGAAAAAACCCTGAAGAAGAGAGACAGAACAGATGTCATATGGAGAGTCAAGAGTCTCTTCACCCAACTTCTTCACAACATTCTCAAGATTAGAAGGAGAGACACCCTTTAACCCTGCAAACCCTCAACTGAGGAGGGTCAGAGAATGCCGGCTTCCATCTGAGGTTTCTACAAAGCATTCACTTTAACCACAACTAGCAAATATGTGCCAGAGGCGAGTTCTGAAATGACAAGTTTTCTGTCAAGCGTCCTGGCTACTTTTTGTGTCTTCCCCGGCATGATGGTCATGTGACTGTTGAGTGGTGTCACATGACCATCATGCTGCTAAAGATGTGGGTGAGTAGCCTAAACAGGGACATGAGAATGGAAGAGCGAGAACCTTTTTTAAAACATAGGACATATTATCCTTTCTACTGTCCACACTTAAAGTGAGCAACAGATATGGTGGCTTTGCACTGCCGTTCAGAAACTTAAAGTGGATCCGAGATAAACTTTTACTCATTGCATAATTATTTTCCTTTCATATAGTTTATAGGGCATTCCTCAAGCCAAATACTTTTTTTGTTTTAAAACTCTAATTCCCTATAAACTAAACAAGCCTCGCCCACGGCTCCTTTTGTGCCTTGGCACTGTAGCAAGGGCTTATGGGAGCCGAGTCTGGGCAGGAGGAGGTTACTAGCCAGAGATTTCAGAGACAGTGGGGAGGAGGGAGTAGGAGATGGATTGAATTTACACACAGGCAAGCTGATAGAATCTCCAGCCCTCAGCCTGTGACAAACAGAACATGGCTGCTCTCATTGTATTACAGGAATAAATAATCAAACTTTTGAAGCGGTTTGCAGCTATATATGCTGTGTAAACTATCTAAACTTTAGATAAGATATATAGACAAGTTAATTGTTATAGTTTTTCATTTCGGATCCGCTTTAATAATTACATAATCATTTCAAGGGCTCCTGGGGGGGGGGGGGGGGGGGGGTTAACCATTCACTTAAGCTAATGATCATTTAGTGTAAATTACCAAACAGCCAATCAAAGATTTTCATGTGGGTCGGGCTTACCTTGCAGCCTTCGCAGGCATGTACACCATAGTGAAATCCAGAGGCCACATCACCGCAGACTTTACACAGCAAGACCATTCCATTCAGTTCTGAAGGAGACAAAAAATAAATAACCGTAAGTGAGAAAATATCCTGACAAACTGGAACAAAGTACAATTCATACATTTAACCCCCCCCCATGTTTGTTTGGTAGATCAGCCATGCCAATGCATGAGAAAGGGGCGGGTTTCTGCTAGGAGGGCCAGTCTTCAGCACATTACTGAAAAGACTTTAGGGGTCTGTGAATTTGTTGCCACTACAGCAGTTGCGAGGAAAGCCTCAACCACAGGACACCAATTTATAAATGTAGCGGTAGCACACTGCTGTCATTCACTGTACTTCTTCCTGAATAACCATCAAGGTTGTGCTTTCTCCCTTTAACTTGCATTGTTACCACCATATTTTCAGTGCTATATAGGTAATAATAACACTAACACAAAGTACTGTGCTATACATACAGTATACACTAAGTGACAGTGAAAAAAGTGCAGCATAAATCGTAACTGTGATGTTATTGATGCTTTATAAATATATTCACTGCAAAAGCTGAGATCATGTAGCAATAAATACATATTGCTTGGCTATATTATTGAGTTTTGTAGATCACCCCCTAGTGTCACTGATAGATATGATTTATATGAACACACACAAAAAACAGCAAGCTGAAGTAATGATTCCCATTAATTTGGGATTAAAATATGAAGGGGTGAGGGTCTACTTACTTGTAATATTGCTGGACGTCTTGCTTGGCGAAACTCTGCTGCCATCATCCAAAGCGACATGAAGCCCACCAGGAGAAGAAGCAAGGCCATAGGTCGATCGGGGAGAGGTCTCTCCTCCTGAGCCAGAGGAACTTGTACTGTATGAGTGGGATGGAGATGGTGGCATGTATGATGGGTAGTGCGTGGATCCACCTTGAGGGCTCCCATTTGAGCAGTCACTATATAGAGAGACAGGGCTCGTCCGGCTGGGGGATGACCCGTTAGAACCAATATAGCTTATAACGCCCCCTAGAAAGAAGAAAGCAGGACACGGTAAGGAAGAAGTCATGACCAGCCAATCACAAACACCTGAAACAGCAAAAACATGTCTCTGAAGCCACTTCTAAACCATTTTCTCAAGCCTATGAATTCAGAAGGGATCTCAATTGTGTGTCACACTTGTAAACAGAAACGATTATAGCATTGTGTCCTTGAAATACCAGATACAAGATATCTTGCTTCCACCAGCCAGACTGTGCAATCACATATAGGAATAACCACGCAAGTCAAAGCTTAAAAAGCAATGGTGTTCAGTAATCCAAATAAATCAGCTTTTTTTTTAGAAACCTGATCTCACTGGCCTGCAGATATCTGAATGGTTGCTTAGAATTAAAATATATTGTTACTCTTTGCACACTACTGAAAGAATGTTTCAGTTATTTACACATTGATTTTTACAAATGACCTCAAAGAACTGGGTTGAGGGGAGGAGATGTTCATCGAGAACCTCAAAGCATTGGCTATTAAAGGGTTAGCGTCTAGCACAAGGCGGGGCGTCTGGGACTCTGCAGTGCAGGCATTGCTAAGCATTCTGGGTAATACATGCAGAAAAGGAAAGGAGAGCATAGGAACTCCCTTCCGCCCACATGCCTGGAATTCACCCTGATAATGGTTTGCGGATCCAGTGACAGGCTATGTTTGCACATACATACAGTCAGAAAAACACCAGCTGCAAGCCATTCCTTTACAATTACCTATATACACCTTTGACTGATGCGTTCTGCAGAAAGCAGGCACAAAATATGGTCTGATGTACTGCACTACAAGCAGGGATAAAATGTATCCCTGCACAAAGATATGGCAGCTCAAACACCAGTCCCTATACTTCAGCCCTCCTGACATCAATAGCTAGACTGACTAATGCTCAGTAACCTATACTAAATGAAATAAACAGCACATTGTGTTACAGTGATCTTCCCACGGGGTGGCCCTGCCATGGGCGTCTGCAATAATGTCACTACAGCATTCTTCATACTTTCTTGGTGTAATAAGCGGATTAGCGGAATGCCAGGGTTTCCTGTTTTCTACAGATCTGTAGTGCTTTGTTTGTACAGTACTTGCTGGACACCTTCCTACAAATCTATATATCAAGAGTACGGGATGTCCTGCTCCCAAGAAACTTGAATGTTCAATGCCTTAAGTGGAACTCCTGCCTCAAATTTTTATTTTTGTTTTGGGCACTAGCAGGTTTGCTATCTTTTGTTTGTGACAGAATTGCACTTTCTGTTCCAGGGACTGGATCAGCAAGAATAGGAAGCATTGGGGTTTCCAATAGGTATGCACTTTGGTTGGCTGAAATGCCAGATACCAGCCAACCATGTGTGCTTTCCAACCAGTGGTAGATTTGAGCCAAAAGTCAATGCATCAGGTCTTTTAAGACTGCGGACTCATGACCAGATAAGACAGCTGGTCCACAGTGATGACTTTGCAAGCCCCACAGACTGTGCACACACTTGCCGATAAACCTGCTGGCAGCATGCTATAGGCCACTCCGCAAATACGCATAAGTGGGGGCAAACCAGGACAGGCTCTCTCAGTTGAGCACTTGACAAACATGACACATATACAACTGCTGCAGAAGGAGATTAATGGGCAGAATGCCCCAGAAAATAAAGAGAACATTTACTTGGGGATAGACATGAAAAATGTTCATCTTACATCAAGTACAAAACTACTGAATCTATCATTTCTATATTTAATTTTTTGGGGCGCTAGTACTGTAGAAAGATAGATTACCAATATTAAGTTCTATGACATTGACCTGGCTGGTATTCACAGCTCAGAAAGCCATTGTACACACCACTGAGGTTATTTACAGTGCAAAAGATTATTAGACTTCTTTTCACTATAACCACCCCTTGCAATGTCCTGTGCTATGCAGTACTTTAGAACACAGACCACATCAGCGCTTTGCATTAGCTATTTTTAGAGGAAGAAGGTGGTTTCCTCATAGCTTCTCTTCTACAAGTTTTTATGGTGACTGGACTCCACTGCTTGCCTTTCATGGTGTGGTGGGCACAGGTTGAAGCACCAGCTACTTTCCCCTGTGATACTGATGAGCAGCATAAAAGTATAAATCCAGGAGAATAAACAGATTTCGGGCACCAGATAAGCTCAAAAGTATTCACCACTTTATTTCATCCCCATTACAAACTGACACATACAGCTGTGTAAGACCATGCAACGGTATCTGTGGAAGCATGGTCTCTTAGGAAGCGAGTCAATCTCGCAAAATGGCTGTGAGTCCGCTTACACAGCTGTATGTGCCAGTTTGTAATGGAGATGGAATAAAGTGGTGCATATTTGAGCTTATCTGGTGCCTAGAACCTGTTTTTTTTCTCCTGGATTTATAGATTTTACTTCATTTCTGGAGGCACAGAAAGACACCCACCCCCAGAGGTAGCCATAGTGCATCTAGTGTCCATCTCCGTCTCTTTGCATGTCAAACAACTATAAAGTATATGTGAACGTTAACGTTTATCACGTTTGTTCATTCTAATGAACAAAGTTTCTCTTGCAGAAACGTTGCCTCCGTGAGCCAAAAGATATCCCCTCACTGCAACTGCAAACAGTATTGTCTCACTCTGTAAGGAAGCCATTTCTGCTATGGGGCTTTCATGGGAATACATAAACAATAATCTCATAACTAACCAGAGCTATTTAAAAAAAATAAAAAAATCAATAACGTCTAATGGAGTTTCAAATAGATATTCCATGATGGCTCATAATGGCATTTATTTATATCTGTTAAACCTCTTAAAAACCTAATTTGCTACTCACTACTGACAGGCATCAGTAATCCCGTTCCAGTGCTCGGAGTCGATGAATGAACTCTTGAAACATCTGGTCTCCAGTCACCAGTGCATGTTAGAGTATCATATCAACTGCCCATACACATCCATTAAATCGGTGAAGTGGTTTTAGCAAGACAGGTACAAAGACAACTGGAGCAGAAGTGGAACCGCTGGCTACAGTAACCAATGAAAAGCCTTGTTTCATCTAACAGCTGAATCTTAATTGGCTACTCTGGGTGCCTACTCCAAAAGAGCAAAGTGAATTAAGTAGTTAATCCAGTGACGAATGCACCTGTATTCCTGGAAATGGCTAATTGACTGACTGCTCCTGAATCTGATCAGCCAACTGCAAAGTTCCAGTCCCGCCCCTGCAAAATTCTGGTTCCTATCACTAGAAAATTTGCATATTTGTTGAATATTTCTAATCGTTGTTGGTGATGCCTAGAGAGGGTCGATGAGATGCTAATAATTTTTGATGTGCACATTTCATGTAAAAATGTATGCATCTTGGAATTGGACCAAACAAATTGATTATTATTACTGAATTATTATCAATTAATTTGACCAATATTTAAGTCTGCGTAAAATTAACATGCAGAAATATCCGTTGGCCTTGGCAAGTCAGAGCACCCCCTGCCAGACTCACAACATCTGAAGACTTGTAAGACAGAAGAGGAACCAAAGTGTACACAATGATGGGCAACTTGGCGACTATGTGACTATGTGACTATCTCTCTTGGCCTTGCAGCTTTAGGGTCCAGAGTTTTTCGGTACCCCCCCTCCCCTTCCCACCAGTGTAAGGACATTATATGCATGTAGGTTTTCGCTGCTCTCTTTGATTTGTTTGGGTTTACTTTGGTTACACTGGACCCTCCAACATCCTTAGATCCATTGAATAATTGACTTGCACTCAACACAGACCCTAAAAATGGATTATACATTGGGGTCCTGGGAGGGAAAGCTGGCATGGTTCAATTTACTGGAAAAGTATCAATACTGTAAGGGTTAAATAACTTGTACCATGCATACTGTCTGAGACATGCAGGCAATTCCTGGATAGTGACCATTTCTAAACAAAATAAAATCTATGTGCCATAGACCTAAGTTCAATATTAGTTTGTCTAAATACTGACATTGCCCAACCCTGTACATACAGTATCTATGTCAAAGGTATAATACCATTCTTCATTGCTTCTGTGTATGATTTGTCAAATCTCTGGTGTAGATCTTCTTTCTGCCTCTCCAAACTTGCTGCACCCCCTTTCCCTGTCATCTGTCCCTTCCTCAGCACTCAACCTGACTCTGCTCTCTGTTACTTCTCCATATCCCCTTTCCCCTGCTTCTGTATCCCTATCTTATATAAAGCCTGTGCATCTGTATGTAATGAACACTAACTGTCTGACCTCAGGTTACTCATCGCCTCCTGTCTCACGCACAGGCTCCACGTGTTCCCACTGCACATGGACTGCTGATCCACACCTCCCATCTGTGCCCAGAGCCAATCCTTGAGTATTCATCACATGGCTCCACCCTAAGTTTGCTTAACGTGTTCAGTGCTGGCACATTTCCCAACCTGGACATGTGCGAAGTTTAGCCCTTCCTCTGTTTACTGAAGTAGGATGACCTAGTTCATTAACTTTTACAGTAGTAGACACGTGACGCTCATACTAAGCATTGATCTTGTTCAACCTCAGATAGACAGAATGAAGCAGAGAATGTCGTTAAGTTTACTGTACTGCAGCCACTGACAATCACCAATGGTAAAAGAAGTAAAATCGGAAACCCCAGAATTCTTTCTAATTATAACGTGACCAGCACAAATTTTTGTAGGCACTACAAAATACAGGCCAAACAAATGATCATTTTAATTAAAGTTTAAACTTGTATGGTTTTACATTAACCATAACTTTGCTCTCAGAAAACCTGGAAAGCTTTCAGCCATGGAACTAGTATGCTGTGTTTGGGTCAGGTCAAGGCTGCTTTTTATCACACTTTTCTCAGCAAGAGATGTCCTAACATGTGAGAGCTCTAGGGCTGCCAACCTGATCCTGGCTTCTTCATCTAGCGATTTAGTGACTTGGAACGAGTATGCAGATCAGGAGCTCAGAGAACTTATATTTCACTGCTTCATTGCAGGTGCCAAATACTTCAATCATTAGGCAGCGAAGTCAGTAGGAGGATGACAGCCACAGAGCTTGCACCTTGAAAAACAATTCAGCAATAGCAGATCATATATGTTAATCTTCATAGTCCATACATCTCTCTATTTGCTTTCACAAAGCAGGCTACAGTAGACTTTTAGTTCACCTATATGTTATTCTTGTACCATGTTTCTCACATTTAGCAGAAAAGAAAACACACAAAAACAAAATTTACATTTCTGGTCTCCAGAAAACAAACACATTCTTTATACAAAACATCTTAAAATGGAATTCTAGCCATATTCTAATGTAAAAAAAAGTTTAATTAAACAGTTAGCCCAAAATCCAGCACCAGACCCAGCTAAGGGAGTGTCCTGGGAACCAGTGACCTCAACATAGAAGTGGAGGGGCGTGGCTAAAGTCATCCAAGACAGCATAGAGAGGAGAAGCAGGAATGAAAACACTGTGCACATGGCTAGGGCGGGAGAACACGTGAAGCCACTGGGAGGATCTGGCTCACACACAGCCTGGGTGACCTACTTTCCCCATTCCATGTGACTGCAAGCTCTGCAGGCCAGCGCCCCCTCCCTTTCATGTATTCCCTATACACACACACACACACACACACCAGTCAGTACAAACAACCAACCACAAACGTTAAAATATTGCCATACAAATCTGTAACTAATTCTACAGTGTTATGCCGCTATAGAATCATAGAATGGACACGTGCTAACTAAATTATTCATAATCACAAGTATGGAATTACAGGTTCATTAGGTAGAGATGTCATACAAAACCTATTCCATGCACATGAAACAGCAAAATAAAATCAGGATACCAAGATTTGGTCAAAACCCAATGTATAAATAAAATACCCAATCAGTGTCCTAGCTTCATTCAGAACACAATCAGGAACCAGGGTCATAGAAAACCCAACCTATCCTCACTATACACTAAATTAGAAACAAAATAACTAATACTACAATGTCAATCGAAGGTAACTAGATACATTTGATTTCATTCACTATTACAGGATCTTTCACAGCTACATGAGTTACTACATATTCCTAAAAATCTTCATACATGAATAAAATAAGCAAACACAAGTAAAGAATGCCCTGATATTTACAAAAACACACGTTATTTCAGTGATGCCTTTCATACATTACAGAATGGAAGCATAGGCTACATATATGTCCAGTATGTGATCAGCACCAGCAAAATAGCCCAAACATGTAGCCCCAAGAAGATGCAGCTTACCTGTGTTGTTACTGCAATCCATAGATGTCATGGTCGTGATTCCCAGATCATTCAAAAATAAAAGACTTCCGATACTACACTGCAGTCCTGGTGTCCTTTATATACCCCCTGGATGTAAAGAACCACTGTAGTAATTCACTTTACACGGACAATTTGTAGAAAAAATAGCCAGCATCTGCTGCACTGGTAAGAAATATAATATTCCCTTCGATCCTATGCTCTCCTCTATGCTTTAAATGAATGGAAGCTGTGTCCTAAAGCAGAGGTGAGATAGATGTAATGCTATCTGCAAAACCAAGAATAAGAACAGTAGGACCTGCAGATTGCAACCTGCAAACCTAGCAAAAAAAAAAAATCAAAAGATCAATAGACTTCAATCTAGAAAAAATACCCTCGTATCTAAGAGCAGTGATCCCAAAGGGATGCCCAAAAATGAAATGTGTTCTCTGGGTGCAGATAGAGGAAGCTAATACGCCTTCTAGAAATCCTGCTCACTCTGCAGTCTTCTGTCAACACAAACCAGTGCTGCAGCCGCCCAGTGTATGCCCTGGGAAGAGAGAGCTCAACAAAACACGTCCTCACTCTCCACCCTCTTTGCTCTGCAATGCTCTCTCCCTCACACCTCCTGCTTGTTTTAGCCAGCTTGAGTCTGCTCACTGCAGCAATGCGCCTGCGCACAACACGCCGTCCTCCCCAGGCCCGGCACGCGGCTCTGAAGCAAGAACCACGTGACCCCTGGGAGAGCCTCGTGCCCCAGTGACACACTTTCTACAGCAGCCTCGCACTACGCAGGCGCGGCTCTGTCTGCAAGCAAGGGAGTCTGGCAGACTTTTTTTTCGAACAACTTTTTGACAGATGCACGAGTGCTATATATAGAGACCCGCAGACCCTGCAGATTATATGTATAGATGTTTCAAACGTACACGGATATCTTACAGTACTACTGCATTTTTGAATGCTTGCCAAGTAAAGTAATCTGCACGTGTACATTACCCCATGTGAAAACCTTTTTTTTATATATATATAAATTACAGATTGTCTTAAAGAAACACTTGCTGTAGGTGATTGCACACAACTGCATAGCATAAACTGTAAAGGAGACCATACATGGATCAGTATTATCCATGTATGGTCTCTATCATCACTGTGTGAAATCAAAGGAGAACTGCAGCCAGGCATTTTGCAAAGGCTACTGGAGGTACAAGGTATAGGTAGGGATCACACTTAAGAGAATAGCATGCATTTTGCGGGAATGCAAAAATCACATGCGAAAGTGCACATAATGCTTCCCGGGGGCAAACCGAAAATTTTCAAGTGGGGAATCCCTGAAAGGTCAGCCTCAGCCAAGCACAATACAGTATAATAATATGGTAGGACATCATGCTGGGTAGAGGGTACACATAATGCAATTTCCTACTGAGAGGATCTGACAATTATTTCCTAAATGTCCTATCTGCTCCCAATCGACAACGGGATCGATTTGTACACACACTGCTGCTCCATGCTCTGTACACACACTGCTGCTCCATCCAAAGTGAACTATAGCCTGGAAATAAAGGGAGCAATGCTGTGAGCTGCAGGATTCCTGCAGATATTCTGGTGTCTCAACTTGTGCATATCCCCAAACACTGCACCAGCCATTGTCTAAGGGCCCATTCACACTAGAGCGTTTTGCCGCGATTTTGGCAAAACGCTTAAACGCTAGCGCTTTTTAAAAGCGCCAGTGTAATAAAACCCTTTTGGCCCGTTCTTACGTGGGTGATTTGCTAATCGCCGCAAATCGCCCAGAAACGCAAACGCGTCGCCTGCACCATTTTTAGGCGATTTACCAGCGATCGCGTTTCAGTGCTATAGAAGCGCTAAATGCGATCACGGAAAAATCGCTGCAGTGTTCAGTGATTTTTCCCCGCTGAAAAATCACTCACGCAAAACGCCAGCAAAAATCGCCAGTGTTTTGCATTTCTAAGTGTGAATGGGCCCTGATGGGGGATTCTGGGCAGCTGTAATCCCCCTGCATTTGCTTATGCTTACCTATGGACATTCACGGTCAAGTGTGTAATGTGCGTTTTTCCACCAGGGGGGGGGGGGGAATACAGGCTTTATTGTTTTTTTATTTTTCGTAAACCTTGTGCGATTTCTAGCCTTGCCAGAGTTTTTAAGAGGTGCAGAGCTGACCCAAGTATAACTAGTTTATTTAAAGGACCACTATAACAAAACAATTGTAACACAAAACCCTTTTACATGCATAAAGTGTACATTTATTCTAGAGTAAAATTAACTACAAATTACTTTTTTCCTACGTTGCTGCCACTTAAGGTGGCCATACACAGTTAGATTGCCATACAATATGGCAAACAGATTAATCCCTCTCTGATCTGAATCTGATCAGAGAAAGGGATCAAATCCCCCTCATACACTGCACACAGATTTGCAATACATTTCATTATGAAATCTATTTAAAAAATCTATTGAACTGCAGCATTGCACTGTTCTATACAGTGTAATGTTATGGGCCCTTGGTCTACCACCAAACACCAGCTGCGAGTGATTGACCAAAATTAACCAACCGGTCAGATCGTAATTTTGATCAATTTTTGCCACTAATCAATCAAGATTCCGATCGATGCGGCTCATTGCCAGGGCCGGGCCATAGGCTGGAGAGGCTCCAGCCTCAGGGCGCAGTGTAGGAGGGGGCGCAGAATTTACTCAGCTGTCATTCCTAATTGTGTATGAAGCAGAAAGAAATAAGAAAAGGGGATATATAGCAGTGACTGCAAGCCAGATAACTAGATATTAAGGTGTTGGGGAGGTTGTGGGCCCTGTGGCGCCTTTTCGTCTAATAGAATCAGTGTGTGACGGCTGGGGTGGCAGGGATTGAGGGGCGCAATTTGGTGTCTCAGCCTTGGGTGCTGGAGGACCTTGTCCCGGCTCTGCTCATTGCATAATAGATAACTGGCAGATTTGATCACAGTGATAAAATAGGCCAGTAAAAATGAGTGGGTGCATGGCCAGCTTTACAATAGGTTGTAAAAATCTGACAGGTTTTGGACTAGTCCATCTCAGGGTTTTCTTTATTTTCAAAGCATTTAGTGACTGGTAGTTGCTCAGACCAACAGCCAAAATAGTGTGCAAGTGAGTGGCTGACATCTTTGTATAGATTCTTTCCACAGAGTGCCTTTGTGAAGAATAAAGAAAATACTGAGAATCCCCCATGAGAAGATTAATTAGTACAAAACCTGTCAGATCTGTCCGATTTTTACTAGCTAATGTAAATGGCAGCAGTGTACTAAAAAATACATTGAGGCCTGGAACCCACTGCAAACCGCAAACGCTAAACGCAACCGCTAGCGTTTTGTCTGAGCGGTTTGCAAGCGGATTCATGCGCGTTTTTGGTCGTGTTTTGCAACATTGTATTTTTTTCCCCAGCGGGTGCCTAGCGTTTTGCGTTTTGCGTTTTTATCCTGATTGGTCCTGTGAATTATTTTTCATTTTGTTACAGTGTGCTGAACCGCAAAACGCTAGCAAAACCGCTCAGTTTAGGTTTTGCTGAGCGTTTCTGCTAGCGTTTCAATACTTTGCATTGAAGCGCTAACGCTCCCAAAATGCTGCAGGTCCTGCGTTTGCGTTTCTGGGAAACGCAAACGCTCCTGTGGAAGTTGCCCCATCCATTAACATTAGCCCAGCGTTTTGGCAAACTGCTAGCGTATCGCAGTGCTGCCAAAACGCTGCCAAAAGCGCTCCTGTGGGTTCCAGCCCTTAGGGTTGGTTCACACAAGTGATAGCGGGTCATTTCCCGACAGACCCGGCAAGCTCTGCCCATTCAAGTGAATGGGCTGTGCCAGTACCGTAGTTTACCATCTTTTGTGCGGACGCCACATTCCGATTCCTATTATTTCTAAATTCTATTGTTTCAGCCAACTCTGGAAGCAACATGCTTGCAGGGTCGCTTACCGCTGTTTCCTCCTGTGGGGTTGAAAGTCGCTGGAAGCCATCAATAGCCACTGGAAGATGTTAAATGCTTTTCTGCACACCAGGCCTCACTGTGGAACAAATGTACATTTTATGCATTTAAAATTCTAAAATGTTTGGTCTTTTAAAGCCTCCTTCACATGAGCAGTTGGTAGTGGTGCATCCACCTCCTGTCAGCTTCTAGTGTGGATGAGCTGCGTGCTGCGAGCTTTCCACACAGGCAGTGAGGTGACTCTTGTCTTCTGCATTGCAGGCAGCAACTGACGTGACATGCAGCAATTGGGTTGCTTCACACTTGCTTAAAAAACACACTCGTTCAGGACGTTGTTACTTTTAACAGGAAGCAGATCCTAATGTTAAAAATAAATCCGCTTGCCGCAGGGCCGTGCCGAGGCAGAGGCGAGAGAGGCTCCAGCCTCAGGGCGCAGTGTAGGAGGGGGCGCACAACTCACTCAGTTTACATTCCCCTATTGTGTTTGAAGCAGAGAGAAATAGGAAAAGGGGATACATGGCAGTGACTGCAAGCCAGATAACTACAGACTAAGGGATTGGTAGCCCTGGAGCACCTCTTAATCTAATAGCAATTAGTGTGTGATGTCTGGGGTGGGAGGAATGGAGGGGCGCACTTTGGTGTCGCAGCCTTGGGTGCTGAAGGACCTCGTCTCGGCTCTGGCTTGCCGCGTTGTGCTAAGCTTAATGCAGAGTCAGAACTTTGCACATTTCCTGGACTGGCTAGGAAAATGTATGCAATGAAAGCTTATGAGAATGGAAACTCACTGGGCTAATTGCCGCTACTGCTTCGCTCAAAGTGAAGCCATACTTACGTAACTCCATGGTGCGACTCCTCCGCTCAGTCTCGAGGCACAGATCGGGGCCAGGCAGAAGCATCAGGTTGCAAAAGACCAATGGGAGGATTCTCATTGGCTCATTGGCCTACCGGCCTCTGGGCTGTGTACCGGAGGCGGCGGAACATGAGTGCTGATGCACACGGACAGATGTGATTGACACAGAACACGTAATTAAAGCAGATGAGTGGACGTGGATCGAATGGTGAAGATTGCTGCAATTGTGTGCGCTTACTGTGCCTGTTTTGCTCCACTCTGGTGTGAACCGGCCCTAAGCGCTTTGTCTCAACCTCTGATGCATGTGTAGTTATTCACACTGCCATACCTCCCAACTTTTTGAGATAAGAGGGACAAAAGACATGCCCCTCCCACACTCCTATTCAGGTATCCCACATAGAATTTGTAAGCAAAAACATATACCAATTTATAGGATGGGAGTAAGTTTATAATGAATTAAACACATTTTTAGTAGAAAAATACATATATTTACATACATCTGTCAATAACTCCTGAAAATGGAACTAATAAATAACAAAGAGGGACTATTCCTCCGAAAAAGGGACAGTTGGGAGCTATACACACTGCCATTAAGTTGCATTATATAGCAAGCAGATGGCTCTTGTTCCCTGGCCAATCGGTGGGTGAAAACTACAACAATGTATTAGCAGAGTAGTTTTGAGTCACCCCGGGCTGCTTGGGTATTCTGTTGATCTGGTCCAAGCCCCTATCCCATAGAGCTATATCAATACCTGCCATGCACTGAGGAGGACCAAAAGAGGCTTTCTGCGTGTTGTGTTGTGTTTATGTGGCTTTGCAAAATTTATTAGCTATACATAGCTCCCAACTGTCCCTTTTTCGGAGGGAAAGTCCCTTTTTGGAAGCCCTGTCCCTCTGTCCCTTTTTCCCTAAATTTGTCCCTCTTTCAGGACTTTGTCCCTCTTTCTATATAAATATATGTATTTCTATACTAAAAATGTGTTTGATTGACTCTAAACCTAATTCACATCCTTTAAATTGATATATTACTAATTTTAAAATGTTACTATGAAGGTAAATGAACCAGGACAGAAAGGACCAGTGTGGTTTGAATTATAAAACATATTTTTCTTATGAAATCTTTATGGTATGCGTGACTAGGGACGTGGTGGGGGCGTGACCAGGGGTGTGGCAGGGGCGTGGCTTAAGTGTCCCTTTTTCTCATCTCAAACAGTTGGGAGGTATGGCTATAGGCTTGCTGTACACCAGCGGTTCTGGGTGTAAGCCTGGCTTCAGGGGCATAAAGAGATGATATGCATATTCAGTAGTGATGCATTGTGGGTAACCACAGTTACACACTTCAATCTGAATTCGCAAATACCTTCCGTTTTAAGAAGGCAAACAACACTAGGTCTAACATGCTAACCTTTCAGCACCTTGCTGTGTGCTCTTTTATGACTCAGGTGGAGGTTGCAAATGTTTATTATATGATAGCAGACTGTAAGAGATAAAAACAAAATAATCCATTCCAGGCTTTGCCAGATCACTCATGTCTTGTGCACAGTTCTCCAGCTCTTGTGAATCAAGCTGAGTGTATGTATACACGTGACACGCCTTTGCAGTATCCATGCACAAATGTCATAAGCTAGTTTACACAGGAATGGCATCCTCTGTATTTCTTATCTCATTGTTCATCTATTCCACTTGGAGATAGAGTATAGCTATTGTGTTATTTATAGTATGTGAAGATGAAGTATGTGAACAGTTGCTGTGGGAAACTAGTATGTTAGTACGATATCGTCGCTTGCGCATCAAGATCTGCCTGCAGCAGAATCTTCACTCGCCCTAATTGGCACAAATATCCTTTGTTTCATAATAACTGTGTTTTCCTCTTTTTTTTTTTTTTTTTGTTAACCAAGTTGCCAAAATAGATACACACTGAGTGACCCAAAAAATTAGAGACACACTCTAATAACGAGTTGGCCCACCTTTAGCTTTGATCACAGCTAATATTCTTCTTGGCGTGGACTCAACAAGATGCTGATACCATTGCTGAGGACTCTTGGCCCATGCTGACATAAGTTGGGTCAAATTGGATAGTGGGGTTTCCAAGCTTTGAGGTGATCTTTAGACTTTGTCCCATAAATGCTCAGTAGGATTGAGGTCAGGGGACTGAGCTGGCCACTCAGTGTATATACTCTGTGATTAAGAGTTCCATTTTATAGGGGAAACAGCTGTTAGCCATTTGGTGTTGCCTCTCCAGTTGCCCACCTGCCTGGGAACCCCTGACTTGTCTTGTGATTGTACAATCTGAAAAAGAAACGCACTTGGGAGTATTTAGGTTGGTGTACCCACTTCCTCTATACTAAGATATATATATATATATATATATATATATATATATATATATATATATATATATATATATACTGTATATAGTGCCGAAATCTTCTGCAGCACTGTACAGAGTATATTGTCTTGTCACTTAACTGTCCCGCAAAGGGGCTTACAATCTAATCCCTACCATAGTCATATGTCTATGCATGTATCGTGTAGTGCATGTATCATAGTCTAGGGCCAATTTAACCACCCTGGCGTTCTATTAAGATCGCCAGGGCGGCTGCATGAGGGTTTTTTTTAAATTAAAAAAAAACTATTTCATGCAGCCAACTGAAAGTTGGCTGCATGAAAGCCCACTAGATGGCGCTCCGGAGGCGTTCTTTTGATCGCCTCCGGCGGCCAAAAGTAACACGGAAGGCCGCAATGAGCAGCCTTCCGTGTTTGGCTTCTCCTGTCGCCATGGCGACGAGCGGAGTGACGTCATGGACGTCAGCCGACGTCCTGACGTCAGCCGCCTCCGATCCAGCCCTTAGCGTTGGCCGGAACTATTTGTTCCGGCTGCGCAGGGCTCAGGCGGCTGGGGGGACCCTCTTTCGCCGCTGCTCGCGGCGGCGATCGGGCAGCACACGCGGCTGGCAAAGTGCCGGCTGCGTGTGCTGCTCTTTATTTCATAAAAATCGGCCCAGCAGGGCCTGAGCGGCACCCTCTGGCTGAGCTCGTCCATACCGCTAAGGTGGTTAAGGTGGAAGCCAATTAACTTATCTATATGGTTTGGGATGTGGGAGGAAACAGGTGTGCCCAGAGGAAACCCATGCAGACACAGGGAGAACATACAAACTCCATGCATAGTGCCCTGGCTGGGATTTGAATCGAGGACTCATCGCTACAAGGCAAGAAAGCTAACCCCTGCACCACAGTGCTGCCCACTTAGGGCCCTGACACACCAGAAACTGTTTTGCGGGCCATTTTGTTTTTAAAAAAACATTTCCATTGAGTTACATTAATATCGCGGTAAAAGTGTTTCATTTTTTGGGGGGAAAATCACGATCGCAGCTATTTTATTTATACCAGGTATAGTTAATTGTATCAACTGATTATGTTATTTGTTAGGTGAGATTGGTGCTGATTCACAAAGATTTTCTGTTGAATTATCTCACCTTACTTACTGAAACAATTTCTCTCTTCTTAAATTACTTAACTCATAGCAACATGCGCATTAACCCTGGTAACGACGGTGGCGCCAAGGGTTAATGGGCGCTGCTACATCAGCGGTAGTAACAGTGAAATTGTCATACGCTGCCTGCGCACTGCAACTTTACTGTACTATGGTGCATCAGGTCCCGTGTGGCTGATTCACAAAGCTCTTCAGGCTTGTACACACGTCCAACATGCACACAACTAACCACACAACCTGATGGACCAACACGACAAACCACACAACCTGATGGACCACATGACCTGCATGTCCACACCCCTAGACGGCTAAACAACCAACTCAATTAACAAACTGCACATGCAAGAGGAATGACGGACTACACATTAAAAACAAGTACAAGTCTTTCAAACAACTTGTACACACGCACCAACTGCATGATATCAGATTAACATAGATCCGACAGTTGGATCGGGCAAACCGCCTGTTATCAGTTGCTCATCAAGTTGTTTGCATGCCTACACATGCCTGATTATCATCCAACAGACTAAAGTCAGATGATAATCAGGCTGCAGGTTGGTCCGTTCGTACTTAGCTTTCTGTTTATTAACTCACAATTTATAGCTCCTTAAAATACTTAAAGGGAACCAGAGAGGAATGGGTCGTTAAAAACAGAAACAGCTTTTATACATACCTGGAGCTTCTTCCAGCCCCATAAGCCTGGATCGCTCCCACGCCGCCATCCTCCGCTTCCTGGAACCGCCGGTACCGGGCCCGTCACTTCCGGCGGACGCGGCCGATTCTCCGCATCACAGGGGCTCCCTCCATACCCGTACGCATGAGGCTGCGCAGTAGGCAGCCTCATGCTTCCTTTTATAGAGGGAGCTCCGTGTGATGCGGAGAATCGGCCGCGTCCGCCGGCCGACTCGTGGCAATGACGGGACCCGTGGCGGCGGATCCAGGCAGCAGAGGATGGCGGCGTGGGAGCGATCCATGCGTGTGGGGCTGGAGGAAGCCCCAGGTATGTATAAAACCTTTTTCTGATCCTCTCTGGTTCCCTTTAACTCGTGATTTATCTATCCTTATCTAACTTAACTCAAGATTTAACTATCCTTATCTAACTTAACTCAGGATTTATCTCTCCCTGGGGTTGATTCTCAAATCTTATAATTGGGGACAGTGCCGGGGGTTTCATCGAGTTTGTCGATCGGCACGAAATTGCATGCCATTCCGGCCGCACACCCGATCGAGCAAGTCGGCCAACATCTTGAAGCATGCGCCGTCAACTATGCGACCAATTTCAGGGCCGAAATTGGTTGCATTGTCGGTCGGGCATGTATTTGGCGGCTCCGGGAATCGGATGGTAGATCGGCCACCAAGTCGCCTGATGTATGGCCACTTTAACTGTAAGGAGAGCTAATGTATGAGATAAACAAATAAGAGGAGATAATTAATGAGATAAACAGATAGGGAGATAGGGATAGGGGGCAGCTCCGCGCTTGCGCACTCGCCACCTGACATGGACGCAGATTTCCCTTTTTTTCTTAAATAAGGATGGAGTATTTTCTTATATAATACCATTCTTAGAAAACAATGTGGTGATGCAAATAAGATATTAATCATTGTCAGCTGTGCAAAGCACGGTTCTAGCAACTATTATAGATGACTGTATGAACATTGGCTTGCATGACCAGACATGACCAAGCTAAACAGCATGTCACTGCCTATGGATACAGGAGAGATGATGAAGGACAGGGAACTCGCACTGCAAGGTAATATAATAGAGACTGGCCAGGAAAGTCTGGTTTATGAAATCACTAAATACCTACACTGTGCTCACCTTGGGGTCACTAAAGTACACTGTATATAACAGGCAAAGAGTCAGTGGATTTGGAGGTAATTGTATCACTTTAGCACTACCTATTATCATTGAAATCAAATGTATCAAGTACTGATTATGAGAAAACCTCAAAGATAAAAGGACTAGTGTTGGAGCCAATCTGGTGTAGTATGTAAAGATACCAGGGCCCATATGCAATTAACTTTTTCTCCTCAGTTTCTCCTAGATTATATTTTCACACCTTAGCAATAAAATGCCTTTTAAAGGAAGCATCAGCCAAAATATGCTTCCCTCCGATCTACTTACCTGAGGCTACCTCCAGCCCCTTGCCGCCGATATGTCCAGCGCCGCAACTCCGCTCCCAGCCGCCGGCCCGGTTTCCCCCTCCGGTGCAAAGGCCGTCCTCAAGGTTGTCCTTTACTGCGCCTGTAGATTGGGAGGGGGGGGGGGGGGAGTATATTTTTGCTGATGCTTCCTTGACGCAACTAGCAAGTAATAAAATACTTGATAGTACTTTTTGGTACTTTTTTTTGAATTGCAGAATGCTGAAAAGTTATTTTAAATAGAAAATAAAAAAGTAACTTCTAAACTTAGAAGAAAAAGTGAATTGAATAAGGGCCACCAGTAAAATTAAATGTGAAGCATGTCCTTACGTGAAAGTAGAAGAGGTCTACAAGCATCTGGTCACTCTTGAGGATGAATGTAGTGAGAAAACAACTAGCCCTACCTCCTAGTAGGACATGTAAAAATGAACTGGGAGGTGCCCAGAACACTATGGTCTATCTATAATAAACAGGATAAACTTGATAAAAACTATGACAGTAATGTCAGAATTACCTACAAGAAGAAAAAAGAAAAGCAAGCATACAGACAAATCATTTTGTGGCACTTGCTACTTCCTCAGGTCTGTGGCCTTACAAAGAATACAGAATAAGGCCTGGTGCACACCAAAACCCGGTAGCAGATCCGCAAAATGCTAGCAGATTTTGAAACGCTAGCGTTTTGCGGTTTTGACTAGCGGTTTTGGTGTAGTAGATTTCATGTATTGTTACAGTAAAGCTGTTACTGAACAGCTACTGTAACAAAAAACGCCTGGCAAACCGCTCTGAAGTGCCGTTTTTCAGAGCGGTTTGCGGTTTTCCTATACTTTATATTGGAGGCAGAAACGCATCCGCAATCCAAAATCTGCAGCAGCCCGGGAGTTTGCGTTTCTGCAAAACGCCTCCCGCTCTGGTGTGCACCAGCCCATTGAAATACATTACCCAAGCAGATCCGCACCCGCAAGCAGATCGCAAACCGCAGCGGAAACGCTCCGGTGTGCACTAGGCCTAACAGACAATAAATACACATTGTTCATATACAACAAGACATAGTATTGAGCCCTCCAGTTAGTAATGTAACAAGTTTAGTAGTTTACATCAGAGCTATGGTGCTCACCAGCACAAATGGCCCAGTACTGTACCATTTGTTCACATATAGCGTTATGCGCTAATTCACATTATTGGAGAATGTTCATACATTTTCCTGAGGCAGGTGTTTAAACTTGGGAAAAAAATATAATTCAAAAAATAAATCATATCAAAATATGCAGGGACAAGTCACGTAAGTATCAATAAGGCTATGTACACATACATATTGGAATCTAATGGGTGGACGGGCTCCCCAATGTGTCACTGAGAGATCTGGAGTTGTGGATCTTCTTGGCCTAAACGCATTGTTCGCCTCCTTACATCTCTTCTTCTGGAAGCCTCTCTTGCACCATAGACCTCAAAAACCTCTGGATGTTACGGAGGCTTCCCGGATCCTTGTAGAGCCCACTGGTCAAGCTTAGGGTCCCTCTTTGTCTTGTAGCCACGCTCCCAGCTGTGGATGAGTGCATCTAGCATATTTCAAATAGGCATAGAGCGAATCTGCAATGGGGTGGTGGTTTGCAGAAGGATTCAGGAAACCTCCGGACTACTGCTGAACTAATTATCTAACTTTAAGTCACTTTAAATGTCTTCCATGGGGATTTCTATGTTCTGGAGAAACCAGAATTACAATGGCCAGAGCAGGGCTAATCAGCCTTTTTGAATTCCAAACCCTGCACAGGGTAACAACAAGCACCTGATTTAACAAACATTCATTCCCTGGCCAGAAATCAGTAAGGCACAGGTGTCGATCTCCAGCCTTCAAGGGCCATATCCATGCCTGTTTTTAAAATGGATTGAGAACTGGAGAAATGTGTTCCACTTGATAAACCAACCATACCTTTCCTGATTCAGTCCCATCAATTAATTTAAACTTTGCCCAAAAAAAAAAAAAAGAGGACCTCGGCCCTTGAGAACTAGAGTTCAACATCCCTGAAATAAGGAATTAGCAATTGTTTTACCACTGTTCACCACTTTAAATTTAAATTGATCAAACCATTGTCCTCTCACTACTTTTGTACTAGCAAGAGATCCGCTAAAATGGTTGTATTGGGGTACTGCAACTAACATTTTGTGTCAATTTCCAGTGGTGCTGAGCTACATCAAGCAGACCAGTGTGTTTATGATGAATAAGATAGTGCTATGCTAAGACTGTGCAGCTCAGTGAATACAGACCGATACAAAATTCACCTATTATAATTGTATTTTGGGACCACCAATGTGCAGGCCTGTACTGACAACACCCTGATTTACCAATTCACCCTAGGCGGAAACATTGGTAAAATGATGGCTGTTAAAACGCACAGATTTTTTTCAGGCCTTAACGCCAAAGGAATGTGCTTTCAATTCAATGTTGTAAAAATATATATGACATTCTTCTTCCTGACATTCATCTGGTATCTTTATCAGGAGCAGCAATTGCATTGCATTTTTATGTAAATCACAAACTGTCAGTGTTTCCAACTGGAGCTTGTGCAGCTGCCCTCATTTATATGTGAGGCAGACAGGCTGTGTCTGAGAACATCCTCTGAATGCATTTCTGTCTGTATGAGCTCTTACAAGTACATTTATTATCATTCTATGAGTGTGAGGCTAGAGAGTGCAGAAAGAAGAGGGGAGGTGGAATGAGTGAGTGTGAGAGAGAGAGTGTGCAGAGACAGAGAGATATGGTTCAGAGAGAGAAGGGGAGGTAGAGTGAGAGAAAGAAAACCGAGCAGAAGAGGGTTGGGAATCTGGGAATGATGGTGCAGAAAGAGAGGAGGGGATATACAGAGAGAGAGAAGTCATGCAGAGGGTGAGAATGATGGTGCAGAGAGGAGATCTAGAGAAAGTAAGAGGACATGCTGCAGGCGGTGGAGGTGATGGAGTAGAAAGAGAGGAGTGCAGATACAAAGAGAGAGAGAGGGCAAGTGGTGCAGGGTTGTGTGTGATAGTTCAAAGAGAAAGACGGTGAGGTGCAGACAGAGAGTGGTGCAAGGGGTGGCAGTAAGAGAGAAAAGTGGGAGTAAAGATGTGGGGTGGAGGTAAAGTGCAGAGAGAAATTACACATAAAAACATTCCATTTATCAGAACTGAATGATTTTTGTTTTTGGATCGGCCGGGGGAAGTGGATGCTGATGGAGGCCGACAGAATCAATGCTAGCCTATAAGAACTGACAGTGTCCATTCTCACTAGGCTGCTTGCCACAGATGTTTTACAAAATACCTACCTGCCGCTGTCTAGTTGGGTCCTCTGCCACTACTGCCGATGTTGATTCGGGTCCCTGCATGGAAGAAACAACAGTATAAAGCTCTCAGAGCCCCAGAAGAAGCATCAGGATACAATTGGTTTGCAATAGACCAATGCAAATTGTCCCTCCCCATGGAGGATTGTCATTGGTTCACTGATTAGTGGACCATTGAAAATCTTTTCTGGTGCACATGGAGGATTCACATAGGTCTTTTGAAAACCCAATGGGAGGCTGATGCTACCTGATGAGGCTCTGGAATCAGTATACTGCCATTTCTAGCATGCAGAGGACTCCCCGCAGTGACAGTGAAGGAATGGGGAAAGTGGGGAATCCTTTGTACTTATCCGTTTAAACCAGGAGTGTCAAACTCAAATGCAAAGTGGGCCGAAACTGAACATTGGGATCTAGTCACGGGCCAACCTTAAGTTCTCTGGTGTCTAGTGCCTTCCTTCCTACCCTTCTTCCCCTATATAGTTCCCTGGTGTCTTGTACCCCCCCCCCCCCCCCACCCCCCTATACAGTTCCTAAGTGTTTAGTGCTTCCCCCCTACCTCCTCCAAATGACTTCCCTGGTGATCTAGGGCTTCACCTCCCCTATAGCTTCCCTGGTGGTCTACACTGGGCCAGACATAATGCAAAGTGGGGAAACCACTTGTGGGCCAAATTTAATGGCTCTGAGGGCCAGATTTGGCCCACGGGCTGGAGTTTGACATGTATGGTATAAACATATCATAATGGAACAGCGAAGGAGAACATATCATAATGGAACACCTATGTGACCTTACACTGAATAAGAAGAGTTTGCAAATATTCTAGAGGTTGATTAAACAAGGTTGCAGGATCCAGTAAACCTGGACTGGATTTTTTTTTAAAGTTTCTGCTATAAGGTGATACAAGTGTGAACCCTTTACCTGGATCGGATTAGAATATTGTGAAGATTAAGTAAATTTGGAAAGAAAATAACAAGACACAACACAAACTAGCAGGGTAGTAGGCGCCTAAAAACAAGATGATTAGGAAATTAATTTCCTTTTGGCGAAATATCCAGGCCAGGTGTTAAAACCGGCTGGTACCTTATAAGAGTATGATATTCATTTATAATTAGTGTGAGCATTATCAGTTTTTTTATATCGGTGTAGTTCTTTCGTATCCTTAAGAATTGTCCATATCGTGTGTTGTTTCTCCACGGCTTGTGATGACTGCTTTTATAGTCTACAGATGAATTGGAGTCTACAGTTTTGAAGTGGTTTTTCAATTTTAGTTCGAGGTTCTCTTGATATAAGACTAGGTCTAGATACTCAATTTGTACTTCATTGTAATTGTGAGTAAAAAGAGATCCCCCAATCCTTGTTGTTGAAATATTCCTGGAAATTATTTATGAATATAGAGTCACCATCCCATATAAAAATGAGGTCGTCGATGTATCTCTTATAAAGAATTATGTTAAGATGTAAAGGGTTTTCTGGTCCTAATAGACATTCCTCTAGTAGGCCCATCGTCAGATTCACATAGGTTGGCACAAAATTAGCCTCCATAGCTGTGCGCATTGTTTGGTGGTACATCGTACCTATAAAATTGAAGTAGTTATGGGTGAGTGCAAAAGAGATCACGAGTATAAGGAAATGTTTTTGTTTGGTGCGTATCTTATCGTCTTTCATATGGTAGTGCCACACTGCTCTCAGGCCTATACCGTGGTGTATGTTCAAGTAATGAAGAAACATCCAGTGTTATCTATTTGTAATTTTCTTTCCATTGCACATCTTTCAGTTGGGTGAGTAGATGAGTAGAATCCTTCAAGTATGATGGTGGTTGTAAAACATACGGTTGTAAATCCAAGTCTATTAATTTTGAAAGGTGTGATGATAAAGAGTTCATTCTGGCAATTATAGGACATCTTAGGGGATTGGAGAGTGATTTATATATTATCGGTTAAGTGATGAAAATGAGCTGTGGTGGGGTTGAATATGAGGATATAGTCTCTTTCAACACCTGGCCTGGATATTTCGTTAAAAAGAAAATTAATTTCCCGATCATCTTGTTTTTGGGCACCTCTTATCCTGCTAGTTTGTACCTGTACCCCTCCCTTAGGGGATATTCCTTTGACTGATCCGAGGACGTATACACTTTTTGGAGCTGCGACCACATCAACACCCCACAAGGCTGAGTGAGAATGGTACTTCCTCACATGCACTTCTAAGTAGTTACCTTTTCAGCAACCTAACCTTGTGAGTATCTATTTATCCTTTATCTATTCCACATTTACGTCCTGAAGATACTACACCAGATTGGGCTCCCGGGGTGCCTCTGTAATTTTTCTTCCTAAGCACGAAGATACAACACATGCTGTTGTCGGTGTAAGTCCACCTGATAACTAGAGTTGTGGATAGTTTGAAATATACATTTAGCTAAACACAAGCTTAAAGTCTGAATAGCTCAGCTCTCGGAATCAACATATACAAATCAGGAAGCACTGATTCATGTGACACTGGATACTGGCTATACAACACAGTCCACATTTTTTTTTCCTTTTTACCATTTCAGGTTTACTTTAAGAAGAGTGTTCGTGAGTAGAGGAACGTGTGTGTAGCTTGCATCAGGCTGCTTTCACATAGGAAGCTGAAGGCGGTAATCTCACTTTGCGTCAACCGCTCCTTTGCACCGGGGCTCGGCACTGGAAGTTGAGAGGAGGTCACTGCACTGAGTCGCATCTATGCTCAGATGAAATATAACACTTTTTTTTTGCTGGGTAACTGCACCTCACTTCAAATGCTGACATGCATGGGTTACAAGCACTGCCATTGGACTGCATGAAATCCAAACAAGCATGCAGTGCAGCCTCCCATGTGAAAGAGGCCTCAGGCCTGTTTACACTGCAATGGAGTAAAGCACACAGCTCTCTATGAAGACTGCAGCCTACATCTGTGGAAGACTGTACTACAGGAAATGACTGGTGTGGCCATATAGTGTACTGGTTAAGGGCTCTGCCTCTGACACAGGAGATCAGGGCTTGAATCTCAGCTCTTCCTGTTCAGCAAGCCAGTACCTATTCAATAAAGAGAACTTGGGCAAGGCTCCCTAACACTGCTACTGCCTATTGAGCATGCCCTAGTGGCTGCAGCTCTGGCACTTTGAGTCTGCCAGGACTTTGTCTTGTCTTGTTGAAGGGTCTCCTGACTAGGTACATTAAAAAGATTATCATCAATCAATCAATCAATCAAGGAGCCTCTACACAGGCAACACAGGTCAGAACAAGCGCTGTCACTGAGGGCCAAAACAGGACTAGGAAAACTTGGATTACTTAGAGTTAAGGGAAGTGTAGTCAGTTTAATACAGCTTTTTCAAATATTAACTATAACCCTTATTTTCAGAGACTCCTCACTGTTTCTAACAGGAACTGGCAAACAAGAGGGCCATAGTTTGCTACAAGTCCATGAATTAGTGAAATTGCCAACAAATTAGGTTTAATCAATAAAAGACACTCACAATTGAAAGTTAATACCAACTTCACCAACTTTTATGAAGCTTGGAAATGGTCCACTCAAAATGCAGAGGCAGTTGCATTTGATTGGTCCATTTATTTTCATGCTGCATATCATTGACTTTCCCTTTTGAAAATAAATGACAATGATTCCTGACTTGTGCAGCTAGAAGCAAGGTTGGAATGTATGAGCTCTCTGTACTCCAGTCCATCCATCCAGTACAGCTACCACCGTTGGAGGGTTTGCATAGGCCATTTACCTGAGGGACATGTGGCCCTCTCTTCTTCTTTTTTTTGTTTTTTTTGTTTGTTTGGCAGGACAATGGCAACTGTCTGCAAAGCTGGGTGACACAACAATACTACTGAGGAATTTCTAGCTTGTGGGATTTCTCATGGAGACATTGTTGCCTTTTTAAATAGATGGTGCCTGTATGGAGACTATCAAAAAGGCCTAGTGCACACCAGAGCGGTTCTGCTGCGGTTTGCGATCCGCTTGCGGGTGCGGATCCGCTAGGGTAATGTATTTTAATGGGCTGGTGCACACCAGAGCGGGAGGCATTTTGCAGAAACGCATACTCCCGGGCTGCTGCAGATTTTGGATTGCGGATGCGTTTCTGCCTCAATGTTAAGTATAGGAAAAACGCAAACCGCTCTGAAAAACGGCACTTCAGAGCGGTTTGCCAGGCGTTTTTTGTTACAGTAGCTGTTCAGTAACAGCTTACTGTAACAATATAAGAAATCTACTACACCAAAACCGCTACACAAAACCGCAAAATGCTAGCTGAAACGCTACAGAAAAATAAGAAAAAGCGTTTCAAAATCTGCTAGCATTTTGCGGATCTGCTAGCGGTTTTTGGTGTGCACCAGGCCAAAGAGCATATGATTATCATAATATTTCTCTTAAGTCGAACTTATGGCAAGAAGTTCTAAATCAGGATGATACCATTTATTATGGAATAATGTTGTTTTTCTGCATTTTTAGTCTGTTCTAGAGCCTGTCTTCTAGGAAACCAAAGGGGGTAAATAATATATCCCATGTGTGTAATCCTAAAAATGGGATCTTTTCCTTTGAAGAGCTAATTTAAAAGGTTCCCAATTCTCAGAACTTCTGTACTACCCAGTTAAAAAAAAAAGGAGAGTTCCCAATCATTTTCCATTGATAGGAATCCTATGGACACAGAGGGCTCAAGGTCTCATTTATTACAACCCTGGTTCCAAATAACGTCGGGATGCTGTAAAAAACAGAAAGCGTTCATTTGCAAATAATTCAAACCATGTTTTTATTTGAAAATAGAACATAGTCAATCAATATAACAAATCTGAGAAATGTTATTGTTTTATCAAACATATGCTGAGGTTGATGCCAGCAACATGGTTGAACTGAAGCGGCTGCCATATTTATTAGCTTTTAAACAATACGAGTTGCATGGCAGCCCTGCTAATCTATTTGGCTGCAGTAGTGTCTGAATAACACCAGAAACAAGCATGCAGCTAATCTTGGCAGATCTGACAATAATGTCAGAAACCCCTGATCTGCTGCATGCTTGTTCAGGGTCTATAGCTAAATGTATTAGAGGCAGAGGATCAGCAGGATAGCCAGGCAACTGGTATTGAAAAGGAAATAAAATATGGTAGCCTCCATATCCCTCTCGTTACACTTGTCCTTTAACAATATAAAACTAGTCCAACATCGCACAACAGGTCAGTAGTATGATTGTATAAACAAAAAGCACCCCAGAACGGCCTTTCCTGATCATTGTGTGATCAATAGATTGATCAAACATTGGTTGAGAGGATCTTTATTTTTAATACATGTCTTTTACATTTGATGTTTTTATCAAATGTAACCTATTAAGAATATTGCATAGTGTATTCTGCGATTATTTTTTTTATCTCATGTTGGCAGCACACAACTCCTTATGTAAGGTATAGCCCTTTTACAGTGAGTTTGCACTATATTAATAAGAGTACAGTACAATAATATAACAACTTTGTGCAATAATCTCCCAGATAGGCAGAGGGTTTTCTGAGTAGCCTACTCATCACTACCAGTATGACATATGATGTACAGAAAGACTATGGGTGCTCAGAACCATCATCCATGATCGTTTTGGATCAGTAATGACTGTACAGGTATCCCCCTATCCTCTTGACCCAACATAAACCAGACAAACTGCAATTATCAAATTAATGTGATTTGTTTAATTGATTTAGATTCACCTACAGAGGGAGGTTTCATGTCCTTGCTTTCTTTCTCATCCCCATAGGCCAGTAATGCTGCTCAGCTGAGCCAAGAGTGCATTTAATTAGAAGTTGGTGGGCTGTCATAAAAGAGACATCAAAGTCTGCTGTACGTATAGTTATTAAAGTGGACCTGAACTTTTGCACAGGACAGAAGGAAAGCATTAAAAAAATGCACCCTATAAGTATTTAGAGAGTCTGTCTAATTCCCCCAGCTGTGTCAGTTCAGGACTCTCCTCTGCCATGGCAGAGAGGTAATTGGTAAACACAGGATGTTAACAATATGTCTGCTTCCATGAAAGCAAGAAGTAGACACAATGCACATTTAATGCAGGGTTTGCATCAGCTGGAACACAGAAATGTTTTTCTTTAAAGGTTATTATGCTGTTGCATATGTTTAAGAGCAGAGAAGTTCTGAGTTCAGGTCCGCTTTAAGTGATCCAAGTTACTCCTTCATGGACAGTAATTGGGAGATTTCTAACCACTTGGTGACCAATGTAAGGGACCAACAGTGCCCTGTGGTGAATTATCTGATGCAGTCAAACACCCCCTTTACCCACAACAAGTGATGTCTACAGTGTGGTAACGCTCACAGGGATAGCAGTCTATACGGTGGATGCAGGCCTATACGGTGCTTGCAGGAACTGCAACCCACCTTTGTGGGTATACAGTATATCTATATAAGTTTATCCTCATACCTGACAATACTACACCATTGGGCTCCTGGACTCTCCCTAATTCTCACCTAGGTATTCTTGGCCCTTACAAGAATCACCATAGAAAAAAACCCTATAGCTCACCCTGTGTGTCTCTAATTGCAGCCATCATCTCCAGCAAAAAAATGTGGAGCAATCATATATTTTCCACATCTAACAAGAGCAGTCACCCTGTCATTTATATAAGAGAGAACAGAGGCGCCAAAAGGAAAGGGGTTTTAAAGGAGCTTAAAAGCCAAAACTTGGTAATTAGATGAGGCAGTGGTGGACTTACCCCCTCCAAGCAGACACAACACGACTGTACATTCAGTCTATTTATAAACGAACTCCAGATAAAACAAAGCAACGCGTTTCACGGGTCAGCGCCCGCTTCCACAGGCAATAGAAAAAGGAGTTACAGCATCTAGCAAAACAAACGACACTCAGCGCCTCTGCCTCTCTCATTCACCCTGTCATGTCTCCCATAAAACAAATACTGCCCTAGTCTCATTTCTCCCCATAACATGGCCCCTGCTTCAAAGCAGAGATTGGGCATTAAAGCGCACCGGTATACTCCTCGATTTAGCTGCCGTATCAGCTGCCATTTCAGTGTCACATGACATCATGTGATGGTCTGAGACAAAAAAAGACACAAGAAACAAATTGCTGGAAAGGCCTTGAATAAGGTAAATATGTAGAATCAATGTATGATTCAGTGGCCCTCTCTACCCGAACTCCAAATAGTGTGGCAGGGAAGTGGTTGGGGTATGAAGGTGGGAAGCAGTGGCATATAGGTGCAAAAAGAAAAAGAGGCGAGACTGGTACTCAATGGGCTGGAAACAGCAGCTGGAACCTGATTGTAGCTGTACCGTGCTCACAATCCCATACACATCGATATCCCAAGGGTAGAACAACAGCAGATCCGGCACTGGTTGCAAAAATCAGTGTTACTTTTATTCCAGCAGGTACATGCAAAACAGTAGGAGTAGAAAAGTGGTCGGCCTCTTTTCTACTCCTACTGTTTTGCATGTACCTGCTGGAATAAAAGTAACACTGATTTTTGCAACCAGTGCCGGATCTGCTGTTGTTCTACCCTTGGGGCAGTGGCATATAAATGTTGGGAGCCAGTGGCGTAGCTAACGAGCTCTGGGCCCCGATGCAAGTTTTACATTGGGCCCCCTCAAGCACTATATACATAACAATTGACATGGCGCACCAAAACCTGCCAATGGCAACTACAGTGTCAGAGGTGCAAGAAGGGGTTGGGGAACAGCTTGTTAATGATTACCACTATTCATAGTATCTGTAGAAGTGATTATCATGAGCACAGGATCAATAAAGAGCTAATTCTGCAGTTGAGTTGAGGGAGGGCCCCTATGCAGTCGCAACCTCTGCACCCCCTATTGCTATGTCACTGGTGGGAACAGGGATGCACCAAGTAGTGCTACAGGCTACAACTTACAACACAGAGTACCTGAAACACTGGTAACCTAGCTCTCCATGTATGCCCAGATACAGCCATGTCTGGCATACACAAACGGTAGATCTGCATATTTGGGGAGAGAAGCTCATGTGAGCGTCTTCGCTGCTAATCAGGTCCCTCAGAAGCGATGACTGTGAACCTTGCAGACTGGTCATGTCAGGAGTGTGTGCCTCCACAAAGGACAAGGTCTTTCAATCAATTATCCAGGCACGTGCACCGCACCCACTATCTGATCTCAGCGTTTTGCCAGAGCGTGATGGGTTAAACACTCAGTTTAAGAGCTTTGCTCTGTGTTCTGCTATTTGACTGCAGTGTGGCTCAGGCAGGATTAGCGGCAGAGCCAATCACGCGTGTATACTGACCGGCAGGCAGCGGGTGTCCTCGGCCATGTAACAGATTCACTGACAGTGTTGCACGTGTCCGCTGCAGAATGTAACGCCTCAGGCAAAGTGCTCACATGTACACATAGATACACACATGTGCAGACAGGAATGTCATGGGGCAAAGCGAGCACTGCACACAGATGAACAAACCTGTAACAGTTTTTCTCCAGGCGTGTGTGCCAGTGGGGCACATCTAGAGCGAGGGAAATGCACAGCCAAGCTCGTAAATATTAGGAGAAAGCCGCACTAGGAAAACAAACCCGCCTGTCACGCACTCAGCCTTCCTGTGCCATGTGCAGGCAGGATGGCATTTTATCTGTGCCACAAAATCAGACCAAGGCTTCACTACTAATCTCTGGGTAACCGGAGCAGGCAGGATGCCAGCGTGGGCGGCAGTGATTATAACCAGCAGCTGAACGTGCTGCTACAACAATCCACGTGACTCAGGGCATTGCAGGATGCCAGTCTATGCCCAGAGCACATGTCACGTGCCTCATGTTACACCGACCTGAATACAATACACGGCAGCAGTCCTATCTTGATCTAAACTACACAGGTAAATGTAATCCAATAAACAACCTTTTGTTATTGCAAAACACATACATGAAATGAATCTGTTATGAAAATACAGGACCTGACACTGCTAACTTGCTTCACAGGTGTAAACTGGGGGGACAGCCAGCATGACCGCTGAGTCAGTGTGCCATTGTCTAATTACAAGCATGCTGCCAGTGAAATGTCAGGACACCTAACCTGCATACTTGTTCCAGTTTAATGACGTACTGCAGAGGCTTGTTTTTTGTTTTACACACAATGTTCAGGTATCTAGAAACAGCACAGCAACCGCTGACACTAAACATTTGTGTAGCACCAAATATTGACCACTCCTGTGTAGTGTCAGAGACATTCATGTTCTTGCAAGCAATGGCGTAGCGACAGACCTCTGGGCCCCAATGCAGAATTTGGACCCCCCCCCCACAATAAATAATGTGCTTACTCCCTTTCACACCAGTATAGTAGACAGATGTGCCCTCCACTGCAGTATGGTAGCCAGACAGGTTACCCCCTCCCTCCCCATTATGGTAGCTAGATGTGCCCAACTCCCTCACCCCATCCCCCTCCTTCTCTCGGTATGGCAGCCAGCTATAGGTGTCTCCAGTATAGCTAGCCAGGTATAGGTGCCCCCAGTATAGGTATCCAGGTATAGGTGCCTTCAGTATAATTAGCCAGGTATAGGTTCCCCAATATAGGTAGCCATGTATAGGTTCCCCCAGTACAGGTAGCCTGGTATTGGTGCCACCAGTATAGGTAGCCAAGTATAGGTGCCCCAGTATAGGTAGGCAGGTGTAAGCGCCCCCCAGTATAGGTATCCAGCACTTGGCCAAGTCGATCCACCAAGGTGACTCACCCATTTTTTCCAGAACACCCATATCATGCACCTTGTGGGCTGGGATAGCTCAAGGCGCAAAGCCCCAAATGGTCTGGCTATACCAGCTTGCAAGAGGTGAAATAATTTAAAGAGTCTTGGGAGTGGGGACCCCATGCTGGTTTTTTTAAAGCAGACCTGAACTCAGAACTTCCTCTCTGCTCCTAAAGATAAGCAATAGCATCATAACCTTCAAAGAAAAACACTTCCTTGTTACAGCTTTAGAGCTCCTACAGAGATGCTGCAGTGCAGTTACTTCCTGATACTGGGAGCATAGAATGGATAACCTGGTTTTACATATTAGCTCAAAACTGTTCAGAGAGCTGACAGCTCAAATTACACTGGCTCATTACTTGCAGATAAGGGATAATTAGACAGGCTGTTCTCTTTAAACATACAAAGGGTGGACACGGGTGATGGATTTGTCTGTGTTTTCCTTGTCTCCTGTGCAAGAGTTCCGCTCCCCTTTAACTACAAAAGTCAAATATATACAAAACTCTGCTTTTCGTAATATAGAACTGCAGCAAAATATAATTTTCCTGCAAGATTTCATGCTGAAATCGATCGGAAATCAACCTTCGGTATATGGGCAGCCAATAGATCTCGTTTTGATCAGATTCGGTCAGAGAGAGATCTGTCTTTTGGTCGATTTGCTCATTCATTGATAGATATATGGGCATCTTTTACTGCAGGTAGTAAAAATCTGACAGGTTATTGACTTTCTCCTCATCAGTGATTCTGAGGATTTCCTTTATTTACAAAGACACTCCCTGCATTGGAGAGGCACAGTCCAACTGCCAGAATAGTGTGCGGAGACAGGCTTGCCAAGATCTCTGTATAGATCCTTTCCAGGAAATACTGTACCTGCTGCAAGTGACAGTGACACAGGAAAAAAGGAATAAATACTTGATTTTACTCTGGGACCAAAGTTTAATTATGGTCATTATCGTTATGCTTCCACATTGCTATATTTATAATCATATAAGAATATTTATTATGACCCAGGTCATCTGCATGCAGATCAGCATGTTTTACAGGCAGCATGTATTAACATTTATGAGCATTAATCTCTTATATTCACGTGTTGGAGCCTGGAGCAGTTTTACTATGACATCTAGTAGTAAGACTAATGTATGTCATTCCTTGAATGATTACCAACATGAAGCTCCAGTGTTTAGTTTTTTTGTTTTAAAAAAAAAAGAAAACTGAAACTAAAAATAAACTTATGGGTTTATTGTATGTGTAGTACTAATATCCACAAAGAAGCATACATGCAAAATGGGGACAGGTTGAAGCCAAAAAAAACAGCTCACCCTGCTACTGCAAATTTCCCTGCGGCGTTAATTACTATTCCCCCTCCAGGCCACCATACACTCTGGGGGTAAGATGCAATTCGGCTGCCAGCTATTGCTGAGTTGCACTTGTTTTTGTTCCATTATTTGGGTGGTGCTGAAATCACCCTATAGCCAAAATCCACATTACAGCATATGGCGTCGTCCAGGGACACCCAAATGTCCGGCGCCCTTTTCTCGACAGAGAACTCTGCTGGAGTCTCACATTCTTATTTTCAGTTTCAGGCCTGGAACCCACTAGAAAGCACAAAGCGCTATTGCAATCGCTAGCGATTTGCAAGTGATTTTGGGAGCGATTTCCCTGCTCCTATACAATCCATTAGAATGGAAACCCTCCCAAAATGCTGCATGTCCTGCGATTTGCTAAATCACAATCATTGTAGTGGAATCTGTCCCATCTTTTTACATTGGCAGAGCGTTTAGGGAAATCGCTAGCGATTCTAAAGCGCTCCCTAAACACTCAAAAAAACGCTCTAGTGGGTTCCAGGCCTAAGGGCTGCAATTCTAATGTGACATGTAAACTGCAGCTGTGTGATGTAAAACCTGGTTCATTCAGCTCTCACACAGAAAAAAATTAATTACCTTTTACACTTCTAAGCTGTTATTAGGGGTGTCTGTTCAGCCAGATACTGTATGTGTTTTGGCTTTGATTTACTTTTCAGGAGAGCTGCAGTTGCATATGACTGCTATTTCGCTGCCCTATTTGCATAGATAAATTAACCCTTACAATGAAAAAAATAGAAAGTGAACCCTCTGGCTGTGTACACCAGGGCAATAACTGTCACCTGTTGTGAATGGGACTCAATCCCTAGAGTGACAGTTCTAAGCAAGAGCTCATACAGATGTGTCCCTTGGCTGCAGTCAAGAAATGCATGCTGTTGATATGTTTAGGGGAGTAGGGATGACAGGACAGCTACCAGCAGACAGGATAAGGAGGGTAAAGATGCACTCAGTCGTTGACATTATAGTGCTATATTATTAAAAAACCTCTGGCAGCAGCAGTTCGTTCCCTGTGAGAACATATCACCTGATCCTGCCCACCTCCACCTTCTGCTGTTGAGAATCTATTTTTTTGTGGCCAGCACTTTAGCACTACAGCTCAGCAGAATTTTTTCTCCTAGTCCTAGCTCAATGGCCTCGATTCATAAAAGTGCCTGCGAGCGGGGAAAGTCGAGCGGGGAAACACCGCTGTCGGTATTTCCACCTTCAGGGTGGTAATTCATAAAAATGTTGCCTGTTGTGACAGGCGTGCGGAGATACTCCGCTGTAGGCAGGCGTTAGGCTGTCGGGAGACATGCGGAAGCCGGAGAAGCAGGCGGAATCCCTCCGTGCGGTGTTCTCTGCAGCTGCTTGGGAGGTCTGTCCCATTCACTGCAACGGATTCCGCACGCTTCTCGCCACATCAGAGGTAGCGGTAATACCCGTCCGCATACCGCTACCTCTAATTTTTATGAATTGACCACTTGTTACTTTTGCTGTGATAATCACCGCGCAAGGCGGTGATTTATCACTTTGCTCGCGAATGTCGGCTTTTCAGGCGGAAAAGCCTTTATGAATACAGATCTTGCTGTGTGGTCGGTAAAGTGTGCCGTTTTCTGCATTCCCGCATGCGGGAATGCTTTATGAATCGAGGCCATAGTGTAAAAAAGCATTTAAAGGGAATCTGAAGAAGATATGGAGGCTGTTATATATACAGGATCTTCTCAAAAAATTAGCAAACTGTGATAAAGTTCATTATTTTCTGTAATGTACTGATAAACATTAGACTTTCATATATTTTAGATTCAAATACACACAACTGAAGTAGTTCAAGCCTTTTGTTGTTTTAATATTGAGGATTTTGGCATAAAGCTCATGAAAACCCAAAATTCCTATCTCAAAAAATTAACATATCTCATCCGAAATATTGTATTTTGGCCAGTGTCCAGCTGGCGTGTCGATATATGGAATTCGACAAAGATGATAGACAAGGACACAGAGATCAGTTTGTACCAGACTCTTAGGGCTGGTGCACACCGAGCGGCTTTTTGGGCGTTTTCAGATCCGCTTGCGGCTGCGGATCTGCTTGGTCAATGTATCTCAATGGGGTGGTGCACACCAGAGCGGCAGGCGTTTTGCAGAAACGAAAAATGCCTGGGTGAGGCATTTTTTGGATTGCGGATGCGTTTCTGCCTCAATGTTAAGTATAGGAAAAACGCAAACCGCTCTGAAAAACGGCACTTCAGAGCGGTTTTGCAGGCGTTTTTGTTACAGAAGCTGTCCAGTAACAGCTTTACTGTAACAATATATGAAATCTACTATACTGAAAACCGCAGCAGCAATCCGCAAAACGCTAGCAAAACGCCTCATAAAAATAAAAAAAAGCGTTTAAAAATCTGCTAGCGTTTTGCGGATCTGCTAGCGGGTTTTGGTGTGCACCAGCCCTTAGGGCTGGTGCACACCGAGCGGCTTTTTGGGCGTTTTCAGATCCGCTTGCGGCTGCGGATCTGCTTGGTCAATGTATCTCAATGGGGTGGTGCACACCAGAGCGGCAGGCGTTTTGCAGAAACGAAAAATGCCTGGGTGAGGCATTTTTTGGATTGTGGATGCGTTTCTGCCTCAATGTTAAGTATAGGAAAAACGCAAACCGCTCTGAAAAACGGCACTTCAGAGCGGTTTGCCAGGCGGTTTTGTTACAGAAGCTGTTCAGTAACAGCTTTACTGTAACAATATATAAAATCTACTATACTGAAATCCGCAGCAGCAATCCGCAAAACGCTAGCAAAACGCCATAGAAAAATAAAAAAAAGCGTTTAAAAATCTGCTAGCATTTTGCGGATCTGCTAGCGGGTTTTGGTGTGCACCAGCCCTTAGGGCTGGTGCACACCGAGCGGCTTTTTCCGCGTTTTCAGATCCGCTTGCGGCTGCGGATCTGCTTGGTCAATGTATCTCAATGGGGTGGTGCACACCAAAACGGCAGGCGTTTTGCAGAAACGAAAAATGCCTGGGTGAGGCATTTTTTGGATTTCGGATGCGTTTCTGCCTCAATGTTAAGTATAGGAAAAACGCAAACCGCTCTGAAAAACGGCACTTCAGAGCGGTTTTGCAGGCGTTTTTGTTACAGAAGCTGTTCAGTAACAGCTTTACTGTAACAATATATGAAATCTACTATACTGAAAACCGCAGCAGCAATCCGCAAAACGCTAGCAAAACGCCTCATAAAAATAAAAAAAAGCGTTTAAAAATCTGCTAGCATTTTGCGGATCTGCTAGCGGGTTTTGGTGTGCACCAGCCCTACAAGACCTCATCCTGATGGGAGAGGGAAACTCCAGCCCTCTTTCAGGCCCGGTGCACACCAAAAACCGCTAGCAGATCCGCAAAATGCTAGCAGATTTTGAAACGCTTTTTTTTATTTTTCTATGGCGTTTTGCTAGCGTTTTGCGGATTGCTGCTGCGGTTTTCAGTATAGTAGATTTCATATATTGTTACAGTAAAGCTGTTACTGAACAGCTTCTGTAACAAAAACGCCGGCAAAACAGGCGTTTTTCAGAGCGGTTTGCGTTTTTCCTATACTTAACATTGAGGCAGAAACGCATCCGAAATCCAAAAAATGCCTCACCCAGGCATTTTTCGTTTCTGCAAAATGCCTCCCGCTCTGGTGTGCACCACCCCATTGAGATACATTGACCAAGCGGATCCGCAGCCGCAAGCGGCTGCAGAAACGCTGAAAAAGCCGCTCGGTGTGCACCAGCCCTCAGAAAGGACAAAATCTGGCAGAAAACAATTTCTCCATGCACATGGATAAATGGATAAATGGATTGCATGTTTGCTTTCTGTAAGGCGTTATGAATTCACACATATGAAACATGAGTATTACACTAATATATGACTAAGAACTCAGTGTCTGGGTGTCCGATCTGCCTGACAATTTACCAGAACGTGTGTCAGATTGAGCTTAACCTAATTAGCGGTAACCCCGAGCTGAGCACGGGGTAAGCCGTCACGGAGGATTTCTCAGCCCCTGGTGTGCCGATTTGCACACTTTTTGCTTTGTTACACGCAGCTAGCACTTTGCTAGCTGCGTGTACAAGCCGATCGCCGCTGCTCCACGCCGATTCGCCACTACCTGCCACAATAGAGAGCCCCGCCCCCCAGACACCTTGCGCAGCCTGGCCAATAACCACCAGGCTGCGCAAAGGGGTGGATCTGGACTCCCCCAGACGCCATGATGTGGATGACGTCATCCCGATCGTTGCCATGGCGACGGGGGAAGCCAAACAGGAGATCCCATTCTGAACGGGATTTCCTGTTTGCTCTGATCGCCGGAGGCGATCGGAAGGGGTGGGGGGATGCCGCTGCACAGCGGCTATCATGTAGCTAGCGCTAGGCTAACTACATGATTTAAAAAAAAAAAAAAGTGCTGCGCCGCCATCTTGGCGGTTTTAATAGACCGCCAGGGAGGTTAACAACTTGACACTGGATATGAGTTAGTTATGAAGCAATCGATATGATATATAGCAAAGATGTCACACCTTCTCACTCACTACCGGCGATATTTTTTTAATCAGATTCTGTTGATTGAATCATCAGTAAAGACAAACATTTTTATAACAATCAACCGAATCCCCCTGATCCCAGCAGCACCCACCCACATCCCTCCCGTGGTCCATCTCTAAAGGCTCATACACACATCAGACCATAGTCTTTGGAAAATGAAAGATCACAGACCAATCTTACCACCCTTCATGTAGTATAAGAGCCATACTCTACACAGTCTTTTCTATGGAGCTGAACTTCACATCAGAAAAAAATCTTTGCAAGATGCTGCACACACAGATGCTGTACAGACACAAAAGATCAGTATCTGCAAAAGATCTGTTCCTGCCAAAAATCCATTCCTGCAAATTGCAAGATAGTCTATGAGATCTGCAGATCATCATACACACATGATTTAACTGACAATCATCTGCAGATCAAGCAATCATCTGCAGATCTGAAAATCCATCCTGGTGGATCTGATCTGTAGATGAGTGTCAGTTAAATCATGTGTGTATGATGATCTGCAGATCTCATAGACTATCTTTGCAATTTGCAGGAATGGATTTTTGGCAGGTACAGATCTTTTGCAGATACTGATCTTTTGTGTCTGTACAGCATCTGTGTGTGCAGCATTTTGCAAAGATTTTTTTCTGATGTGGAGTTCAGCTCCATAGAAAAGGCTGTGTAGGTATGGCTCTCATACTACATGAAGGGTGGTAAGATTGGATTGTGATCTTCCTTTTTCCAAAGACTATGGTCTGATGTGTGTATGTGGCCTAACCCTGAGGGCCCCTCCCTTCCCCTAACCCAGTATTCAATTTAAAAGTTGCCAGAATATTCAGAATTAGCTTCAACATAGGAGGGCCATGGGCCCCAAAGTCTGTCAAACTTGTGAGGACAGCTCCTGCTGAGGTATGTGAGCTTACAGAAGCAGAGAGTTAGGGAAGTCCAGTCCTCCACAGTTAGCGGTTGTCGCTGAATACATCTCAAGATCACCAACTTTCTTGCATAGAAGCAAAGTATATGCCAGAGGGTAATCTGTTGGGTACCTGTCAGAACCTCATGAGCTTATCACCAGCAACAATAAAATAGCAGATACCACAATAGGCCTGTCAAACACTTTACTCAAAGTTGCTCCTATCCAAGCCCAGAATAGAACAAGTTTGGGACAATCCCACATCATGTCCATGTAGTCTCTAACCGGGTGAGCACATCTCGGACAGCTGCTATCCCTATTAGGGAAGATCTTTTCCAACCTGGCTGGAGTATTATACACCCGAAAATAAATGGTGTGTACATTTTGTTACCTACCTGCAATAACTATATCCATTTCTCATTGCTCTTCTGCTGAATCCTGTTATAAATACATTTGGGAGGGTGTGGGGAGAGGCAAATACTTTTTTACAAACTGAGTTGTTGTGAGAAGTTACGACTTTTCTAACAGCGGTGCATTGCTATTCATCCAGTAGTAGAATAGCATGCATGCGCTCCTGAGTACAGGGGGACGCCAGTGCAGTACAGCATATCCATACTATACAGTCATGATGCGTGGTCACATGATGGCTGTGTGCTGAGAAGTGAGAGCTGTTTATTTCCTGGGGAACGCCCACTCTCCTGGCAGCTGCCTGCTTTCTGAATAGATCCCTGTGACATGTGTCTGATTTCTCCAAAGAGAATTTCTAGGCAACAGTTGCCTCAGGTATGACAATGGTGTGAGTAATGGGATAATCCTCTATTCAACTTTGCTAACAATGGATGTGTGGCCAACATAGAATGACTACATGTGTTGTACAGCCTGATCTGCTCCCATTGTGTGAAGTTGAAATGGTTGAGTTACACTGAAGAGAATCTAAAATAACTTAAAGCGAACCTGAACTAAAAAAATAAACATATACACATCATACTTACATCAGGCGTAGTTTTCTTACCAATCTCTTTCCTCTCTCCCCCATCCTGTTTGTCCACTGTGATCAATGGAATCCCCTGTCCTCCATTTTAAAAATGGTAATTGACCCCATAGCAGTTTTTGGGTCAGCATTCCGGCATTTAGGTAGAATGCGGGGGAAGAAAAAAGAACGGGGAGAGCGGCAGGTAACAGGTCAGGTCGCAGTATATACCTACTCCCCCCGTTTCTCTAGGTTATTTCGGCTTTGGTATACTTTAATCAGTAATATTGTTTGAGCCATAGAGAAATATGGACATTGCCTTGCACATCAGTTGTCCTTTCAGTAGTAGTTGACAGCAACTGATATAATGAAAAAGGGGCCCTAAGGCTTTCAGCTTCCTGAGAGACAAGTCTGACAAAGATCTTGTGAGAACTGGAAGGAATCATTGTTAGAAGAAAATGGTGAGCTTCTGGGAGGAACTGACAGCAGGGTAAGTATGTAATATTCATTTGCAGGTACTTACTTAATGTATTTATTTGAAATTATTTTACCAGTGGTGTACCTACCATAAGACTGCAGGTGCTCACAGCACCGGATGTAGCCATAGCTAGGGGTGCTCCTGTTGTGCTCAGCCACTGTGTTTTTCCACCTGGGTCCTTTTTCATAGTTTGGGCAACATTCAGGAAAATAGCAGCAGGCAGTGCAAGGGACTGTGTTACTTTCTGCACAAGATGTAGCACCCCTCCCCATTCCTTTCCCATTGGCAATGTGTTTCCTTGCTTTCTACACACAGCCTGCAGTGAGTGTATGTGCAGAGCAGCAGGGTGAGTAGAGAGAATGATTGCTGTGCTGCAGCTGGGACATTAGCTGGGAGACCTGGCAGGATGTGTTTAGGGGGGGGGGTGTCTTTAAATAATCAGCACCTGGGCCCATATGCAATTCACTTTTTCACCTGATATTTTAGCCTGATGACTTCTTTAACCACTTGATGCCCACAGTGCTAAACCCCCCCCCTCCCCCTTCCCCAGCTTGGGAGCCCAGCAATCAGACTCACCTCCTTTTTTGTCCCTAAGGGGACATGCCGCCGGAAGGGTATGATCACTGCAAACTTTGTTTATTTTTTTTTTATTGAAGCTCTATAGAGGCTCTTTCTCTCCCCGTCCCTCTCCTTCCTCCCTCCCCTCCTTCATCTAATTTGGAACAGGACGGCGCTCCCTGGCCAATCAGAGACCGGGGATCGCCAATCTCGTACAGCGCTGCGGCCCCCAGCAGCGATGTATGCTTGTAAACAAAGGGGATTTCTTTTCCCTTACGTTTACAAGCAGCCTGCTAGGCGGCTAGCAGGCTAATCACGGAACGGAGTTCCGTGAAGTGGCAGGGAACGATCGCGCATGCGCGCAGCCGTTCCCTGGGAAACTGCAGCCCCAGGACTTGATGCCAATTGGCGTTAGGCGGTCCTGGGGCTGCCGCTGCGGTCACGCCCATTGGCGTGAGGCAGTCCTTAAGTAGTTAAAGGAAAGATCTGAGCTGAAAAGGAAAAACAAGATCTAATTACCTGGGGCTTCCTCCAGCACCTGGCAGGCGGCAGCCAATGTGTACAGGGGAGGACTGGCCAGGGGGGAAGGGGGGAGAGGTCCCCCCCAGGCTGCCTCTCCTTTAATGATTTAGGGCTGGCCGATCCACCAACTGCTTCAATAATTATCCAATCAAATGAAAATCTGTGCTGCCACAAGCATGCCCAATCAACAACTTGACTTATTACAGGTGGAAAGTAGCTAAATGTATTAATCTGAGATGCTGGTAAATCTCGGGCCGATGTATTCGTTAAGTGCGATAATAACAAACTATGTACGCAATGGAAACCCCGGCATTTTCCCTTGAAATCTATTATGTACCCCGCGGTTTCTGTGCATTTATACTTTACCTGTCATGCTGTCCCTCGAGCATCCTTGCTGTATTTCTGCATTGGCATGACCATGTGACTACCGGTATATAGCATGTGGGGCGCATGTGACGTCATTTGGGCTGGGGCTGCCATGAAACCGGGCCTCTAGTTTATGTTTTCCCTCCAGGCCAAAAGGTCCCAGTCCTACCCTGAATGTGTCCCTCACTGCAGCTCCGCTTCCAGACGGTGGCCCAGGGTCCCCTCGGTTGCAGATGCCAGCTGGCATCTTCTGCTCCTTGCTTGCGTCTGCGCTCACGTAGCCTGAAGCGATCTGCACAGGCGCAAAAGTACTGCACACGCACAGAACGCTCCAGGCCACGTGAGCACAATCTTTTCATAGTATTTAATATCTGTTGACCCTCATCCTACATGGAGGTGGTAAAACTGGCCAGTGTTTGGCCAATAAAAATTGCATGTGTGTATGCACCATAATATGGTTCTATTTGCACATGTTGTGTGTTACATTTTAACACAAAATACAGGAAGTTGCATTACAGCTCAGTGGGGGCATGATACCATTATATTCATGAATGATAGTACATCCATCATCTACAATAAGCAGAATGTCAGAGGAATCGTGAACAATGTATGTGAATGGGCCCATTCAGCACTATGGGATGTGCAGCGTGTTAAAAATGTCATGTGACGCAGCACACATAATGCGAATGGCCCCTTATGCCTCATTTTTAAGATATTATAAGCACCTGTAAGTATTAGAACACTAACATAAATAATATTTCAGGTGCAATGGCAGCTGTGTATAACCTACAGATCATCATTTTAAATCGTATAATCTAATTGCTTTTTTTGTTTTGATCGCAGTCCATCAACGTGCAGTTACAATGCGATGGCTAATAACAGGTTAAAGTCTGGCCTGGGAGAAATCCTGTGTATTATTTAACAGCGGTGTTTTGATTCACAGACACATGTGAGTCAAAGAGAAAAAAATTCCCCCGCACAGCAGAAAAGGGAGCGAGACGAGGAGGAGTCACATGGCCGCTGCATGTGACACAGTGAGACACTGCCCCATCACACAGCACAGCCTGCTGCAGAGACATGTGCAGGGGGAGGCGTCACGAGGAGGGGACGGTGACTGCTCAAAGTCACTTTGCAGGAAGCCGCTCATCACGTTGGGAGGGACGTCAGCCTTGGCTGGCTGCCTGGTGTGTCTAATAGAGGAGGAGAGAGCGTGTGTGTCTGTAAATATATAAATAGGTATTTCATACTTACACGCACATGCAGCTGTAATCATAGTGAATATGAATAGAAAGCTATGGCAGTGCTTTGCTAAGAGCTTGTGATTTTTAAAGCCCTTGGTAATGTAATGCTATGGGTGATTTTTTTTTTTTTTTTAAAGAACCACATCCCTCAAGTGGGATCGTACACAGCATTACATTGGCAAGAGCTTTTCAAATCACAAGCGCTCAGCAAAGCAAAGCCAGGCCCTATCCAGAATTGTAGCTAGAAATCATTAGGCTTTTTATGTTGTTGATGGTAGACCCCCAATCCAAGTTAGGACTGGTTCACACTTGGTGCTTTTGCAGTGCTTTGCTGATCACCAGTCATCAGCAAAGCGGTGCTGTTAATGCATCCCTATGGATACATTCTCACTGCAGTATTTGCGATTAATCACAAACACGCTGAATGCAGCGCTTTGGTGACGATTGTCCTGTGATTCTCGTTCTATTGTACGGGAACCACAAGCATAAATCGCGGTTCAGGGCTCAATGTGAACCAGCCCTAAAGAAAACCTGAATTAACACGTGCTTATTATCACATGTACCTGAATATAAAATGATTTGAGTATACAAAGAGGCAACCTGTTTTTACCTTGAAGAACAAGTAAAAATGGTTGACTCGACTATAAACTAATAGGACCTTTACTCCGCCACTGTCTGTCCACCGGCAGTCTATTTTCAGTCAGTCCTGACAGCGCAGTGAAGCCTTCTTCCCCAGCCCCGCCCCATCTGTTGCCATTATTGTCTGTTTGCAGAGAGCACAATGGAGTGTCTTCTGCTTTCACACACCTGATCCCACCAGTGCCCATACCTCACAACTTTTAGAGAAGAGAAAGAGGGACACTTTAGCCACGCCCCTGCCACACCCCTGATCATGCCCCGTCACACCCCTAGTCACGCATACCATAAATATTTTATTAGAAAAATATGTTGTTTTATAATTCAATCCACACTGGCCTTTTCCATCCTAGTTCATTTTCCTTCATAGTAACATTTTAAAATTAGTAATATATCAATTTAAAGGATGGGAATAAAGTTTAGAGTCAATCAAATACATTTTTTAGTTGAGAAATATATATTTTACATAGAAAGAGGGACAAAGTCCTGAAAGAGGGACAAATGAGGAGGACAGAGGGACAGGGCTCCCAAAGAGGGAGAGTTGGAAGCTATGCCAGTGCCCCCCACCCCACCCGTTCTACCCTCTAATACAGAGCACTCCTTTGCAGTCCCTGGGGAACAGAAGTGCAGTCTCCCTTGCAGTCCCTGGGGAGGAGTAGGGGGTCTCCCTTGTAGTCCCTGGAGAGGAGTAGTGGGGTTTCCCTTGCAGTCACTGGGGAGGAGTGGTGCGGTTTCCTTTGCAGTCCCTGGGGAACAGAAGTGCAGTCTCCCTTGCAGTCCCTGGGGAGTATCAGTGGGGTCTTCAGCGTATGTCACCAGCTCTGCCACCAGCACCAGGGACCCACTCACATCACAAGGCTAAAATAAGAGCTCAATACTACTTACTACTTTGCACCCAACTGCACTGCACCTTAGCGCATAAATGTATGGGGAGGAAGTAGGTTTGCCCTGTATGGGTCCCAAACATTTCTGATGGCAGCCCTGGCAGGAGGCACCGCCTGAGGAAAGGAGCCCTGCGACTCTGACCGCAAGAAAGATGGTTATACACTACCCTGCAGTCTTCTGCACATGAGAAATACCATGTGGGGAATGGCTTGTGGTACCAGGGGGGAATCTCTGCCAGAAGGACACTAATAGTCACAGACACTTTGGCAGGGGCCTGTGTCCAGTTATGTCTCTTCCTGCTGGGGTATTACTCCTTACTAGCTGATCAGCATTTTGGAAATTTGCTGTACGACTGGACATAGCTTCTCTGCAGGCTCTGCATGTGTGTGGATCTATGGATTGCCCCAATCTCCACACTGCATACATCATACCCTCCTTTCCTTTGTTCTGCTGCTAACAACCACTATGCTTCTTCCATGTTGAATACAATTGTTCTTAACTACCTTACGACCACCTAACGCCAATTGGCGGTTGCAAGGTGGCTCCCCCAGAACTACGTAACACCAGTTGGCGTCAAGTCCTGAGGGAGTGGTTTGCATGGGATCGCATGTGCTGATGCTCCGCTCCGTCAACAGTCTGCCAGTGGCGATCGCTGCTAGTAGACTGTAAAGAGTGAAAAAAAACACGTTTGTTTACATGTACAGCGCTGCGATCTACAGCATCGCTGTACGGGGTCAGGGACAGCTCTGTCACTGAGCTGTCTCCTCTGGTGGCCCAGCAGATGATCGCCTCTCATAGGCTGAGAGCAAGGGATGGTGGGAGGGAAAATTTAAAGAAAAATGAAGAATTTAATTAAAATAAATTAAGAATGAAATTCATTAAAAAACAACATACGTTATAGCAGCAATCAGATGCCACCAACAGAAAGCTCTGTTGATGGCAACAAAAGGAAGTAAAACATCATTAGTGTGCTAAGTTGTAGTGCTCTGTAGCGAGCTCTTAAAGCTGCAGAGCACCAATTTGAAAAAATAGCCTGGTCACTAGGAGGGTGTAATGTACACAAAGAAGCAGAAGCGTGCACCAATGTCCTCTGTGAAATCTCGCCTTTTAATCCTCCAGATTAGATCCATACACGGGATTAACATCAGCGTATACATTGGTATCATTGCATATACATACTGGTGCTGGTAGCGGTGGTAGCAGTGGTCTGGTGGGTGCCTAGGGTGTAAAAGGGATCGGCGACGGCCGTTTCGCGTCCAACAGGAAGCTTGGTCACGCTGCGTTCCACGATGTGATCACTATGCGATTTCGCATAGGTACCCATGTTAATTCACACAGGCAGTGACATGGTTAAAATCGCATCACCCTTACCTATGCGAAATCGCATGCGAAATCGCGGCAAAAAACGCACACGCGGAATCGCACCCGCATGCGATTTTCCTGCGGTGATTCGCCGGCGATTCCGCAACGCTATAGTGGAAACGGGCCCTCAAGCAGTGGTACAGGAAGAAGTCTGCATCCTTCAAGAAAAACATGATTTTCATGCAGGACAATGCTCCATCACACGCGTCCAAGTACTCCACAGCGTGGCTGGCAAGAAAGGGTATAAAAGAAGAAAAACTAATGACATGGCCTCCTTGTTCACCTGATCTGAACCCCATTGAGAACCTGTGGTCCATCATAAAATGTGAGATTTACAAGGAGGGAAAACAGTTCACCTCTCTGAACAGTGTCTGGGAGGCTGTGGTTGCTGATGCACGCAATGTTGATGGTGAACAGATCAAAACACTGACAGAATCCATGGATGGTAGGCTTTTGAGTGTCCTTGCAAAGAAAGATGGCTATATTAGTCACTGATTTGTTTTTGTATGTATATTTGTGAATGTTGAGATGTTATATTGGTTTCACTGGTAAAAATAAATAATTGAAATGGGTATATATTTGTTTTTTGTTAAGTTTTGTTAATAATTATGCACAGTAATAGTCACCTGCACACACAGATATCCCCCTAAAATAGCTAAAACTAAAAACAAACTAAAAACTACTTTCAAAAATATTCAGCTTTGATATTAATGAGTTTTTTGGGTTCATTGAGAACATAGTTGTTGTTCAATAATAAAATTATTCCTCAAAAATACAACTTGCCTAATAATTCTGCACTCCCTGTATGTATGACACCGCATCCATATAAAATGGCGCAGGGAGAAAAATGGCGCACCGTTCTGCCGATAAATGTATCATAAAACGCTATTTACCGTTTTAATGTAAATGCATTAAAACAGTAAATAGCGTTTTATGATACATTTATTTCACCCCGGCACGCCATTAAAACATGCAGGGGGCTGCTAGTATAGGCAGAGTGGGTTGGGGGAGAGAGGCAGCGGGACACTGGAGGGCATAGGCATCGTGGAGGATGTGTGCAGAGGCATACGTTACCTTGTCCTGGGCCGGCAATCGCTCCTTCCCTCCACTCCTTTACTTCCTAGTTTGTTTGCTGTAGTCCGGCAGCCGGCCAATCACTATGCGGAGACTGAAACCACATGGTGATTGGCCGGCTGCAAGACTACAGCAAACAAATGGAAGAAGTGAAGGAGAGGAGGGAAGAAGTGATCGGCGGCCCGGGACAAGGTAATGTATGCATATTGCACACATCTTCCCCCGATGCCTATGCCCTCCAGTGTCCGCTGCCTCTCTCCCCCCTTCCCCCTCTGCCCTCTGAATTTTTTAAGATTTATAACGCTATTTAGCATTATAAGTGTAAGGCACACTGCCTGCGACAATTTTTAACACATATAACACTAAATAGCGTTATATAATGTAAGTCTCTGCGACGCCGTTTTTATTCCCCTGGCGCTGTGCGCCATTTTTAACTGTCCCGGGGTGACGCCACCCAAAATGAACAAGTTAATGATACACTGGTACTTCATTAAAAAGACACTGTAGTGAAATGCAGAATGTAGTAAATGATTCAGGGGCCCATATGCAATTAACGTTTTCTCCTGAGTTTTCACCTAGGTGATATTTTTAAACTTGTCAATAAAATGCCTTTTAAGCCACCAGAAAGCAAGGAAATACTTAATTAATTTTGATAGTACTTTTTCACCTACTTTTTGGTACTTTTTTTAGTTGAAAAGTGTTGGAAAGTTATTTAAAAATGAAGATAAAAAAATATCTCCTAGGAAAAATCTCAGGTGAAAAAGTGAATTGCATATGGCCCAGGGTACCCACTTTTACATTAGTTATCCTAGTTTCAGCATCAGAAACAGTTCCTTTATCCATTATATTGCTGTACAGTATATTTGTATCTAGCCCTGCTCTCCCTGTGATGTTTAACCTAGGCTGTTTAGATATGCGTCTTTTTCTGCATAGAGCATTGTGGGAGACTAGGGGCTTGATTCACTAAGACAAATAGCATGCCTTATCAGTGTTAACATGCCTTGTCAGAGTTAACATGCCTTATCAGAGTAGCATAGCGAGCCCTACGAACCTATGCCTGCTAATTGGCAATGACGAGAGCTCCACGCGTCCTGCCCTGAGCCCCTGTATGTCCAATCACTTTAAAGGACATTATCCCCGCACTTTGATTGGCCCAATAGGCTGCCTGTTAAGTTTCCTGCCAAGTGACAGGCAGCCTATTGGGCCAATCAAAGTGCGGGGATAATGTCTTTTAAAGTGATTGGACCCGCAGGGGCTCAGAGCAGGACGAGTGGAGTTTTCCCCAATTAGAAGGCATAAGTTCGTAGCTCTCCCTATGCTACTCTGATAAGGCATGTTATCTCAGACAAGGTGAGTTAACTGTGATAAGGCGTGTTCACTCAGATAAGGTGTGTTAACTCTGATAAGGCATGTTAACTCTGATAAGGCATGCTATTTGTCGTAGTGAATCAAGCCCTAGGTGTTATTTCTGCGGACTTTGTGGAACACACAGTAAACAAACATTCCGTAGTGATGCACCTGCCAGCAGTAAAAATATTCCCACCTGTGATACATTTCGGAATGTTAAGCAGGATGATTAAAGATTTCACAATTTACACAGTAATATTGTAAAAAAAAAACTAATTTCTTAATTACGTTATATTCAGTAAAGCTTCTCTTTAATAACTTTATTGTTTGTTAGACATAAACACCATGAAGTCAATGTTTCAAGGCCACAAGGCCACATTGAGTGTCTTTATCAAGGCAAATATCTTTAATGGCACAATCTGTCTACAGAAGCATCCAAGAGATGGGCTGAAGGGCTCGTTGTGGTGGAGAACATCTCTGAACACTCACACAATCGTGAGCGGCAGCATTATGCTCATACACTCAATAAAGTCATTAAGGAAGTGCCAGTTTATATCATTGATTTACTACCGAGTCAAGATCTCAGTTCAGATTTGACACAGTTTTGCAAAGTACGGTATCCTTTTTTTTTCAGCTGTGTTATTCAGTGAATGTTCCCTGTGGGCAATATTTGACAGCTTTGTAAAGGTAGGCGAAGGCTGCCAATGAATCACAGCAAATAAATCCCATCATGCTGTGAGTAAACTTGGCTATCGATATCAGACAGCAGGTGAATGGGCCGACCATCTGACCATCTGACGGGGTCCTTCTGGCAGAAGATGAGCTGGTTGTGTGCAGACTCGATCTCCTTGTACCAACCAAGAAAGGCCAAAACAGCCAGGTGCCTGAAAAAGATGCAGAATAAGCCAGCAAGTAAATATCCATCACTTCCTGTGTAAGGAATAAAACACAACCAAAGGCAGCTCACAGTGTAAGATTCTAAGGATACCAACAAAAAATAAAGGATTTTTAAAGAGAACCCGAGGTGGGATTTAATTATGTTACTGGGGCACAGAGGCTGGTTATGCACACTAAGACCAGCCTCCGTTGCCCCATGGTGTGCCTCCATGTCCCCCCTGCGTGCCGCTATACCCCCGCAGTGCTGGCGACATGCAGCGTGTCGCCAGCACAATGTTTACCTAAGCGCTGTCTGTCAGCGCCACTCCCCCGCCTACTCCGCATCGGCGCTACCCGCCCGTGTCCCTTCCCTCCCGCTGATAGGAGGGAAGTGATGTGGGCGGGTAGCGCTGATGCGGGGGAGCGGCGCTGACTGACAGTGCTTAGGTAAACATTGTGCTGGCGACACACTGCGTGTCGCCAGCACGCACGGGGGACATGAAGGCACACCGTGGGGCAACGGAGGCTGGTCTTCGTGTGCACAACCAGCCTCTGTGCCCCAGTAAAATAATTAAATCCCACTTCGGATTCTCTTTAAAGGGGACCAGAGAGGAATGTGGGGGGGGGGGGGAGGGAAAGATTTCATACATACCTGGGGCTTCTTCCAGCCCCATAAGCCTGAATCGCTCCCACGCCGCCGCCCTCAGCTTCCTGGATCCACCGGTACCGGGCCCGTCACTTCCGGTGGACGCGGCCAATTGTTCGCATCACAGGGGCTCCCTCCATACACGTACGCATGCGGCTGCGCAGTAGGCAGCCACATGTGTATCTGTATGGGGAGAGCACCCTGTGATGCGGACAATTGGCCGCGTCCGCCGGCCGACTCGCCGACTCACGGCAATGAGGGGACCCGGTGGCGGCGGATCCAGGCAGCGGAGGACGGCGGCGTGGGAGCGATCCGTGCGTATGGGGCTGGAGGAAGCCCCAGGTATGTATGTGTCATCCTCTCTGGTTCCCTTTAATTGTGTAGAGTTAAAAATAAAAAGCATAAGGATATAAATATAAACAAATCGATTTCAGCCATTGATCAATCGATTCTATGGAATTGATCGATCAGAAATCTATTCTATCAAATCTATCGATCAATTTGCGGCTGATTTCAATCGATTTGATCTATCTAGCTGGATGGAAAATCTAGGTCAATCAGCTGCTGGCAGCAGATCGATGGCCCATAGAGTTGCATTGGATCTAATGGTCCAATAATGCATTTAGATAGATTTCCAATAGATTTCATTCTGAAATCTATTGGAAATCTGTTCCTAGTGTGTGGCACACATCAGATAGATTCCTGTCAGATTAGACTTGACAGGCATCTGACAGAAATGTATCTGATGGTCGAATCTGCTGTAAATCTATAAGTGTATGGCCACCTTTACACTCTGTAGATGCATGTGTATGTACATGGTCTGCCAGAATGCTGCAGTGTAGTTCTGGGCAGTGGCACAACAAAAGGAGCTTAGGGCCCAAGTGCGGGTTTTACATGGGGCCCCAAAAACTCTAATGATATGGTGTCCCAAAACCAATCAAGGACAGCTGCAGTGTCAGAGAGGTGTAATCAGAGTAAGAAAACAGTTTAAGGATTACTGCTATTCAAATTATTCAATGCACATATAGGCCTCGATTCATAAAGCATTCCGGCATGCGGAAATGCTAAAAACAGCCGACTTTACCGACCACATAGCAAAATGTGTATTCATAAAGGCTGTTTCCGCATGCGAAGCGGACTTTCGCGAACAGAGCGATAAATTACCGCATTGTGCGGTGATTCTATGTGGAAATGTAACACAAAGTTAATTCATAAAAATTAGCGCAGGCGGTATGCGGACAGGGAATACCGCTCCCTCTGAGGTAGCGATAAGCATGCGGAGTACATGTAAGTGAATAGGACAGACCTCCCAATCGGCAGCAGAGAGAACACCACACGGAGGGACTCGGCCAGCTTCTCCTGTTTCCGCATGCCTACCGACAGCCTAACGCCAGCCTACAGCGGGATATCTCCGCACTCCTATCACAACTAGAAACATTTTTATGAATGATCACCCAGAAGGCTGAAATACCGACAGCTGTGTTTCCCCGCACGGATTTACTTTACCGACAGCACTTTTATGAATAGAGGCCGTAGAGGTGTTCATTACCAGCATAGCACCAATGAAAAGCTAATAAGATGGATGAAGCAGGGCCCCTAGTGGGCTCACCTTGTCCAGGGGCCCCAGTGCGGCCGCTACCTTTGCATTTCCCATTGCTAGGCCACTGGTTTGGGGTGTCATGGCTAGTGACCCTGTCAACTTACTCCTCATCCTACAGGTCACACAGCCAATTACTTCCTGAGACCACCTGTTCACACTGCCCACTGACGCCACAATTTGTTGTGAAGGGGGGCTCTTCCTTCATCAGCTGAGGATTGAAACAACCATTTTAACTGAAACAAGATCAAAGATAAAATATTACCAATTTCTGACACAAACATTGTTACAATTTAGATGTGGCTGCTTGTTTCATAATGGCAACAATCTGCTGGTTCACATGAGGCTATTACTGGCGGCAGTGCAAGTCGTTTATCGCCAAGATCTCTGCATGTAGCGTTCCATAGTGGTTACAAACATGGGGTTCAAAACGTGATGATGGAACGACAGGAACATGTCAAATACTTTTCTGCTTGATTGCACCACGCTGCCGGCAGAAGCCTGTGTGAATCAGTGGACCTATGCTTTTATATATTGCACATACTGTATACTGTAAGCACATAGTAATGTGCCTGAAACTTGTGTGTGTGTGTGTGGGAAGGGGGGGGGGGGTGTTAGATTACGTACCTGACCAAACTGGTTTCCCCCCAACCAACCCCCCCCCCCCCCTTTTTTTTTTTTTTTTTTTTTTTTCATGCAGCTGACTTGTAAGTTTGCACCCATCCTGGAAGTTTGTCCCCTGGTGCTTTCCTTCCCACTGATGAGGCGCCTGGTGTGCGCAGCCTTTCCTCCTATGCATCTTACTCTACTGACCTTGGATTGGTGCAGAAAACAGAATGGAAGTGTATCATATCAGGCTGTTATTTACAAGCTGTGTGTGATGATGTCACATGCCTTACACAGGGCCTATGCTAGGAAGAAGCTCCCTCACAAGTCAGAGGGATGAATGCAACAATTTAGGGACAGTAAAGCTGCTCAAATGCCATTTGGATGATAGGACTCACAAGACTGTTGTGGGTTTGTGAAATGAAGTGTACAGCAGATCATCCACGAGGCCACTTAGGCAGGTGCCCATGGCCTGGTGAGTGACCTGAGTGGAACCCTTTTCAACCCCCATTCCCCATCTTATCTTACCAAAGAAGTCAGGTGGCCAGCAGAGTGAGCCAAATCTGCTTTCTAGGGCCCTATTTGAAGTTAATCCTTCTCTGGTGCATAACATACCGTTGGAACCACTCTGCAGTGTTTTTGTCTACCTAGAGACACATTTTACATTGATGTGACATCTTTCCTCATACGTCTGTGCAGCTGAACCTGGAGAGGCTGTCACCCCATCACCCATTCCAGAGTCCTGCATGGGGACAGGGTTAGATTTCTGGAAAGGTCACAAAGGCACAGGCCTTGGGCAGCGGCAGCTCATGGGGCATCTGGACATGAAATAGGGGTTGCCACATATGAAAGAGGAGGCTAAAAACGGGGAGCAACACATGAAAAAGGGAAACTGATAGTCAAGGAAGCTGTTCATGAAAGAAAGGGATACTGTACATGGATGATACACATGGAAGAGGGCGCTGCACCTGGAATGGGACAAGAAAGGGGAGCCCCGACATACTTGGCCTAGGGGCACAGAACATACAAACCCGGCCATGTTAGAGGGCCTCTCTCATTCTAGTCTGCTGCTGTACACTGTATGGATGGCTCACTTCCACTATGATTTTACTCTGTGGATGTGATATAAATGTTCAGTACATCTTGTGAATAACCCGTGAATCCAGCTTTCTGCTTTGAACATCACTAATGAGGCTAATGAGGTATTTTAAGACAGCTCTGGAAATCTAGAAAGTCCCTCAGTTAATTAGAAGTTGAACCAGATTCCACTTTTCGACACTTAAATCATGTTACTGCGCATCTCCTGGCACTAATGTCTTCCTAATCCGCTGTGTAGGAACTCAGTGGCAGAGCTTGTTCTTGTCAGTGTATAAGCTCCCTCCTTGTCTGAGCTTTGACAAATCACTTTTGAAGTAACTGGCCATGAGCCCATATTGCACCACAGACTTCCATAGTTGTAGACTGCAGTCTGCTTAGAGTGTTTAGTCTGTGTTCTGCCCACTTGAAATAGGGGGGGAATAGTCCTGCAGCAACAAGCCTCAGACAAAGCTTGCTGTTACCTCCTTCAGCTAACTTTTTTTTTAGGTTAGGTGACCAGATTCTTAAAGTGATCCTATACTGAGAGCGATATGGAGATTGCCATGATGTTCTTTTTCGTTTTAACCAATGCCGGTTTTCTGACTGTCTTGCAGATCTCTTTGGCTTTAATAGTGCTTGAATCACACGCCTAAAAAAGTTTTCTCTGAACAAATCCTAAGCTATCAGATAGGCCTGTGCTTTGAGTTGGAGGGAACCTGAAGTGAGAGGCATATGGAGGCTGCCATATTTATTTCGTTTTAAATAATGCCAGTTCCCTAGTAGACAGGAGCGTAAATTTAATGTGCCAAGCCCCCCATCAGGGATCTGTCACAGTATTTAGTTACCCTCCATGGGGGGAGGGGGGGGGGGTAGCAGAGGCTAGGGGCATAACAATAACACCCACAACCCTTGCCATTGTGGGGGCCCCGGGACCTATACTTAAGATGCAGAGCAGCAGCAAAGCAACATACATGACCTTCTTCTAGCGGTGGGATAAACCGTCTTTGCTACTCTTCATTGTTCAAGTGCCATACAGCCTATCACCATGCAACTTCACATAAGACAGGAGACCCATGGTGATAGGCTGTACGGCGCTTGTACACTGGAGAGAGGAGTGGGGAGGATCTGTCCCGCAGCCAGAAGCAGGTAACGTATGGCGCTGCTGCGCTGCATCTTAAAGAGGATCTCCATCCTAATTAACACCATCCTCCAGCCTTGCTGTAAAGAAAAGTTATATTTACTTGTGGTGTCTTGTCCCACAAAGCCGTCACGAAGACCCAGCATCACTCCACTTCCGGCGCCTGGCCCCACCTCCCCTCTCTCCTCGAAGAAAATCGCAAAGCTATTTACTGCAGTAAGGCTAGAGGATAGTGTTAATTAGGATGGAGATCCACTTTAAAGTGGTCTGTAACATTCAATAAAAATGTGTTTTCCTACTTTGTATTACTCATACAGTTATCATATTTGCTTTTGTGCACAAGTAATATTGTCTGTTTACAAATTACAAGTTTCCAAAGTGTAGTTTTACTTGCCCTGAAAGCTGCCATTGCATTTCATTCTTTTTCTATTATAACAGCTTTTTATTGTATATTAAAATCTTCTAATGAGCTATTCTGAACTGTGTGTGTGTCTGAAGCAGAGACAGTTTGTTTACATTCCAGTGTGGATACATTTGTGTTTAAAGCGGACCCAAACCAAACATTTTTTTAATCCAAAATATTTAGTTGCACCACTCTAACACATACAAAGATAAATAAACACTCCTTCAAGCCTATGAGCATTTCAGTGCATGCTTTTCACCCTTCTCTTTTCATAACTAGGGATATACAGGTGGCAGCCATTAGCAATTCCTCCTTTGCTGGACACCATCTACTCCACCAGTTTGCCAGATTATTTGCCAGCAATATGAAAGGAAGGGAGGGGTTTCTCCAATAAATGTAAAATATTTTATATTTGTCATCATGCAGCTGAAAAAAAGGCTGTTATTTATTATTATAATTTAGAAAATAGATTTTATTTCTGAAATCTTGTGTTTTTAATTTGGGTCCACTTTAACAAGTAAAAAAGATACTGTTATCTCCAGTTTGGATGGACTTGAAGCTGAATAGCAGGACAGTGTTGTTTAACCATTTCAGTGATGTTCTGCTATAATTTTTTCTGGGACAGTAGCTTTAAAGCTGTAAGGAATCTTTTAGAGCTAAGTAGAAATGCTGACTTTCAGACCACTTTAAGTACAGGACAGGGGTCAAGGGGGTTGTTGTTAAACCCCTGCTGGTAGTCGTACTGAGCTTTCTGGCATCAGTAGTGCTTAAATCACACCTGAAACAAGCATGCGACTGATCCAGGCAGACTTCAGTCAGAAACATCTGATCTGCATGCTTCTCCAGGGCCTACTGCTAAAAGTATTAGAGACAGATGGTCATCGGGACAGCCATGCAATTTGTATTGTTTAAAAGGAAATGAATATGTCAGCATAAGCTTGTACCTCTTCTTCATTCAACCCTACCTTCTACCTTCACTGACCAGAAATCTGCTATACATCTGATAAACAAAACTTAGAGCAAACGTAAAAATAATAATTTGTTGCTGGGACAACCAAGCAGTATGCTATTTTTAAAATGTTGGTCAGGCAATGAAAGGTCATACTTTATAGATTGCTATGAGTAATTGCCCTATATTTTTCCTGTAGTTTATGCTAAGGAGTGCTATTGACTCATTTGGATCTGCAGGTTTCTGTCTAAAGATAGCTTTTCATGCATTGCGCATGTGCTCATAGGAGATATTGCCTAATGCTGACTCTGCCTGGGGGAAAGTGCTACAGTGTGACACATTGAAAAGTGTAATGGAATTATCAGCACCTGCTGCTAGGCTACGTAGCATCATATTTTGGCACGGCTATAGTGGTAATGCTATATAGTCCTCGCCGTGTGCACCGGGTAATTCAGGGATCTGGCAATTGCCAGACCCCACATTTTTGGGGGGGAATAGCATTTAACACCCACCCGAATTTGTGCGGCAGCAGACTAAGCCGCCATTCTGTTCACCCTACAGATCATGCATCGTGGAGGAACCAGTTGTGTTTTCTATGACACGGTTCACACGGATGCTTGCTGGGCATTAAACGACAGCTGCAGTGCTCATCGTTAAGCGCTGGCCATTTAAGTGACTAGGCAGCGCCGGTACAGTAACCTACTGCAGTTTACCATCGTTTGCATTAACACCGTGTTTTTATCCTTATTTTTCTTGTCATTTGAGCAACAGGTTGCTTCCAGGGTCATTTACTGCCACGCCTCCATGCAGGGGTTAAACCCACTGATTGCTGCTGAAAGCCATCAAAAGCTGTAAAATGCCTTTCTGCACATTTGCACAAAAGCATTTGACCGAGACACCACGGGACTTCCAGCAAGCGTCCATGGGAACCAAGCCTAATGGTGTTTCCATACATAAAACATGGAAACTTGAACAGGTGTGTGTGTCTCTACATTATGGTCGCTTCCTTAGACTCTACCCATCGCCTCAATCTAGTCCTAAAACAGAATCCAATATGCACCACTTTCCTAGCACTCATACCCCAAGAAATCTTATCAACGTTACCGAGTCCCTATCCTTCCTGCTCCCATAACTGGCATTCTATGGAACATCCACTCTGTATGGAACAAACTTGAACACATCCTCAAACTTTTCATCATGGCCATGTCACTCTACAGGTTACAGTTTGAGGTTACAGTTGAGCCAGACTCCTAGACCAGCAAATAGACAAGGCAGTCTCAGAAACCACCTACCCAAAGATTCAGCCTTATAAAATCTATACCTTCCTCTTTTAAGTCATTTGAGGGTCTCTTCACCAACAAGTCCATCATTTACAGCCCCCAGGTCTATCCATTCTGTGCCACTTCTTTGCCTAGCTCCCCACTTTCTGTCTACTCACATATTCACAATAATCTTAGGTGACTTTGATATTAATATCACCACTAGTAACTTGGCTGCTACTGCGTCTATCAGTAACCTCTTCATTTATTGACCAATGTATCAGCTTTTTTGGTTTATATTATCACTTATATAAAGAGGAAGCATTCCTCCCAACTTTTTTGAGATAAGAAGAGGGACTAAGAAGAAAGAGGGACATTTAAAGACACACCCCTGCCACACCCCTAGTCCCTCCCAACCACACCCCTAGTCACCAATACCAGAAATAATTTAGAAGCAAAGGACAACATTTTAAAGCGGAATATAACCCTGCATTTTTAACTTTGCTCTTAAACATTATTTACAGCATATTATATGCAACCAGCATTTTTTTTTTTACTAGACCAGCATTGAAAGGGTTAAACACAGAGGTTTAAAGTTCCGTGGAGAGATATGCAGAAGTTCATTTAGATACATTTAACTAAATAGAATGTAACAAGTGACAAATGTTACACACTCTTTGGCTGTCCTCCAGCTCCTTCTCAGTCAGAGAGATGAGTCACATGCCACACTTCGATACAAACAAAATGTATCTATGTCAGCTTCGGATGCGTCTGCAGTTCTGTCCAGGAACTTGAAAGCTCTGTGTAACCCTTCCAATGCTGGTCTAGTAAAAAAAAAATGCTGGTTGCATATAATATACTGTAAATAATGTTTTAGAGCAAAGTTGAAATGCAGGGTTATATTCCGCTTTTTAACATTCAGACCACACTGGTCCTTTCTATCATCATTAGTTCTCCTTCATTTTAACATAAGAGATACATCAAGATAAATTATAAAATAACATTTAGAGTATATAAAACACATTTTTCGGTAGAAACAAACATATGTTTACATACATCTGTACATGAGTCCTGAAAGAGGGACAGGCATTTAGATCCAAAAGAAGGACTGTCCTTCCAAAAAAAGGACAGTTGGGATCTATGCAGAATCCCAAATCTTTATTATTTTCTGAGCTCGCGCAGTATGGCAGTGCATGCTCAGTAACACAAAACTGCTCGTCACGGAGCGGAGAACAGCCACAAGAACATATCCAACAAGCTCTTTTTAATTCTCAGTTCAGCTACAGTATAGTACATCCCTTTCTACTGTTGTATGTAGTATCAGATTATTTGCTGCCCTCATGTGGTAAAACAAGATATTACCAAGCTACAGTATGTCAGCAGCAAAGAACAGGATAAATCCACATCTATCTCTGTCTACTACACAGTTCTCAATCAAAAACACAAAGCAAAGGTGTGTCCTTACAGAAGCACCTTAACATTCTGTTTTCAGATGCATGCATTAATATCTCTGAGTGACCATGTAATGCTCTGTGAGTGAGCTAAACCATTCTGATTGGCCAAAACATGTGGGCTGGTAAAAGACAAGTCAGTTCAGTTTTAGAGATCATTCTGATGTAAGATCTAATAGTTCCAGAAGCTGGCAATGTTTACAAGGACAAAACGTTTTAAATAACACATAGACTGAAAATGCAGGTATTTGTCTAACCATTTTGGAAAGTAATGTGCTGCAGTGAACGGCTATTGAGGAGGTAAAGCCACAACTGTTTACAGTAGTTCCCTCAGATGGAACTACAAATAATGAGCTGGTAAGAAAAGACTGTTAAAGCAGGATTGTCACCATAAAAATCAAATTTCAACAGCAACTGGTCTGAGTGTATTAAGTGATAAAGATGGTAATCCTGCATTCAAAACTTTCAAAACTTTTTCTGCTGTTATAAGTTGGAGTTATCACATACTTAAGGAGCACTGGCCCTTTAGTAGTCCGTGCCAAACAGTTGCATGCTGGGGGTTCTTTTTATCTATAATATATTCCTCCTCTTCCATTTATTTCCCTGCTTAGCTGCCTATCTGAAACACGATCCTCTGCTCACTTGTGTTTACAAGCAAGGCTGAGGTGACTCAGCAATTGGAGGAAATAAGGAAAAAAAGTAAAGGGCAGACATGACATCAGGATTTAGCCTAAACTGTGGGCAAAAGACATGGTTCCCACCAGGAACAGAATTCTCTTCATTTACTATATAACATTCACTGAAATCAAAACGTGGGCAGTACAATACATGTGTTATGTGCAATAAGTAGATCAAGTATTTATCTACTTATATATGTTTTTTTTCCCCATGACATTGTATGGCTAATCCTACTGCTTTAAAACAGCTTCTATTTGACTAAAAGTAACAACAGAAATAAAATGAGTTGGCCATACGATAGTTAAGCCTGCAGGTGGTAGGTCGGCAGGTAATCATAGTTATGGTTCTAAAAGAATTTGTCCCAGTGTATTTATTTGCTTAGTGTGGTTTTCCGTCTTGAAACAGAGGAAATTTACAATAATTCAGCTTTAAATCAACATCTGTGGTTGCCCACAATGCACTGCTACTGAATATGCAAATTATTTCTTTATGCCCCTGAAGTCAGGCTAGCATCCAGAACCGCTGGTGTCTAGCAAGCCAATAGCTTTAAATTTTACACAGCAACATCAACCCAACATGCAGACATCCTGTTTCAGATTGTTGGTCCTCCTCAGTGTATGGCAGGGATTGATATGGCTCCATGGGATAGGGGCTTGGACCAGTACAACACAGTAACCAAGCAGCTTGGGGTTATCCAAAAGTACAAGGAGAGTTTAGGGGACTAAAAGAGACTGAAAAGTGCATTGAATTGTCAGCCAAGAAAGTTATGAAATCAAATGATGGTTGGTCATGTTTTGTTTCAGTTGACCACACTAGCAGGTCTATTGCTGCATCATGAAATTAACACATACATATTGTTGTAAACAGGTTTGCTTAGGAAACACCACAATAGCAGAGAAACACAAGACAGGATTTGAATAAATTTAAACACGTTTATTATAAATGTACCAGTGAAGTAAGCACAGCAATCCAGACATATAGCAATATGCCAAACCACCGCAGTTAAAAGCCACAAACACCACAACCTATCTATCTATCTATCTATCTATCTATCTATCTATCTATCTATCTATCTATCTATCTATCTATCTATCTATCTATTGCAATATATTAAATGCTAATATATACAATAATGTACAGGGCATATATACAAGAAATGCAGAAACAGATCAAAGAAGCAGATCAAAGTACAAACAGGAGATCAAGGATTAGATCACAGGACACAAGAGACAGAAGAGGCCAGACAGCTCCTCAGGGCAAGGGAACGGTTCGGAAAGTTCTGGCACCTGCTGCAAGCCAGAGCACTCAGCAGTCCTTATATGTCCTATAGCCAGCTGCAACAAATTGTGGAGGTAACAGAAGGATGGTGACCTCTGCTGTATGGTGTAATGGTTAAGGGCTCTGCCTCTGACACAGGAGACCAGGGTTTGAATATCGGCTCTGCCTGTTCAGTAAGCCAGCACCTATTCAGTAGGAGACGTTAGGCAAATCTCCCTAACACTGCTACTGCCTATAGAGCGCGTCCTAGTGGCTGCAGCTCTGGCGCTTTGAGTCCTCCAGGAGAAAAGCGCAATATAAATGTTCTGTGTCTGTCTGTCTCTGCTGGTGGAAGAGAGCCCATACACATGGTTCCCTGCGCCATCTGCAGGCGAGGTTAGGAATAAAAGACATCAGAGCCACCTTCTGGTGGCTGGTGAAGTAACAGATAAAGTCATGCATTTGCTGCCACCAGAAGCAAGACAAATGCCTAGTGTCTGACACATATGAAGGCTCAAATGACTGTCAATGGGAATATTGGGCCAGATTTATCAAGAGTGTCTGAGACAAAATATTGGTAGGTTTTTAGAAATCCATGCAGAACTGTCTCAGGCATCTTAAGAAATCATTAGATAGTGCAGATTCCTTCTAAAACTGTTGTAAAATAGGAGGAGCTAGGAAGTGCAGTGTGTGAGGGAAATAGCTGTTGCTGAGGTAACCAACACACCTGCTGTATTGAGAGTAGCAGGCTCTGAAGGGGAATTCAGCAGGGGGGAGAAGCACATCACAAAGCATGTCTAGCATGCAGTTCTACATCTGTAGAACTGCTATCAAGCACTTCTTAATCTGCGCCAGTTTAGGGATGGATTTGTGCTTTTCTTAACTGTAGTGCAGCTCTAGGAATTCATGCTAAATTGCCACTACTACCTAGGATTTAAGAAGGTTCTTATTATCATGCAGAACTGTTCTCCCTGACGGTTAGAATATATATACTGTATATATATATATATTTATATATATATATGTCACTGACTGTCCTCGGAGGAGCTCACAATCTAATCCCTACCAGCTCTACAAGGTGAGAGTTCTGCCCGATATAGTCAAATGACCTGGACCCCATGCTGTTGGTGCTAAAATGAATTATGAATGCTGGAAGGGTAACCTGGCATGTTATATTTTCTGGGATTGAATTTTTGGTTTTGGTCACTGTTACTCTTCTGTTTAATGTGACTGCTATGTAGGAAGTTATGCTTGAAAACACACACCATTACATTTTCCAATCAGATCGATTGTCATTCCATAATTTGCATGTCCAATTTGCTTCCTATCGAGAAAGGGATCGATTCTGAGAACAGTACTGAACAAAATCAATCCCTTTCTCAATTGGAAGTAGATCGGACATGCTGAATATTATCGAACAATGGGAAAATTCCCAGTGGACTGATGGGAAAATTGCATGGTGTGTACACACCCGGAAAAAAACAAGTGGGAAGTGGGAGGGATATAGAGGCTGTCATATTTTTTTGTTTGTTTTTAGTAATACCAGTTGCCTGGCTAGCCTGTTAATCCTCTGTCTCTAATGCTAGGTACACACCATACAATTTACGATAAAAAAAAAACGATTAAAAAAAACGATAAAAGAAACGATCGGAAAATTGAAAAATCAATTGAAATTCAGATCAGACATGTTGGAAATAATCGATCTGGCAGGTAAATCTGCCAGAAAATTGTATAGTAAGATGTAACCCTTAAAAGAAGGTTACAAAATATTATTGCAGATTTGCCTTCTTAAAAAAAGGCCACAAGATGGCAGCACTGAGTATCTAGGCCTATGGAACCTAATAGGCGCATAGGAGGGAGAGTAAGCGTCAGACAGGTCGCATAGACTGTTGCTAGGTGATCCAATATGCAAATTAGGGGAAATTGCTGGCACTTTCCAGAAACCCCGCGTGGCCAGTCAGGGAGCTACTGCGCAGGCTCAAGGGGCGGAAAGACCAGGATGGAGCCGGAAGGAACAGGCGGAGACGAGAGAGAGCGCGCCAGAGAGGAGAGAGAGAAGGACTTACACCAGGAGCTGGTGATGCGGAGCGGGCAGGAGGTGACGCAGAAAGGCCGTAGCAGTTGCCCGGACAGTAGGAGGGGACCCGGCGGCCATAGAGAGACTAGCGCAGACCAGTAAGGACAGCGGCAGCAGGTTGGACAGACCGAAGGCCGGAGGAGGTAGACCTTGCTCATACCCGAGCTATACCAGAGGCAACAGACAGATGAGTACAGGCCTGCGGGTCAACCCTAAGCCACCTAGTGTGTTTCAAAGTGGTGTTACTAGAGACCGTTAGTGTGAGAAAGCTTTACACACACAGCGACATTGAACTTAGAGAAGATACTGTTGATGATAAGAAGTACATTGCATGTTCAGTCTTAGTTGCTGCTGATAGACTGTCATAAGCCTCCCTAAAGTACCCGCATAGCTGATGCACTACCCGCCAGCATTAAGGTCTGGTTGATAAAGAGACATGGCCTCAATTCACTAAGCTTAACTCCTGTCTTTAAAGGGATACTGTAGGGGGGTCGGGGGAAAATGAGTTGAACTTACCGGGGGCTTCTAATGGTCCCCCGCAGCCATCCTGTGCCTGCGCAGCCACTTACTAATCCTCCGGCCCGCCTCCAGTTCACTTCTGGAATTTCAGACTTTAAAGTCTGAAAACGACTGCGCCTGCGTTGCTGTGTCCTCGATCCCGCTGATGTCACCAGGAGCGTACTGTGCAGGTCCAGTATGGTCTGTGCCTGCGGAGTACTCTCCTGGTGACCTCAGCGGGATTGAGGACACGGCAACGCAGGCGCAGTGGTTTTCAGACTTTAAAGTCTGAAATTCCAGAAGTGAACCAGAGGTGGGGCCGGAGCATTAGTAAGTGCTTGCGCTGGCACAGGATGTCTGCGGGGGACCATTAGAAGCCCCCGGTAAGTTCAACTCATTTTCCCTGACCCCCCTACAGTATTCTTCTGAGCTGTTTTACAGTTATCACAATTATATCACCATGGTGATAACTGTAAAACAGCTCAGAAGAGTTATTAAAGACAGGAGTTAAGCTTAGTGAATTGAGGCCATTGTCCCTGTCAAGTCCGTTTCGAGTCAGGAGTTGAGTTACAAGTTACAAGTTCTTCAATTGATGTGTTCTGCAGAGTTAACAGGAGTGTGATATTTAAAGCTTTATGCAGTGCACAGCGTGACCAAGCGTCTAGTGAGACGCAAAACGGCCATCGCAAGCCCCGTACGGTGCCTGACACCCCCACTTCCATCTCATCACCATCGCCACAACCACTGATGTACACACTATTGGTTTGATGTCTGCTGTATCATTCGGAGGAATATCCTTATAATAAACAAAGACGGAAGGTGCCCGGATGCTTGTTTCTTTTTCTCTTACAAAGAATTTCAGTGATATTTAAAGTGAACCTGTCAGCATTACAGTGGAAGTGTGGAGGAGGAGTCGCATTGCATCTTATGATATTAAAGTGCTGCAGGAGCAAACAGGTGACACCTGAGCAAGATAGAGAGTTAACAGATTTGGATTACAAGATTTGCATCAACTCTAATTCAGTGTTCATTCAGCTTTAAAGAGACTCCGTAACAAAAATTGCATCCTGTTTTTTATCATCCTATAAGTTCCAAAAGCTATTCTAATGTGTTCTGGCTAACTGCAGCACTTCATACTATCACTGTCTCTGTAATAAATCAATGTATCTTTCCCCTGTCAGACTTGTCGGCCTGTGTCTGGAAGGCTGCCAAGTTCTTCAGTGTTGTGGTTCTGCTATGAACTCCCCCCTCTCTGCACACTGCCTGTGTATTATTTAGATTAGAGCAGCTTCTCTCTTCTCTCATCTTTTACAAGCTGGATAAATCGTCCTCTGAGCTGGCTGGGCTTTCACATACTGAGGAATTGCAGACAAAGGCAAAGCTGTCTGCACTCTGCAGGAAGAAAAGAGCAGCTTGAAACTTCAGTGCATGAGAACAGGGGGAAGAAACACACAAATGATCTCTTGAGATTCAAAAGGAAGGCTGTATACAGCCTGCTTGTGTATGGATGTATTTTCTATGTGTGGACATACTGTACATCAACCTACTTCCTGTTTTGGTGGCCATTTTGTTTGTTTACAAACAAACTTTTTAAAACTGTTTTTAACCACTTTTAATGCGGCAGGGAGCGGCGAAATTGTGACAGAGGGTAATAGGAGATGTCCCCTAACGCACTGGTATGTTTACTTTTGAGCGATTTTAACAATACAGATTATCTTTAACAACAAGGTGTTGATGGTATAGAGGGGGTGCATCGGTCACTTTATATTTTATTTCATTTATCTTTATTTTACTTTAACCCTTTTTGATTATTTGCTTTATCTTTTATTTTGTTTGTTGTTTTGGGGAGCCCAATCTAGAGGGTAGCTATTATGAGGAGAGTGTATTGAGTGCTACAAATACAACCTAAAGAGTATATAAGATCTCTTGGAGCAAGGTGAATGACCTGATTGGACCAACCAACGAACTGTGAACTACTCAGTACCCTATTGTGAACTGTCACGAGTTTCCTCCAAGGTTTTTCTGAGCAATAGAACTTTAACTTAGTTGCGAGAGACTGATAATTGATCCGATACTGGACTGAATTGCTCATTAGACCAGTCCTATCCCCAGCCCATGCCCAACATCGGTACTTTGAATTGTATATGCTGTAAAGTGCTTGATTGTTGTATGAGAAGACCTATTGTAGCTCACTATAATTTCTGTGTAACTAACCGCTTCCTTCCGCAGCTTTTACCGGTAAACCGGCAGTGAAGACCAGAAGATTGTATTATTTGACCTTTGATGTGCAAGGAAAGTGTATGTTGATAACTGATTGATTCCTTTCTACAGTGACCATTGTTAGGTCACAAATAAATCTTTGATCATTTCAGTCAGTGTCTGGTAGATTCCACTTAGCCGAGTGCCTGGTGCTCACGGACCGAGCGGGTTACATGTGTACCTAGCATAATAATTTTAGGCATAGCCCCTGAGCAAGCATGCAGATCAGATGTTTCTGACATTTTTGTCAAATCTGACAAGATTGGCTGAATGCTTGTTTCAGACACTACTGTAACCAAATAGATCAGCAGGGCTGCCAGGCAACTGGTATTGTTTAAAAGGAAATAAATATGGCTGCCTCCCTATCCCTCTCACTTCTGTTGTTCTTTATTCTTCACAACCACCTATCTAAACATTTGGTACTGGCTGTGGTTATGTGGTCCTGCAGTTTGGCTTTTAATGTGCAGCTTTAGGGCTCTTTCACACTAGCTAACGCGTGCACAAACCCGATTTTACAGCATGATTTCGGGAAGTTGCGGTTTGACGCGTATCAGCGGCGCTAGTTCTAATTCACCCGATGGGAAAACGCTTGCGCCGTACGATTACAAGCTTCCAAAGGCAGGTGATCAGCAGGACAGCCGCATCCTAGGTGTGTTCTGTCAAACAGAACAGCTCCTACGCCCATATGCAAGTAACTTTTTGTCTTTAATTTTCTCCTAGGTGATATTTTCAAAATTGTCAATAAAATGCCCTTTAAACCACCAGCAAGCAAGAAAATACCCCAAATAATTGTTATAGTACTTTCTCGCCTACTTTTTAGTACTTTTTTTTCCGTTGCAAAGTATTACAAAGTTATTTTAAATAGACGATAAAAAATTATCTCCTAGGAGAAAATGCAGGTGAATAAGTGAATTGCATATGGGTCCTAGTGTGCAAGAGCCCTTACAGCACTTTGAACAAACCTAACTTCAAAGGCAGTAATAAAGTAAAATGGATACAGCCACCAATATTACACAAACACAGGTGTAACTGATGACAAACATCATTGCGATGTACCAGGAAATTACAGCAAAGTAGAGCATGTTTTTGTTGGTGAACTAGGTGTCTGTATTGTGCTCAGTACTAAGGTATTCCCATTACCTACTGCTCTTTGGCTGTAGTCATCCACGTTATCAGGTTTCCCTCCCTGATATTGTTTTTCAGGAAATGTCCACACCTACTTCCACACCTTGAGCAGCCAAATACTGAGGCTCACGTGGTCTGAAGTGTGACACTGGGTCAATGTGTCACTTGTAACAGAGCATACCACAGAGGCAGGAGTCGTGCTACAAGTCTATCCGGAATGTTACAGCGCATAAACTGACTGAGTACCCAACACTGACTCATGAAACAGGAAATTGCATTTGTTCAAAGGGAAAGTGTCTGACTCCAGAGCAGTTTGTTATATCTAAGCCTTCATTTTCTCAGGAGCAATTTATTCATAAACGTGCTGCTCGTCACACTGCAGCTATTCACACAGATCCCTTTATCAAAGGTTGAAGTTCACTTTGGTGAAAGGTTACAATGCAGCGATGTGCAGCATAGGTTTCCTCCTATCTCTGCTCTGTCATTAGTCCACCCACAACACGCCAGCGTACAGATGTGCTGCTTTGGGGAATGTTCAACATCCCATTCTGTCCTATGGAGAGGGGATTGAAGGATGAGTAGCAGGTGCCCTCTCAGAATAGGTAGCCAGATACCCCCAGTATTGGTAGCCAAATTCCCACGGTATAGGATGCCGCCCCCTCAAGCCAGTATAGGTACCCCATGCTGCCCCCCAATATAGGTAGCCAGATTCCTCCCAGTATAGGTAGCCAGAGCCCCCCTCCTCCCAGTATAGATAACCAGATGCCTCCCAGGAGAGGTAGCCAGTGATGTGCCCCTTGTATGGGTAGGCAGAGTTCCCCTTATTCTAGGTACCAGTATAGGTAGCCAGTAATGTCCTTCCAGTATTTGTAGTCGAATCCACACCAGTAAAGGTAGTCAGACTCCCCCTTATAGATAGTGAGATGCTCCCCAGTATAGGTAGCCAGAGTCCCCTCATTATAGGTACCAGTATAGTCCACAAAGGCAGGCACCACCAAGTAAAATATAGCTCTTTATTCAAAAATCTTTAAAAAAAAAAAATCATCCAGTAAAAATGGCCACAGCTGTGGTCATTTTTACTGGATGATTTTTTTAAAAGATATATTTTACTTGGAGGCGCCTGCCTTTATAGACTTTTCTGCTTATAGGTCACATGGTACTGTGACTTGAGGCATTGGCACACCACACGTTCTTTGTTAATGGGTGCTCCCTCCCTTCATGTGTGTATCTAGGTACCAGTATAGGCAGCCAGCGAACTACCCCATAGCAAAGGTAACCAAACCTCCCCAGTTTAGATAGCTGGATGCCCCTCAGTATAGGTAGCCATTGATGTCCCTCCCAGTATCTGTAGCCAGATCCCCCTGGTATAGGTAGCCTATGATGTTCCTAATATGGGTAACCAGATTCCCCCCAGTAAAGGTAGCCAGACAAAAACCCCTAGTATATATAGCCAGATGCCTTCCAGTATAGGTAGCCAGTGATGTATGGTCCCCTCATTACAGGTACAGTATAGTTTGTCAGTGATGTTTTCCACGTACCCCCCCCCCCCCCAACCAGGGATGTCACCACACAGTGTGGTTAGACAGATTCCCCCCAGTATATACAGTGGGTTGCAAAAGTATTTGGCCCCCTTGAAGTTTTCCACATTTTTGTCATATTACTGCCACAAACATGAATCAATTTTATTGGAATTCCACATGAAAGACCAACACAAAGTTGTGGGTGTACACATGAGAAGTGGAATGAAAATCATACATGATTCCAAACATTTTTTACAAATAAATAACTGCAAAGTGGTGTGTGCATAATTATTCGGCCCCCTTTGATCTGAGTGCAGTTAGTTGCCTATAGACATTGCCTGATGAGTGCTAATGACTAAATAGAGTGCACCTGTGTGTAATCTAATGTCAGTACAAATACAGCTGCTCTGTGAGGGCCTCAGAAGTTGTCTAAGAGAATATCGGGAGCAACAACACCATGAAGTCCAAAGAACACACAAGACAGGTCAGGGATAAAGTTATTGAGAAATTTAAAGCAGGCTTAGGCTACAAAAAGATTTCCAAAGCCTTGAACATCCCACGGAGCACTGTTCAAGCGATCATTCAGAAATGGAAGGAGTATGACACAACTGTACACCTACCAAAACAAGGCCATCCACCTAAATTCACAGGCCGAACAAGGAGAGCGCTGATCAGAAATGCAGTCAAGAGGCCCATGGTGACTCTGGACGAGCTGCAGAGATCTACAGCTCAGGTGGGAGACTCTGTCCATAGGACAACTATTAGTCATGCACTGTACAAAGTTGGCCTTTATGGAAGAGTGGCAAGAAGAAAGGCATTGTTAACAGAAAGCATAAGAAGTCCCTGTGAGGAAACGCGGAAAAGCCGCCGTCTCTCAAAGTGAGGCGGCTGTTTCCGCGTCCAGCAGGGCGTCACAACGCGGAAAAACCGCCGCATGCCACTTAGGCAGAGCGGCGGAATCCGCATTGGGAACGGCGGAATCCGCATTGGGAACGGCGGAATCTGCATTGGAGGCGGCCCCTGCAAGCGGTTCACAAGATACATTGCAAGACAGTACTGGTGTGGCTGGGACTGATAGTCCACCAAGATTCAGAGTGACACGCGCGCGCGCACAGAGGCTGAGTTTAAATAACAGCCAGAAGTGAGTCAGCTGACCAGGAGGGTCAGCTGACATTTTCCACAACTCTCATTGGTCCAGCAATTAGGGAGGTCCTGGAAAGGTCCTTGTGTATATATACTGCTGGCTGTTCACTTGCTCTTTGTCTGGCGTGCGATCACATACGTGGGAGCACCCAGATCCGTAGTCAGATCCGCAAGTGTGCCGGGACCAGCTGGAGCTGTAATCCTACACTTAGCTAGATTCTGTTGATAGCTAAAGTACTAGTTTGATTGTGATTATCTGTTATGACCTTTGCCTGCCTTGACTATCCCCTTGAACTCTGATCTTGTACCTCGATACTTCTGATACTCTGTTGCCGAACCCCGGCTCGTTCCTAGACTCCGCTTCTGCCTCCTGATTCTGTACCTCGATATATCTGATACCCCGTTGCCGAACCCTGCCTGTACTTAGACTCCGCCTTTGTCTTCTGATCTTGTACTGTATCTGTCCGTGTGTGTACTACCTGGCTTGTCCGACCTCGAGAACCGACCTTACTATTGGAGGCAGTTCCTCGTCCTGTCAGTGACACCTCCTCCTGAGTGTCACTTTCAGACCATCCTTCCTACTGTCAGTCTGACTCCTCCCATCTTGGAGAGCTCAGGTCTGCTGAGGGAATCTGTGCAGTACTCCTTGCTGCACTGAGGCCTAGTCCTCTAAAGTGTTACTGTTACACCAAACACTACACTCTACTCAGGTGAACAGAGGTTAGCTAGTATATCGGATTATCGGTGATACTGCAGATCACTTATAATCTGGTATACATCTGTATTCCCAGTGATACTGCAGATCACCGGTAATCAGATCCTCTCTGTGCTTCACCGATCGTTACAGAACGCCAGACCAAATAACAGATGGACGCACGCGCTGACCCTCTGACTGTGCTTGCCACTTCGGTGGATACTATCCATCAAGCACTGGGCCAGCACAAAGCTTTAATTGATGCTCTAACAGGCTCTGTGCAAACCCTTCAGACGTCAGTTGACTCGGTGCGATCCCCTCCTAGTGATGACATACGGATGCCCGTACCAGACAAATTTTCCGGCCACAAGTCTGACTTCCGGAATTTTAAGAGTAGAGTGTTATCTTACTTCGAGTTGAGACCCCGATCCTCGGGGACTGAGACCCAACGGGTCATTTTTATTAAAACATTGTTAACTGGTGACTCCCAGACCTGGACATACAATCTGCCTCCCACTGATACAGCTCTGACCTCGGTAGAGGAATTTTTTAAGGCCATGGCAGTGATATACGACGACCCTGACCTTGCGGCAACCTCTGAGCGGAATCTCAAACTTTTGCGACAAGGCAGAGGCTCAGTCGAGGATTACGCGGCAGAATTTCGCAGATGGTCAGTCACCGCCAGATTTGACAATTTTGCCCTGATGGATTACTTCTTGTCTGGGTTGTCGGAGGAGGTCTCCGATCTAATGTTAACTTTACCCAAGCCCAAGACAGTCGATGAGGCCATCACATCGGCCATTCGAGTCGACCGTCGATTACGCCATCAGAGGCAGATTCGGGGCAGTCACCGTGTCAGGGTGACATCTTATGCGGCACCCTCCGCTGCACCCCTAGTAACGCCATCTCCATCTGTCTCATCCTCTCCGGCCTTGCCTCCACCCGAACCAATGCAGATTGGTCGATCGAAACTGACCCAGGTGGAGCGAAGGCAGAGAATGACGGAACAACTGTGCCTATACTGTGCAGAAGCAGGGCATAGGGTGCGGAACTGCCCGAACAAGTCGGGAAACGAGTTTGCCTAGGAGTAGTGGGGGGTGACACCCTAGGCACACAATTTTCACCCCTTAAAGAAAAGAAATTGCTTCTCCCCTGTACAATTACATGGGAGAATAAATCTGTGGCCACTGAGGCTTTTATTGATTCAGGCTCAGCGGCCAATTTTATGAACTTTGAGTTTGCTCAGGAGTTGGGTATTCCTCTCACCCCTGTGAGACCCCCCATTCAGATCACGGCAGTAGACGATTCCCCTCTGCAACGGAATCGTGCTCTGTCACAGACTCCGGAGGTGAAGGTCACCATAGGGGTACTGCATGGGGAACAATTATCGTTTTTTTGCATTGCACATGTCTACCTCCACTATTATCCTAGGCATGCCGTGGTTGCAACTCCATTCACCTCAAATAGACTGGGCCACGGGTCAGTAAACTACTTGGTCACCTCTTTGTTTTCAGCGGTGTTTGGGGAAGTTGACCTTAGGGCAAACCAGAATTCAGGTGGGAGGGGTACCAGATCAGTACTCTGAATTTTCCGATGTGTTCTGTCCCAAGGCAGCAGACAAATTGCCCCCACATCGCCCTTTTGATTGTCCCATTGATCTCCGTTCAGGTTGTGTACCCCCCCGGGGTCACTTGTACAATCTGTCAGGGCCCGAAAAATTGGCCATGCAGGAGTACATCCGTGAAAATTTGGCCAAGGGTTTCATTCGCCCGTCCCGGTCGCCTGCTGGAGCAGGTTTCTTTTTTGTTAAAAAGAAAGACGGAGGCCTGCGACCCTGCATCGACTATCGCGGCCTTAACAAAATTACAGTAAAAAATCGCTATCCGCTGCCACTGATAGACGATTTGTTCACACAGATTACAGACACTAAGATCTTTTCTAAGCTAGATTTGCGGGGCGCGTACAATCTGATACGCATAAGAAAGGGCGATGAGTGGAAGACGGCCTTTAATACACCAGACGGGCATTATGAGTACCTGGTGATGCCCTTCGGGCTATGTAATGCTCCGGCCGTTTTCCAGGAACTCATTAACGAGGTATTCAGGGAGGTGTTGGGGAGATTTGTTCTAGTTTATCTAGATGATATCCTTATCTTCTCCAACAACCTCTCTGAACATAGAAACCATGTGAGGTTTGTTTTGAATCAGTTAAGACAGAACTCTTTATATGCAAAGCTTGAAAAATGCATCTTTGAAGTAACATCTGTCGCTTTCTTGGGGTACGTAATTTCCACCACGGGCCTGTCTATGGATCCTGCCAAGGTCTCCGCTGTTCTGGAGTGGCCACAGCCGGCTGGGTTGAAATCCCTTCAGCGCTTTCTTGGCTTCGCCAACTATTATAGAAGGTTTATAAAGGGGTACTCCACGGTCATTTCTCCCCTTACCAGTCTCACTAAGAAGGGGGCAGATACCACTCACTGGTCCCCTGAGGCTTTACATGCTTTTGCCACCCTGAAGGGCCTATTCTGTTCAGCACCCATCCTCAGACATGTGGATACGTCTTTCCCATTCATTGTGGAGGTGGATGCCTCGGAGGTTGGGGTGGGGGCTGTGCTGTCTCAGCGGTCAGGCTTGCAGGGTAGAATGCACCCGTGTGCTTATTTCTCTCGCAGGTTCTCCCCTGCAGAGAGGAATTACGATATTGGCAACAGGGAGCTCCTAGCCATTAAATTGGCTTTCGAGGAATGGCGACATTGGTTAGAGGGAGCTGAGCATTCCATCACGGTTTACACCGATCACAAAAACTTAGAGTACATCGAGGGGGCTAAGATGTTGAGCCCTCGTCAGGCTCGATGATCGTTATTCTTCTCCAGGTTCAGTTTCATTATTACGTACACCCCGGGGAGCAAGAATGTTAAGGCGGATGCTTTATCCAGATGTTTTGAGTCAGAGACAGCACAGCCCTCCGTTCCAGAGACCATTATTCCCCAGAGGTTGATACTGGCAGCCACTGGTACTTGGGAGGATTGGAGGGAGACGTTGACTCCCTTTCAGCAGGACATCCCGGAAGGGAAGCCCGCAGGGGTCCTGTTCGTTCCTCTAACATTTCGCCTCCAGGTTCTTGAGATGTTCCATGCGCACAAGAATGCAGGGCATCCTGGGGCATCTAGAACACAGGATCTGGTAGCCAGATGCGCCTGGTGGCCTTCTTTGGCAGCGGACTGCAAGGAATACGTGAAGGAGTGTGTAATATGTGCCAAGAGTAAACCCTCCCGACTGGCACCTGTCGGTACTTTGCAGCCTTTGCCCACCCCGAGTGAGCCGTGGACCCACCTGTCCATGGATTTTGTGGGTGAGCTTCCCAGATTTGAAGGTATGGCGGTCATTTGGGTGATAGTCGACCGCTTTAGCAAAATGGCCCATTTTGTGCCTTTGAAAGGACTCCCCTCGGCTCAGGAATTGGCCGAGTTGTTCATCACTCATGTCTTCCGATTACACGGCATTCCCGAAGACATAGTTTCAGACAGGGGAGTCCAATTTGTCTCACGATTTTGGAAAGCTTTTTGCCAGCTCATGGGCATAAAGCTGTCTTTCTCATCTGGCTATCACCCACAGACCAATGGCCAGACTGAGAGGATAAATCAGTCTTTAGAGCAGTTTTTAAGGTGTTATGTGGCAGAGGCGCAGGACAATTGGGTCAGATTCCTGCCTTTCGCAGAATTTGCCCAAAATAATTTAAAAAACTCGTCCTCCGGATTTTCCCCTTTTCAGGTAGTGACGGGGAGATCACCCAAATTTTCCCCATTACCAATAGCCTCCACTCCGTTCCCAGCCCTGGAGGCCTGGCAAAGGTCATTTAAGGACCTTTGGGGGACGGTAAGAAGTAACCTGGAGAAGGCCTTTCTGAGTCAGAAGGGTCAAGCTGACAAGAGACGGTCGTTGGAGTGGAGTTTCCGACCAGGAGACTTGGTCTGGGTGTCCACACGTCACTTGACCCTAAGACAACCTTCTAATAAGCTTGGTCCCAGGTTTGTGGGTCCATTCCCGGTTGCCAAGAAAATCAACGATGTTACTTATACCGTCGATCTTCCCACTAGCATGCGGGGGGTAAGGTCCTTCCACGTATCCCTTCTTAAACCAGCAGTCCAGGTGGGTCCCACTCCTCCTCCTCCTGTGTTGGTGGATGCCCAACCCGAATATGAGGTGGAAAAGATTCTAGATTCACGCACTGTACAAAACTCGGTACAATATCTCGTACACTGGAAAGGGTACGGCATTGAGGAAAGGCAATGGGTACCGGGGACGCGCATGCATGCAGATGAATTAAGGAGAGAATTTCATGCATTACATCCCGAGAAACCTGGTGGGAGTTGTCCGGAGTCCACTCCTCGGGGAGGGGGGGGGTACTGTGAGGAAACGCGGAAAAGCCGCCGTCTCTCAAAGTGAGGCGGCTGTTTCCGCGTCCAGCAGGGCGTCACAACGCGGAAAAACCGCCGCATGCCGCTTAGGCAGAGCGGCGGAATCCGCATTGGGAACGGCGGAATCCGCATTGGAGGCGGCCCCTGCAAGCGGTTCACAAGATACATTGCAAGACAGTACTGGTGTGGCTGGGACTGATAGTCCACCAAGATTCAGAGTGACACGCGCACGTGCACAGAGGCTGAGTTTAAATAACAGCCAGAAGTGAGTCAGCTGACCAGGAGGGTCAGCTGACATTTTCCACAACTCTCATTGGTCCAGCAATTAGGGAGGTCCTGGAAAGGTCCTTGTGTATATATACTGCTGGCTGTTCACTTGCTCTTTGTCTGGCGTGCGATCACATACGTGGGAGCACCCAGATCCGTAGTCAGATCCGCAAGTGTGCCGGGACCAGCTGGAGCTGTAATCCTACACTTAGCTAGATTCTGTTGATAGCTAAAGTACTAGTTTGATTGTGATTATCTGTTATGACCTTTGCCTGCCTTGACTATCCCCTTGAACTCTGATCTTGTACCTCGATACTTCTGATACTCTGTTGCCGAACCCCGGCTCGTTCCTAGACTCCGCTTCTGCCTCCTGATTCTGTACCTCGATATATCTGATACCCCGTTGCCGAACCCTGCCTGTACTTAGACTCCGCCTTGGTCTTCTGATCTTGTACTGTATCTGTCCGTGTGTGTACTACCTGGCTTGTCCGACCTCGAGAACCGACCTTACTATTGGAGGCGGTTCCTCGTCCTGTCAGTGACACCTCCTCCTGAGTGTCACTTTCAGACCATCCTTCCTACTGTCAGTCTGACTCCTCCCGTCTTGGAGAGCTCAGGTCTGCTGAGGGAATCTGTGCAGTACTCCTTGCTGCACTGAGGCCTAGTCCTCTAAAGTGTTACTGTTACACCAAACACTACACTCTACTCAGGTGAACAGAGGTTAGCTAGTATATCGGATTATCGGTGATACTGCAGATCACTTATAATCTGGTATACATCTGTATTCCCAGTGATACTGCAGATCACCGGTAATCAGATCCTCTCTGTGCTTCACCGATCGTTACAGTCCCGTTTGCAGTTTGCCACAAGCCATGTGGGGGACACAGCAACCATGTGGAAGAAGGTGCTCTGGTCAGATGAGACCAAAATGGAACTTTTTGGCCAAAATGCAAAACGCTATGTGTGGCAGAAAACTAACACTGCACATTACTCTGAACACACCATCCCCACTGTCAAATATGGTGGTGGCAGCATCATGCTCGGGGGGTGCATCTCTTCAGCAGGGACAGGGAAGCTGGTCAGAGTTGATGGGAAGATGGATGGAGCCAAATACACGGCAAACTTGGAAGAAAACCTCTTGGAGACTGCAAAATAATTGAGACTGGGGTGGAGGTTCACCTTCTAGCAGGACAATGACCCTTAAACATAAAGCAAGGGCAACAATGGAATGGTTTCAAACAAAACATATCTATGTGTTAGAATGACCCAGTCAAAGTCCAGATCTAAATCCAATCGAGAATCTGTGGCAAGATCTGAAAACTGCTGTTCACAAATGCTGTTCATCTAATCTGACGTAGCTGGAGCTGTTTTGCAAAGAAGAAAGGGCAAGGATTTCAGTCTCTAGATGTGCAAAGCTGGTAGAGACATACCCTAAAAGACTGGCAGCTGTATTGCAGCAAAAGGTGGTTCTACAAAGTATTGACTCGGGGCCGAATAATTACGCACACCCCACTTTGCAGTTATTTATTTGTAAAAAATGTTTGGAATGATGTATGATTTTCGATCCACTTCTCACATGTACACCACTTTGTATTGGTCTTTCACATGGAATTCCAATAAAATTGATGCATGTTTGTGGCAGTAATGTGACAAAATGTGGAAAACTTCAAGGGGGCCGAATACTTTTGCAACCCACTGTATAGCCAATAATGACCACCCCCCCAGTATTGGTAGCCAGTGATGTCCCCTACACACATTATAGGTAGTCAGTGATGTCACCGCCCAGTATAGGTAGACAGATTCTCCCAGTATAGGTAGCCAGTGAAGTCCGTCCGTCCCCACAGTATAGGTAGCTACATCCACACCCACAGATTACATTATGAGGTAGGCCCCACTCAGATAGCAGTACAGGGAGGACATCACCCCCCACTGCCACCACCACCATCACCAGTATAGATAACCAGATTTCCCTCAGTATAGGTAGGCCGTAATATTTAGTCTACCTCTCACCCCCCCCCCCCCACAGTATAGGTATATATAATATCTCCCCCTGTATAGGTACCCAGATTCCCCCCAGTATTGGTAGCAAGGTGTTCTCCCCAGTATAGGTGTCCAGATTCACACCCAGTATAGGTAGCTAGATTCCTTCTCAGTATAGGTAGCCAAATGCCATATAATATAGGTCGCCAGTGATGTTTTCCCTGGTATAGGTAGCCAATGACATCCCCTAAGTATAGGTAGACAGAGATGTCCCACCCATTATAGGTACCCAGAATCCCCCAGTAAGGGGTGCCAGTGATGCCCCCCAGTATAGGTAGCCAGTGTTGTTCTTCCCCAGTAAAAGTAACTAAAAGCTCCCCCCAGTATAAATGGCAGGATACCCCTAAGTATAGGTAGCCAGTGACGTTCACCCCGGTATAGGTACCCAGTGATGTTCCCCCAGTATATGTAGCCATATATCTCCCGGTATAGGTAAGCAGTGATGCCCCCCCTCCAAGTATAGGTAGCCAGATTACTCCAGTATAGTTAGCCAGATATATCACCTCATCCGACTTTCCGCAGTATATAAGCCTTATAAGTAACAATGATGAGCAGGCCTACTGTCAAGAGGTTGATAGAATTTTCCATTGGTTAGAGAGAACAGGCGGGTCCTCAACACAACCAAATCCATGGAGATGGTGATTGAATTCAGAAAGCATGGCACTAACCCTAAAGTTGAAAAGTATCTAGCGTCCGCCTCCTAGAAGGCTAATACCATCTCAACCCAGAAGAAGTCCCTGCAAAGACTAATCTTCCTTTGCCAACTAAAGAAGTTTGGCGTGGCCCAGGAACTACTAAGGTCTACTTGCCACCATTGAATTGGCTGTCCGTTCATCCATCCTAGTCTGGTATGCCGGATCCTCCACCAGCGACAGATAAAAAATTTAAAAGGTCTTTGGATCAGGGAGAGGATAATTTGGAAACTTCTTCCCCCATTAGACCTCATTCACAACACCGGACTGCGCTTAAGCGCAATGAGAATTGTCAACAACTCCTCACAATCAGGCCTTCGCTTCTTCCGGCTTCTGTAAGTTGGCTCCCAGAAGATTGGAGGTTTTGGGCCATATCCACCAGGACCTCAAGGCATAGGAGCACCTTTTCCCCTTCTGCAGTAAAAAAAAACTTGAACTCTCTCCATGCCACCCCCCCCCCTTCTTCCTTTTCCCCATTAGGCCGCAGTTACTGTTGTTGTAGTGCTGTTACTACTGGTTATGCTTTAGTTTATTATTGCTATCTGCTTATTGTCGGCTATTGCTGCTGTAGCCGATGTTGTGGTCATTGTCTGTTATTGTTTTATTATCGCTATTGTTACTGTTATTACTATCTGCTTGTTGTCAATATGGTGCCCTGCTGTTGCAAAACCAGTACGACCCAGTCATGCTTGGCAAATAAAGTCTGATTCTGATTCTATGATGCAGCTGTTAAGTCTCATCTCTATGCACCACTGTGTACGCAGCCTGCGGAGACACTCACAATGGGGCACAGCATTGCACATCGTTCAAAAGCAGGATTGCAATGCAATGGAGAGGGAAAGCCGCATTGCACGTTATGCGTTCAGTGCAAAACATACAGTACACACAATTATGGAATAACTAACAAATACATATCTGTCACTGTGCACTTGAGATGTTACGCAGAACAGGATGTATTTGATGGACAACAGAGATGATCAGTCGGGTGCTAGTTTTTAAACAAGTTGAAGGTTTTTTTTTTAAAAGAGAATTTTTATTTATTTTTTAGCAGATAGCTCTAAAAAGAGCTAAAAACATAAAACATAAAATCAAAAAGTAACAAAAACATATCCCAGCGTAATGCAATCCAAGGTATAAGATACATCAGAAAAAGGTGAGACCATATTCCAGAAGATAAATAAAATATATGCAATTATCATACATTTATCGAATAATAATGAGTAAGAATCAAATCAGGTGCAGTAGAGAACTATCATCATGGAATGATATGTCGGCTTCATGCATACTTAATGGATCAAATCACAAGATCCTGGACAAAAATGTTAATATCAAGATTCGGAATTACAGTGTCCATAAAGTCTACCCATAGTGATCAGATTTTGGAAAATTTATTCGGCTGGTTGCGGGACTGATAAGTTAATTTATAAAGAGGAAGTGCCAAATTCACCAATCTCTTCCAGTGGGTCAGATTGGGAGGATTATTATTTTTTTTCCACTTAAGAACTGTAACGATCGGTGTAACACAGAGAGGGTCTGATTACCGGTGATCTGCAGTATCACCGAGAATACAGATATATACCCAATTATTGATGATCTGCAGTATCACCGATAATCAGATATATCTCTAACCTCTGGACACCTGGGTAATAAGAGTGTTTGGTGCAACAGAAATACTTTGAGGACTGCACCTGAGGAGCAGGTGCACAGCAGTAAGGAGTACTGCACAGTAACACGTTCCTTCCGTAAGCCTGAGACTCTCCCGAGGGAGGGGTCAGGCTAGGGGTAGGAAGGACAGAGTGTGAGTGACACCAAGGAAGGGTGTCACCCCCAGGTCTGTGAGCTATCTCTAGACTGGGGAGATAGCTCTCAAGGTCGGACAAGCCGGGTCGGCATCAGACAGACAGATCAGGGACAGAGACAGGAGACAGATGCAGAATCCTAAGACAAGCAGAGTTCGGTAACAGAGAATCAGATAAAGCGAAGTACCTAATCAGAGATCAGAAGAGTAGTCCGGAAAGCAGAAGGTCATAACAAATAATCAACAATGCCTAGTCTTGGGTGTGAGCTCCTTGATCATCAACACCCTGGAACTGGTCTAGATAATAACACAGATAATATACAGTTTTCCCTAGACTGAGGTGTGAGGTCCTTGATCGTCAACACCCAGGAACTGGTCTAGATAATAACACAGATAATATCACAGATACTGACAAGGTCTGAGTGCTACCACGTAGTGATCGCAACGGCAGACAACCAGAGAATGACCAGCACCCAGTATATATAGCAAGGCGCTCTCCAGCGCCTCCCCTAAGTGCTGGACCAATGGGAAGTGGTACTGCCGTCAGCTGACCGGCTTGGTCAGCTGACTTCCTTCTGGCTGTCATATAAGTTCTGCCTCTCAGCGCGCACGGGCGTCCTTCTGAACCTGTGGGGACTATCAGTCCCAGCCACACCAGACATGTGATGTAAAGCACCCGCCGCGCTGGACGCAGAAACCGCCGCACCGCTATCAAGGCATGCAGCGGTTTCTCCGCGTTCGGCCATACTACTAGATGTAGGCCTACGCGTGCCAACCGCCGCATTGGATGCGGAATCAGCCGCCTTGTTCTGCGTACACGCGGCGGCTTTTCCCGCGTTTTCTCACAAGAACTATGGATTTCCTGGAATAGAATAGTAAAATTCTAATGAGTATTCTCTTCCAACGATTACATGGTACATCCTGTATCATGGCAAGCATGCAGGCCTTAAATGAATGGACATCTGGAAGGCCCAGAGTGTCTCTCAGAAAATGGGTTACTGATTTCCAATAATTATTGACTTGAGGGCAGGACCAGACACAACGTAAGAAATCAGTTCGATCCTGCCCACATTTGAAACAACGACCATCATGTAGGGGGCCCATCCTTTTTAAACGAGCAGGGGATAAATAAGCTTGGTGAAACCATTTCAATCCTATTAGTTTATCATAAGCTGCCATGGGTGTTTTGTGGTAGCTATCTACGAAGTCCACCCAGTCGTCTTCCGTAATATCATCTACCATATTGGACCACCTCCCCTTCACAGAGCCAAATCTAGCGGAACAATGAGAAGTTAATAAGAAATTATAATGTTTGGAGATTTGTTTGGTTCTATCTTTCTGTAAAAGCAACCTTTCCAGACCCGAAGGTGTTAAGTCTACATCAGACAACCCAATCTGAGCACCCACTGCGTGCCTAATGAGGAGTCTCGTCTACAGCCACTCAACTAGTAGCTAATGGACACCAACTGGGCAGCAAGGAAGTATAGAAAAAAATTGGGCACCGCCAACCCTCCATTGCAGGTAGGTAGTTGTAATGTGGATAAGGAAATCCTGGTTATTGAGTTTGCCCATATAAATGAGGTAAGTACAGAGTCGATACGTCGGAATGTACCCCTAGGTATCCAGGACGGAGCCATCTGAAGGATATATAGGAGTTTTGGAGCTACAATCATTTTAATTATACAAACTCTTCCACATACATTGAGAGGAAGAGAAGCCCAACTTTTAAGTTTAGACTCAATAGAGTCCAAAATTGGTTGCAGATTAATTTTAAGAAACCTTCATGGGAAGCACTGAACCCAGACACCTTAATATTTAAACTTATCTACTATTTGTAAACAAGAACGGGGGGGGGGGGGGGGGGATTAACTGCAGGTCAAAATCATCCAGGGGAAATATTACCAATTTAGACCAGTTAATTGACAGACCAGACGGAGAGCTAATTTATCAAAAATATCTAATACAGAATCCAAAGAGGGACCTGGATCTGCAAGGTAAACAAGCACATTGTCCGCATAGAAAGATATACGCTCCTCTATTATATTAACTTTGAGCCCGTGAATTTGTTGAGAGTCTCTGATGGATTGAGCAGGGGGTTCCACGTCAATGGCAAACAGTAGGGGAGAAAGTGGACAACCCTGTCGGGTGCCACTGGAAATTTCAAAGCTATGAGATATGGTTGAGTTGACTCTAAGTTGTGCACGGGGAGTATTATATAATATGCTAAATCATTTCCTGAAGTTGGGACCAAAACTAAATCTCTCCAAGACAGTCATAACATACGACCATTCAATAGAGTTGAAGGCTTTATTGGCGTCCAACGATAAAATCACTGTAATAAGACGGCGGCCTGACCGCATTCAGCAAGCGGAACGCGGAGGTTTGGCCGCGTCCGCATCAGCGGCACCATCCACCACATGGTCGCATGCGGAACGCGGAGAAACATCCGCATCGGCGTTGCGATCCACCGTTCGGTCACAGGCCTCTCGGCGTACTTTACGTCGAGGCTGTGGTCCGGTTCTTCCCTCACAGGCCTCAGGGCCTGCCACACACCAACGCTATCCTCAATCCAGTCTGGACCCCGTAGGGGCTGCGCGCGTGTGCAATAAAGCCTTTTATACTCTTAGAAGGAGAGTCAGCTGACCAGCTGGTCAGCTGACCTCAGTAAGCTCCTTGAGCTGTGCTGCAAGGTCCTTGAACTGTGTTGTGATTGGCTGATTGGCTGGGCGGGCTGGTTGAGCCCAGCACAGTATAAAAGCAGGCATTCTGTCAGTTGCAAGTTGTCTGCAGTAAGCGTTACTTTGTGATAGCCCTCAGACCTTAGCTAGATCCGAGAGAGACAGTCCTAGCTGGAGCAAGGCTCCTGTCTCTCATCAGTCAGTCTTTGTTGTTTTCCTGAATATTGTATATTTGTATGTAACCTGATCTTTGTTATAGTCAGCCAGTCAGTTGATCTAATAGTCAGCCAGATAGTGATCTGACAGTCAGTACCATCGTGGGCCAAGTGCGGCTTGCCGTAACTAGCCCACAACAGTCAGATTTGTTATTTTCCTGATCTGCGACATATATTGGTTTTGCCAATATATTCGCAAGCACTATTGTTATCTGTGCCATTTTCTGATCTCCCGTTGCCGAACCTCTGCTTGTCTATTTCACTACGAGTTCGGCTTTCTGACTTTGTACCTCCGCCTATCTGATTTCCGTTACTGACTTTGGCTAGATTTCTGACTTTGCCCCCTTTAGTGGTTCTCCCACTAAAGGGTTTATTCTGCTGAATCCCTCCTTGCGGAGGTCTCAGTGGTTCCCCAGTATATCATTGCTGCTGGGGAACGCGATTCTAGCGTTACGTCATCTAGTCGCAGAATCGCACACACTGCGTTTCTCTTTTAGAGGTACCCAGTCCTCTTAAAGATATCAGTGTGGTGGGTTTTCCACTGTTGTTATACCCGGTATCCAGAGTTACAAATAAATATCCGCATTATTGGCGATTCCGCAGATCGCCACATAATCGGATATATCAGCATTATTGGTGATACTGCGGATCACCAACAATCTGAATATTCTGAGTGTGCACCAAACACCACACATTGTTACAGTACTGCAGACCATATTATGAATATGGAAGGTCTGGTGGAACGATTGAATATGCTGTCAGCCACTATTGGAGAACTGTCCAAAACTGTGACCTTACAGCAAGCTCAGATCTCCCAGCTTACAGAGAGAATTAATGCCCTGTCTCCACCAGTGGTTCAACCTTCCCCTCACACAGTCGAGCCCAAGATGCCCCTTCCGGAAAAATTTTCTGGCTCACGGGCCGACTTTAGTAACTTTAGAAATCGCTGTTTAGCATATTTCCAGATGAAACCTGTGTCGTCCGGTTCAGAGGCACAGAGGGTTACTCTGATTAGGACCCTCTTACAGGGAGATTCCCAGACCTGGGCATTTAGCCTTCCCGAAGGTCATACTGCCTTGTCATCGGTGTCTGAATTCTTTAAAGCGATGGCCATTATCTACGATGATCCCGACATCGCCGGCACAGCCGAGCGCAAGCTCAGGGAACTTAAACAAGGTAGTCGCATGGTTGAGGAGTATGCGGCAGAGTTCAGGAAGTGGGCAGTCTCAGTGAGGTGGGATCAATTCACACTATTAGACACGTTTATGAATGGGTTATCTGATTCCATCTCTGATGTCATCATAAGCCACCCTGAACCGAAAAGTTTAGATGAGGCCATAACACTGTCCATTAAAATTGATAGACGTATTCGATATCATAAGAAGGGCAGATCTTTAGCACTCGCCAGGGTGTCCCATGCGGTTAGTCCTCCTGAGGTCTCGGAGGAGGAACCGATGCAATTGGGGCATGGCCATCTGACAGGGTCTGAGAGAGCTAGGAGAATGAAGGAGGGACTATGCCTATACTGTGGGGAGAAGGGTCACCGAGTGCAGAAGTGCAGCAAGAGGACGGGAAACTTGTCCGCTTAGGGCTGGTTGGAGGTACCGCCCTAAGCGAGCCAACCCTACCTCCATATCACAGTAAGATCTTGCTGCCTTGTTCCCTTCAATGGGAGAATCAAGTTTGTCACACGTCTGCATTCATCGACTCGGGCTCCGCCGCCAATTTCATAGATCGTGATCTAGCTTTGAGGTTCAATATCCCCATTCTCCCCATTCAGAAGCATATCTATGTCACTGCAATCGATGACTCCCCACTGCAAGACAAGTCACCTCTTTGTCAAACTCCATTTCTCACCCTCCAGATCGGGGTTCTTCTTTGTTAAGAAGAAAGACGGTGGTCTTCGCCCGTGTATAGATTATAGACAACTTAACAAGATCACCATCAAAAACCGGTACCCTCTCCCACTCATCGACGATCTATTCTCACAGATTACTGATGCCTGTGTTTTTTCCAAGTTGGACCTGAGGGGGGCATATAACCTTATTCGTATCCGAGAAGACGACGAGTGGAAGACCGCGTTTAATACACCTGACGGTCACTATGAGTACCTCGTCATGCCCTTCGGGTTATGCAATGCCCCGGCGGTCTTTCAGGAGTTTGTCAATGATATCTTTAGAGATGTATCAGGCAGATTCTTAGTGGTTTATCTTGACGACATTTTAATTTTTTCGAAAGACTTGCAGCAGCATAGGCAGCATGTTAGGTTTGTCCTCCAAAAACTATGTGAGAACCAATTATACGCCAAGTTGGAGAAATGTATTTTCGAAGTCAGGGAGGTAGCCTTTCTGGGATACATTATCTCCACATCTGGGTTGGCAATGGATCCTAGTAAGGTCGCAGCAGTCCTGGAATGGCCACAGCCTTCAGGCCTCAAGGCACTGCAGAGGTTTTTGGGATTCGCCAACTATTACAGGAGGTTCATTAAGGGGTACTCTTCGGTGGTGGCCCCTATGACTCAGTTGACAAGAAAGGGGGCTGATGCTAGTAACTGGCCATCTGAAGCAGTTAAGGCCTTTGAGTTGTTGAAAGCAGCCTTCTGTTCCGCTCCCATCTTGCGTCATCCTGACGTCACCCGCCCCTTTATTGTGGAGGTGGATGCATCCGATGTAGGAGTCGGCGCAGTTTTATCGCAGGCTTTTGGCCCGCATGGTAAGGTCCATCCGTGTGCATACTTCTCAAGGAGGTTTGCGCCCGCGGAGAAAAATTATGATGTGGGGAATCGAGAGCTGTTGGCCATCAAACTGGCACTGGAGGAGTGGCGCCATTGGTTGGAAGGGGCAGAGTTCCCTTTTACAGTGTATACAGATCACAAAAACCTCGAATACATCGAGAAAGCTAAGAGGTTAACGCCCAGACAGGCCAGATGGGCGCTTTTCTTTTCTCGTTTTGATTTTGTGATCACGTATAGGCCAGGTGACAAGAACGTTAAGGCTGATGCCTTGTCTAGGTGCTTTGAGCCTGAGTCTGCCCCATCTGCTACTCCCACTAATATCCTCCCTGAAAAGTACTTTCTGGCAGCCACTGAGATCTCGGAGGATCTTTCCAAGGTGCTTTCGGCATGTCAGGCTAATGTTCCTAAGGGGAAACCCGAGGGTCTCCTGTATGTTCCCATCCGCTTCCGAGGGCAAGTGCTACGTATGTTTCATGAACACAAGAATGTGGGACACCCGGGCATTGCCCGTACTCAGGAACTGTTGAGTAGGGCTGTCTGGTGGCCTTCTTTCATGTCCGACTGTGAGGAGTTTGTCAAGTCCTGTTCTGTCTGTGCCAGGTGCAAATCCTCCAGGAAGGCTCCAGCCGGGTCTCTCCAACCCCTGCCTTCTCCACAGGTTCCATGGTCCCACATCTCCATGGACTTTGTGGGTGAACTGCCTGAATCTGACGGTAAGACCGTCATCTGGGTCGTAACTGACAGGTTCAGTAAGATGGCACATTTTGTTGCTCTGCCCGGGTTGCCGTCTGCTCAGGATTTGGCAGAACTATTTGTGCATAACATCTTTAAGCTTCATGGAATTCCTGTGGATGTGGTTTCAGACCGAGGGGTACAGTTTGTATCTAAATTCTGGAGGTCCTTTTGCAAAGATTTGGGCATCTCTCTGTCTTTTTCGTCTGGCTACCATCCCCAGACCAATGGGCAGACAGAGAGAATCAACCAATCCCTTGAACAATTCTTGAGATGTTACGTGGCGGAGGCGCAACATCTGTGGGTGAAATTCTTGCCATTTGCTGAATTCGCTCACAATAATCTCAGGAACACATCTTCCGGGTATTCTCCATTTCAGGTCGTTTACGGTAGATCACCCAAATTCTCGTCGCTTCCAGTCAGGGAGTCACCTCTTCCGGCTCTCCAGGAGTGGCAAGGAGCCTTCAAGAAAATTTGGGAGAATGTCAGGTACAATCTGAATAAGGCCTTTAAGATCCAGAAAAAGTATGCGGACAAAAGACGTTCCATTGAATGGAACTTTGTTCCGGGGGATTTTGTTTGGGTATCCACCAAACATATCTCTCTCAGACAGCCATCGGCAAAACTGGGTCCCCGGTTTATTGGGCCTTTCCCTGTGGAAAGAAAGATTAATGATGTGACATACAGGGTGAAACTACCTGCCAGTCTGAGATGTGGCAGGACATACCATGTCTCCCTATTGAAACCTGCTGTTAGGGTAGACTCGGCTCCCCCTTCTCCTGTGGTGGTCGATGGGGAACTGGAGTATGAGGTTCAGGATATCCTGGATTCTCGCATTGTACGCAATAAAGTTCAGTATCTGGTACACTGGAAGGGGTATGGACCAGAGGAAAGATTATGGGTTCCCCTTCGAGATCTGCATGCCAAAGAGATAAGAAAGAAGTTTCATGAGTCACATCCCGGGAAGCCTGGAGAGGCATGTCCGGAGGCCACGCCTGAAAGGGGGGGTACTGTAATAAGACGGCGGCCTGACCGCATTCAGCAAGCGGAACGCGGAGGTTTGGCCGCGTCCGCATCAGCGGCACCATCCACCACATGGTCGCATGCGGAACGCGGAGAAACATCCGCATCGGCGTTGCGATCCACCGTTCGGTCACAGGCCTCTCGGCGTACTTTACGTCGAGGCTGTGGTCCGGTTCTTCCCTCACAGGCCTCAGGGCCTGCCACACACCAACGCTATCCTCAATCCAGTCTGGACCCCGTAGGGGCTGCGCGCGTGTGCAATAAAGCCTTTTATACTCTTAGAAGGAGAGTCAGCTGACCAGCTGGTCAGCTGACCTCAGTAAGGTCCTTGAGCTGTGCTGCAAGGTCCTTGAACTGTGTTGTGATTGGCTGATTGGCTGGGCGGGCTGGTTGAGCCCAGCACAGTATAAAAGCAGGCATTCTGTCAGTTGCAAGTTGTCTGCAGTAAGCGTTACTTTGTGATAGCCCTCAGACCTTAGCTAGATCCGAGAGAGACAGTCCTAGCTGGAGCAAGGCTCCTTCCTGTCTCTCATCAGTCAGTCTTTGTTGTTTTCCTGAATATTGTATATTTGTATGTAACCTGATCTTTGTTATAGTCAGCCAGTCAGTTGATCTAATAGTCAGCCAGATAGTGATCTGACAGTCAGTACCATCGTGGGCCAAGTGCGGCTTGCCGTAACTAGCCCACAACAGTCAGATTTGTTATTTTCCTGATCTGCGACATATATTGGTTTTGCCAATATATTCGCAAGCACTATTGTTATCTGTGCCATTTTCTGATCTCCCGTTGCCGAACCTCTGCTTGTCTATTTCACTACGAGTTCGGCTTTCTGACTTTGTACCTCCGCCTATCTGATTTCCGTTACTGACTTTGGCTAGATTTCTGACTTTGCCCCCTTTAGTGGTTCTCCCACTAAAGGGTTTATTCTGCTGAATCCCTCCTTGCGGAGGTCTCAGTGGTTCCCCAGTATATCATTGCTGCTGGGGAACGCGATTCTAGCGTTACGTCATCTAGTCGCAGAATCGCACACACTGCGTTTCTCTTTTAGAGGTACCCAGTCCTCTTAAAGATATCAGTGTGGTGGGTTTTCCACTGTTGTTATACCCGGTATCCAGAGTTACAAATAAATATCCGCATTATTGGCGATTCCGCAGATCGCCACATAATCGGATATATCAGCATTATTGGTGATACTGCGGATCACCAACAATCTGAATATTCTGAGTGTGCACCAAACACCACACATTGTTACAATCACTCTTTTACCAGCATTGCAGTGGGGATACTGAATATTAGAGAGGAGTCTGTGAATATTTAGTCGAGTGTTTCGACCAGGAATGAACCCCGTCTGATCGGGGTGTATAATAGAGTCCACATGACGGTTGAGTCTAATAGCCAGTATTTTAGTGAGAATTTTAATATCAGTATTCATCAAAGATATTGGGCGATATGAATCACACACAAATGGATTTTTGCCTGGCTTAAGAATGAGAGTAATCAGAGCCTCATGCATGGTGTCAGGGAGAGAACCGACCTCGAAAACATGTTGGAATAATTGAGTGAGGTGTGGGACTACCAGGGTCTTATTTTTTGCGTACCATTCGGCAGGTATGCCCTCTGTCCCCAGGGTTTTATTGGCTTTAAAAGAGGAAATGGCTTGTGTAATTTCATCTGCTGTGATTGGAGCGTCTGGCCTCTTCAGATGGTAAGGGAAGGTCCAGGCTTCCCAAAGGTTCCCCAAACCCAACCGCAGGCTCTGCAAGTTTAGAGGAGTAAAGTTTAGTGTAAAATTCATGGAAAACTTTGGCAATTTCGGTGGAAGTAGTGTGTATTCTACCTGAATTATCCATTATTCTCGGAATAGCTAGTGATTGATCATTGGATTTCTTCTTTTTTTTTTTTTTTTTTAAACTTTAAGTTTTATTGACATTTTTCAGAATAAGCTTACAAACATTATACATTGAGCTGGTTAAAGTCCAGAGATAATGAAAAAGTGATAAAGTAGAAATACCTTATATGATCACAAGTAAGTCTGAAGAACTTATAGAAATAAAATAAAACAAAATAAAACAGAAACAGCAACAACAACATCGAGCACTAATCTGTGCTCCTACATACTGATATAGTTTGATGAGCCATCAAACTATATCAGTATGTAGGAGCACAGATTAGTCCACTAATCGTTACTTATGGCCATAGTTATCTAGAAAATAGGGCGTTGATGTAAATTAGATTACAGTTTTTAGCGTAGTGCTATGGTGCAGTTCTCTACAGAGAGTTGATTTAGATAACTAATGCCATATGTAGGATGGGTTATACCCAGACCATTTCAGAATCAACAAAACTTTAAATTCACTTAAACGTGCCTTGTAATAGGTTTAACCTTCCCCTGTTTTATCTTTGCCTCTTAATCTGTGTTCCATGTCTAGACTTAGGCACGATTGTTTTATGATATTGTTTGTTAGAGGTAGTGTAGGGTCTTTCCAACTTGATACTATGGCTTGTCTGGTTGTATTAAGTAGTTGTGTTACCCATAGTCTATGTTCAGTTGGGATATTATATAGATCTATATGCAGAAGGGCTGTTTGTGGAGAGGGGTCGATTGTCCAACCGATAGAGTTGGATATTTCTGTGAATACTAGGGCCCATACCGGGACTATTTTGGGACATTGCCACATAATGTGGTATAGGGAACCTACCGTACTTCTCCACATTTTCTCCAACAGAAGTTGGTGTCTTCCTTACTGAACTTGGAGATTTTAGTAGGAGTATAGTTCCAGTTTAAGAGGATTTTATGGAGAGTCTCCCAATGGGCAACACATTTAGAGAATTTAGAAAGGTGCTGTGTAGCTTTCAACCATTGGTCAATGTGTATAGCAGTATTCATTTCTGAAGCCCAGAAGTTGATGTGTTTTAACAATCCCTCCTGATAGTGTTGTGTTAGGTGGCTATAGCATATTGAGATCCCTTTTTTCCTTAATAGATCTTTTTCAAATAGAGTAGGGTCTTTGGCCATTGAGGAAACGTTGAATCGTGACTATCTATAAAGTGTCTTATTTGTAGGTATGTATGAAATTCGGAGTTTGGAATATCAAATTTTTCTTTTATCTGTTGGAAACTGAGAACGCCCGAGGGTGAGATTAATTGTTGCAAGTTGCCTATCCCTGCTTTTATCCAAATATGGATATTGATATTTTCGATTAGAGAGGGGATAACTTGAAGTGGAAGGGTGGGAGTTATTTTTATTTTTAAAATGCTATTAAAGGGAAGTGATATAGCATATTTCCATGCTTGGATTGTTGCTTGTATTGTGAGGTAGGGCGGGATATTTATTTTGTTTAAACTGATCATTGGATTTCAATAGATATGTTAGGAGCTTGCTGCACTTGTTACCAAATTCAAAGCCTCTGTGAATGGATCAAATCTCTACGTTTGGTCCTATCCAGAAGCAACATTTCCAGTTTTCTACGTGCTAACTCCCACTTAATATAATTTCCCGTGTAGGGTGTTGCAACAAGCTCAGCTTTGCATCCCGTGATTCTTTTTCATGGTGTTTCTAAACAAGTTGATGTTTAGTTTCAATTTGGATGCAGATTTAGATCTGATTCATTAAAATTGGCTGTAACTGCATTTGATTGGTTCAATTTCAATCGTCATACACCTAACAACACAATTTGCAAGTTTCTTCCTACAGTTAGGTCCATAAATATTTGGACAGAGACATGTTGTTTCTAATTTTGTTTTTGTACATTACCACAATTAATTTTTTAACTCAAATGCAGTTGAAGTGCCGACTTTCAGCTTTAATTCAGGGAGGTGAACAAAACAATTGCTTAAAAATGTGAGTCAACTAAACCATTTTTTTAACACAATCCCTTCATTTCAGGGGCAAGTGACTCAAAGACTATTTCATGTGCAGGTGTGAGCAAGTCCGTTGTTATGTAATTATTACTTAACCCTTTCCACTTGGAGTCTTTTCCTAAAGGGAGTCGTTTCTACTCGGAGTTTTTTTTTTACAGAAATGCACTCTCCCTCTTACTCTCTCTCCCATTCTTACATGGAACGTAACACAGTAACATGGTATATCTTATTTTAAAGAACACATTATAACGTTTAATTTCATACCTTATTTGGACAGTTTGGTGTCTTCTATTGGCTGGTAGCAGAGAAGTTTCCAAAATATGGTACACTTTAAAACAATTTCCTGGGTGTAATCTTGGCCTGCGTGAGCAAGTTTCGCAATAATAGGTGGTTTTTCGCCTGCCACCTGGTGTCTTCCTGTTACTGCACACTGTGCAATCTTTGGTGTTTCGATCGGGATTATTAGCAATAAAATGCTGGATGCCATTTAGATGTTCCTCCACGTCCAATGAAGAAGGGCGGCCATATCTCCGTTGAGGCCTAGAGGCTCGTTGTTCGCGAACCAACTCAAGAATTAGGTTCTTGCGGTAGCTGATATGATCCTTTTGTTCATGTGGATGCAACTGGTTGTAAATTATGAAGCTATTCACTACTGCCAGTTCCAACAACCAAAAAAGGTCTTCCTCCACCACTTCACTGACTTCCTGTTGAAAGAGTAACTACTGGTGTAATGATCAAATCGGTCAACTGCTCCCATGTGTTTAGTATATTCTACAACTGCTGTGGGCTTCTCAACATTTTTCAGTCACTCTACCTTTCATTCTTCTCTGCGGTGTCGTTGTAGTAGCAGGGTAGAAAGTGCTAAGCATGTGTATAATACGCTTATCATTCCATGCCAATACCATCTCTTCACTGTCAAGTTTCCAAGCACGAACTTCACAACTCTTCAGTTTCAGTTTTTTTTTATTTCACTTGGTAGACCTTTACGATTGGGCATGACCGTTCCAGTTATGTGAATTTTTTCTTTTAGTAACTCTTGAGCCAATATGTGACTGGTATAAAATCGATCTGTAAATAAATGGTATCCATGTCCAGGAATGGCTTGTTTCAGATTTGTACAAATATGAAGGACAATGCGAGCTGAAAATGGCAAGTCTGGCCTTGGCAAGCTTTCCATAGTTGCAGATCCATAATACGGTTCAAACACAAAGAGGTATCCAGTCTCACAATCAGCCGTAGAAAACACTCGTAGGCCCCACTTGCTTGGTTTCTGAGGATTGTACATCTTGTACTTTGATCTTCCTTTGAAACTAATTGTGCTTTCGTCAATCACTACATTCCTATGGGGTATAAACAGACTTCTGCATCTTTCTTTCATATGTTCTGTCAAGTTCCTGACCTTCCAACCCCTAGTTTGAGGGCCTTCAGATTCATTAAAATTGGCTGTAACTGCATTTGATTGGTTCAATTTCAATCGTCATACACCTAACAACACAATTTGCAAGTTTATTCCTACAGTTAGGTCCATAAATATTTGGACAGAGACATGTTGTTTCTAATTTTGGTTTTGTACATAACCACAATTAATTTTTTTCAACTCAAATGCAGTTGAAGTGCCGACTTTCAGCTTTAATTCAGGGAGGTGAACAAAACAATTGCTTAAAAATGTGAGTCAACTAAACCATTTTTTTTAACACAACCCCTTCATTTCAGGGGCAAGTGACTCAAAGACTATTTCATGTGCAGGTGTGAGCAAGTCCGTTGTTATGTAATTGTCACAGGAGCCCTAGTGGCTGACCGAACTTAGCCTTCTAAACGGTGCCAGCGCACAGGTCGTGCGAACTCTGGTCGCAGCCAATGCGCAGGAACCGTTAAGAATTAGCCGCAGCCAACTCAGAAGGGAGCCTGTGAGACACGGGTGATTACAACTTCACCCGCTGGTTCAGAGTAAACTGCCACCACCGCGGTTACCATGGGACCGTGGAGCCCACTAACTGACTAGTCCTGCGAATAAAACGGTTAAACACACGGTATTCTGTCTAGCCAACAACAAACAAACAGTAGCGTATCTTCAGAGACCCGGGATCAGTTCTGTGTGTGCTGATAAGCAGGGTAGCGGACAGTGAATGACTTGGAGAAAGTCGTTTATTCACGCAATATAAATAATTAATATATACAGACAATTATTAAAATCACAATTATTAAGACAGTAATAGCCAGTATGAAATAAAGAGGGAGAAAATACTTATGGTTTGTGGAAATATGTCCTTTTGCGGGAAAATCATCGAGTTCAAGCAAAACGGTTTCAAGTTCTTAGAGTTCTTTGTTTCAGAGTAAAGTTCAGCAAGATTTAGAATCCAAACAAAATGGAGGATGTCCTTTGTTTCAGCTCTGGCAAGATGGCCACCACTTGTTCCTCACAGTGGCCGTGTGTCATGAAGATGGTAAAGGGAGGAATTGATGCCCTCCTGCTGGCCAGGTGCTTTTGATGAAGCTGGTTTGGGGGTGTGGCAATGCCGGCCCCTCTGAGTCACCCACCAATGACAGTTCATTCCCTCTGAGAGATTTTAGGGCTAAACTTATGAAATGCTGTAACTCCTGAACCATACACGTTATATTTAGGGGGGTAACAGCTTCAGACTTGTTGGAAAATACAGATTAATATGACATCAGACACGGCTAAGCCAGCGGGTCAGGCTCCTGAGAAGATTCATATCTCGATAACCGGACGGTCTATCCCAAGGAATTTCATATCAGCACGATGGCCAGATTTTACCGGACAAGACGATATGAATTTTATAGCTGTGCGACATACAGTTTTTGTATGCCGACAGGAAATCATATCACCCATGCTTTTCTTATGGCCCGTGCTCGGTGCCGGATCGGCTGGCTTTCTATGGCCCCCCTGTGGAGCCAGTTTCCTGGTCCTTTTCATGGGGACATCTGCTGTAGGGGGAATGAGCTGGGCCCTGCAGGGAGTCCAGCCACGTGCGACATTCCGGAGGGGTGAGGGGACTGCTCTGGCTCACAGGGGAACATATCTCTGGATTTAAAATAACACAAAATGTCATTTTCGGATCGCTTGCACGACTGCTCAGATCCGACAGGGAGCGATCAGGAAAGCGACTGTGAATTCTCTAGATTCACCTGCGTTTCTCACGGCTATTCCGTGACAGTAATTATTACTTAACCCTTTCCACTTGGAGTTTTTTCCTAAAGGAAGTCGTTTCTACTCTGAGTTTTTTTTTACAGAAATGCACTCTCCCTCTTACTCTCTCTCTCATTCTTACATGGAACGTAACACAGTAACATGGTATATCTTATTTTAAAGAACACATTATAACGTTTAATTTCATACCTTATTTGGACAGTTTGGTGTCTTCTATTGGCTGGTAGCAGAGAAGTTTGCCAAAATATGGTACACTTTAAAACAATTTCCTGGGTGTAATCCTGGCCTGCGTGAGCAAGTTTCGCAATAATAGGTGGTTTTTCGCCTGCCACCTGGTGTCTTCCTGTCACTGCACACTGTGCAATCTTTGGTGTTTCGATCAGGATTATTAGCAATAAAATGCTGGATGCCATTTAGACGTTCCTCCACGTCCAATGAAGAAGGGTGGCCATATCTCCGCTGAGGCCTAGAGGCTCGTTGTTCGCGAACCAACTCAAGAATTAGGTTCTTGCGGTAGCTGATATGATCCTTTTGTTCATGTGGGTGCAACTGGTTGTAAATTATGAAGCTATTCACTACTGCCAGCTCCAACAACCAAAAAAGGTCTTCCTCCACCACATCAATGACTTCCTGTTGAAAGAGTAACTACTGGTGTAATGATCAAATCGGTCAACCGCTCCCATTTGTTTAGTATATTCTACAACTGCTGTGGGCTTCTCAACATTTTCAGTCACTCTGCCTTTCATTCTTCTCTGCTGTGTCGTTGTAGTAGCAGGGTAGAAAGTGCTAAGCATGTGTATAATACGCTTATCATTCCATGCCAATACCATCTCTTCACTGTCAAGTTTCCAAGCACGAACTTCACAACTTTTCAGTTTCAGTTTTTTTTATTTCACTTGGTAGACCTTTACGATTGGGCATGACCGTTCCAGTTATGTGAATTTTTTCTTTTAGTAACTCTTGAGCCAATATGTGACTGGTATAAAATCGATCTGTAAATAAATGGTATCCATGTCCAGGAGTGGCTTGTTTCAGATTTGTACAAAGATGAAGGACAATGCGAGCTGAAAATGGCAAGTCTGGCCTTGACAAGCTTTCCGTAGTTGCAGATCCATAATACGGTTCAAACACAAAGAGGTATCCAGTCTCACAATCAGCCGTAGAAAACACTCGTAGGCCCCACTTGCTTGGTTTCTGAGGATTGTACATCTTGTACTCTGATCTTCCTTTGAAACTTATTGTGCTTTTGTCAATCACTACATTCCTATGGTGTATAAACAGACTTCTGCATTTTCTTTCATATGTTCTGTCAAGTTCCTGACCTTCCAACCCCTAGTTTGAGGGCCTTCAGGCCCACTGATGGGTGGAGAAACATGTAGCATCCAATGGATCTGACTAAATCGCTCACAAGAAAAAATATCTCCAAAAAAGGGGGTGTAATTAATCCACCGAGTTGAGAAAAAATCCTGGATAGATCCCCTTTCTTGCAGTGCCATCCTAAGAAATACTCCAAAGTATGCCTTTATTTCCTGCTTAGTAACATCAGTCCAGCTCCTTCAGATGTATCTGGGTGAAGGAGGATTATTTTCTAACTTCCTTTTGGCATAATCATTTGTTTCATTCCCGCATAGCGGGACATACGACTGGAACGCGGATTTTGCGATGTCCCGCTATGCGGGACATACGAGTGGAAAGGGTTAAGCAGATAAAAGACCTGGGGCCTGATTCACAAAGCAGTGCTAACAGTTAGCACCCTGGTGAAAAGCCCTTTATCATGCCTAAACTCAGTTTAGGCATGATAAGTTTAGGTGTGATAAGTTTAGGTGTGATAAGTTTAGGCATGATAAGTTTAGGTGTGATAAGTTTAGGCATGATAAGTTTAAGCGCCAACTGCGTTAGCACCGCAGTGCACAGCTGATCAAAAGTTTTGCGCTAGCAAAGTCTGGTGCACTTTGCATAGAGTTTAATGGCGCTGCTTTGCGTGCGGGACTTTGCACGCTATCTACACTTATCTAAACTTAGCATGCCTAAACTTATCACACCTAAACTTATCACACCTAAACTTATCACGCCTAAACTGGCTTTTCACCAGCGTGGTGCAATGGTTATCACGCCTAAAGTCTCTAACTGGGTTAGCACCGCTTTGTGAATCGAGCCCCTGGAGTTGATTTGAGGTGTGGTGTTTGCATGTGGAAGATTTTGCTGTGAACAGACAACATATGGTCAAAGGAGCTCTCCACGCAGGTGAAAGAAGCCATCCTTAAAGTGTACCTGTAACGTAACCTATGGGGTACTCACCTCAGAAGGGGGAAGCCTCTGGATCCTAAAGTCTTCTCCGGTCCTCCACTGTCCCACCGTTCCAGAGCCGGGACCTCTGAAATTATGCCTGTCTATGCTTGTCAGCGTCTTGCAGAGGCGCATCCATCCCACTCGGCTTTCTTCTGTAAAAGCCGGTTTGGATTGGGTCCCTGCAGGTTTGAGCCATCTGCGTCTGCGCAGTAGCACAAACCTGATCAGGCTCCGCTATTTGCGCTGGAGGCCCAGCGGAACGGAGCTAGCGCTTATGTGCAGGAAGGCCACACTTAGGGGGTCCCAGTGCAGGATTAAGAGGATGGAGGAAGCCTCTTTAGGATGCAGTGGCTTCCCCCTCCCGAGGTGAGTACCCACTAGGGGAGATTTTGCTACAAAAACAGAAAAAAACCATCTGAGAAATTGCTACAATATGATGAGTGGAAAAATCTACAGTTTGGTACATCCTGGGAAAGAAAGTAAGCACTGGTGAACTCAGCAACGCAAAAAGACAGTTGTGGATGATCGCAGAATAATTTCCATGGTGAACAGAAACCCCTTCACATATCCAAGTCGACCATAAAGAGAAGACTGCATGAAAGTAAATAGAGAAGGTGCAGTGCAAGGTGCAAGCCACTTGTAAGCCTCAAGAATAGAAAGGCTACATTGGACTTTGCTAAAGAACATCTAAAAAGCCAGCGCAGTTCTGGAAAAACATTATTTGGACTGATGAAACCAAGATCAACCTCTACAAGAATGATGGCAAGAAAAAAATGGAGAAGGGATGGAGCAGCTCATTATCCAAAGCTAACCACATCATCTGTAAAACAAGGTGGAGGCAGTGTGATGGCATGGCCCTGCATGGCTGCCTGTGGCACTGGGACACTAGTGTTTATTGATAATGTGACATAGGACAGAAGCAGCCGAATGAATTCTGAGGTGCACAGAGACATAATGGGCTTGATTCACTAAGCGGCGCCGGTGTAAAAAGAAGTTTTTTGTCCTGCTCACTGCGCGCACAGCGTGGGTGCGCCTATATTAGTGCGCAGTGCGCCGTTTCATGGGCACCCCATGCGCCGTTATCGTTGCGTCGTTTAAGGGGCAGCGGGTGCGACGGTATCGTCGCACTGTGCACTAATATAGGTGCACCCGCACTGCGCACAGTGAGCGGGGCTGTATCCAATGTGTGGGCGCAAACCACTTAACGCCGTGGTTTGCGCACACTAAGTCTTAGGGCACACTAACTGGCTTAGCGCCGGTTAGTGAATCAAGCCCACTGTCTGCTTAAATCCAGCTAAATGCAGTCAAATTGATAAGGCGGCATTTCATGATACAGATGGACAATGAACACTGAACCAATGCAACCCAGGAGTTTATCAAACCAAAGAAGTGGAACATTCTTGAATGGCCAAGTCAGTCACCTGATCTTAATCCAACTGAGCATGTATTTCACTTGTTGAAGACTAAACTTTGGACAGAAAGGCTCACAAACAAACGGCAATTGAAAACCACTGCAGTATATAAAAGAATCAAACCCAGCATCTGGTGATGTCCATGAGTTCAAGACTTCAGGCCGTCATTGCCAGGAAAGGGTTTCCAAACAAGTATTAGAAAAGAACATTTTATTTTCAGTTATTTGTCCAATTACTTTGAGCCTCTGAAATGAAAGGATTGTGTTAAATGCTTTACTTGCCTCACATTTTTATGCCATAATTTTGTTCACACTGCTCACCACCCGTCTTTGCAAGCTCTCAGAGACACAAGTACTTCCATAGCCTCCCGAGGTGAAAAATATAAATAGGGTGATGCCACTGGAATGAGGGGAACATGAGAGGTCAGGGAAGGCTTTATAGCATACATGTCAAACTCAACTTGAGCCATCGAATTTGGCCTGCAAGTGGTTTCCCCACTTATATTTGGCCCACTCTAGACCACCAGGGAAGCTACATTGGAGGTGAAGCCCTAGATCACCAGGGAAGCCATATGGTGGAGGGAGGGGGAAAGTACTAGACACTAGGGAACTATATAGGGAAGGGAGGAAGCTACTTGACATCAGGGAACTGTATAGGTGAGATGGGGGGGGGGCACTAGACACCAGTAAACTGTACAGGGGAGGGGGTCCACTAGACACCAATGAATTGTATAGCGTACAGGTGTAAAGCACAAGGTCCACGGGCCTTATGTGGCCCTCCTTGCCATTTTATGTGGCCCTCCGGCGTGTAAAATATGCATCAGTAAAGGAACGGCAGCACACTGCCTTCCTGTCCAGAGGAACACAGCAGTGACAGTGTTTCTGGTAGGAACATTGTCAGTTTAAGCAAAGAGAACCTGTACTGAGTAAAAATATTTAAAATAAACACATGAGGTAACTTCAAATGAACATTACATAGTTACCTTGCCATCAGTTCCTCTCAGAAGCTCACCATTTTCTTCTGACAATAATCCCTTCCAGTTCTGACAATATTTTGTCAGATCTGAAATATATCAGTTGCTGTCAGTAAAATATCAGTTGCTGTCAGTTATAGCTGGGAGGAAAACTGATGTACCAGGTAATGTCTATGTTTCCCTATGGCTCAAGTAGGCGATGTTACAGTTTAACTGTGTGCTGACCAGAAAGCTGTTATGGGTAATGGCCATTTTCAAAATGGAGGACGGAAAATTCCATTGATCACAGTGAACAAACAGGACGCGGGACAGGAGAAAGACACTGAGGAGTAGACAACATGGAAGGTAAGTATGACTTGTGTATGCTTATTTTGACTTTTAATTTTCAGTTCAGGTTTTCTTTAAGCAGTGGCACAGCAACAACCCATGGAACTCCCCAGCTTAAAGTGGATCCGAGATTAACTTTTCTCATTGCATAATTGTGTTCCTTTCCTATAGTTTATAGGGCATTCCTCAAGCCTGTTTTTGTTTTAATACTCTAATTCCCTATAAACTAAATAAGCCCCGCCCACAGTTTTCAGAGAGCCTTGGCAGTAGCAAGGGCTCATGGGAGCTCAGTCTGGGCAGGAGGAGGGGGAGGTATTACTAGCCAGAGATTTCAGAGGCAGAAGGGAGGAGGAGGGGGGGGGGGGGGGTAGGTTTTTTTCAGTCTGAGTGCTGATGGTGCAGATAAGCCTGCCTCTGTGTAATGTTTACAAACAACATGGCTGCTGTCATTGTATAACAGGAAGAAATAATCATATTTTATTAAAGCAGTATGCAGACAGATTTGCTGTTTACACCATCTAAACTGTACATAAGATATATAGACAAGTTACTTGTTATAGTTAGTTTTTCATCTCGGATCCGCTTTAAGTACCATGAAGCCCTCTCTTGGCATTTAAACCCCCTAATGTGGTTGGTAAAACTCCCCCCCCCCCCAACTCAGCTTACCAAAAAGACTATGGGGAAAGTGAAGGCTAGCATCTTGCCTTGGGCCACACTTCATCTTGTTCCTTTTCTGCCAAAGTAGCACTGGGGCAGATAAATATTAAACTTCTCCACTGCGCCACTCTGCAGAAGGGGAAGGAGCTGGCCCCACATACATGTTCGCTGTACTGTACTGTAGGAGGAAAAAAAGAGTTGAACTTACCAGGGGCTTCTAACGGTCCCCCGCAGACGTCCTGTGCCAGCACAGCCACTCGCTAATGCTCTGGTCCCAGCCGCCAGGTCACTTCTGCAATTTGCTTGCCTGTTGTTTGAGCAGCCGGCCTAAAAAGCACAAACCTTCTCCCCAAATACTCGCCGAGCCCCCAGCGACGTCTTGTATCCTTCTTGTTGCTTCTAGTGGCTTTCGGCCGTCCTCCATGCATGGAAGCCGGCATCTCACCTGAACCGCATGGGGTCACGTGACACAGCAGGATCCTTGCACGGGCGCCAGAAGCCGCTAGGAGCAAAAGGAAGGCTACAAGACATTGCTGAAGGCTCAGTATTTTAATGCCTCCAAACACCCCTGAAAACCCTCAAAACAAAGTCCACAGTATTTTCTCAGGCATGCTGGTTAATTGAGCCTCCCGGTTGCCTGAGTTCCGGATAACTGGGATTTTGCTGTACATTTGCATACAATTATAGGATACTCCAATTCGGAGAACCCCACCCCTCTCCTCATGTTTCACAACAGAAGGAAATTGCACTCTCTTAAGACGTCAGTCAGTCAGTTCTGCATGATTTCTGAGATTTTTCTCTCAGATACTACAGTATTGATAAATTTGCCCCACAATTCCTTATTAGCCATGTCTGTTCAGCCTGGAATTACAGATACATGTTCAGGGGCGTAACAATAGACCCTGCAAGGGATGCCTCAGCAGGGGGGCCCAGATGCCACAAGGGGCCCGTGGGGGGAAAAGTTTGAGAGACTGACAGCTAAGGGCATGGAGAAAAAAAACGTATTCTGCTCTCACACCATTGTTATATTGACTGCATGTGTCCACCACACAGATAAGGACTCACACACACTGGAATTTGTACACTGTCCCTGCTCCCTGGGGTTCGTAAAAAAACATCTGTCTCTCACTGCAGCAAAGTTCTAAAGACTTAACAAAGACTTTACAACTTTTTTCAAAATGTGACTCCTTTGTTTGTAGACTTTCCCTTTTCAGCAAAGCTTGGTCCTAGATTCTCATCACACCTGCTAATGACTTTATGGCCTCTGAATACTTTTACAATGAGATGGAGTGGAGATTGATGTCTGGCTGTCACTGCCTCATTGAGAGCTTGTTGTCTCATAAGATCCCGTAATAACAGTATCAATCAGTGACATTCTGAATGTTTTGCCAAAGTTGCATTGATACTATATCTTATGTTCAGCATGTCATTGTTGTTCCTCCATATAGCATGTGCTCTTGTGTAGTAAAATAATAAGGCTGTGTGTGTATGTATGTACAGAGAACAGGGAGGGACTTGTCGGCTGCAAGGGGCTGGAGGAAGCCCTGGGTAAATAGATCTAGGGGTAGCATAGATTGCCTGATGTTTCCTTTAAAGGGGAACTAAAGAGAGAGGTATATGGAGACTGCCATGTTTATTTCCTTTTAAGCAATAACCATGCCCCCCAACCGTCCCGGATTGATCGGGATTCTCCCGCTATCCCGGGAAGCCCCCCTTAAGTCCCGGCCGGCTGGGGAGAGAAGAGCTGACAGAAATGATCGAGGCGCCAGCCGCGCCAATAAGGGATGCGGGAGCCGGCTTTATTGCTCCCTCCCTTCCTCTGAGTGCCCCCACCTGCTGTGCATGTGTCCCCCCCCCCCCTGTAGGCAGTGTGTGCGGAGCGGAGCGGTAGGTCCTCTTACCGCAATCCATGCGCACCGGCAACTAGTCTCCTGCTTCCTGTTTACCATGACGTCACAGGAAGCAGGGAGACTAGTTGCTGGTGCGCATGGATTCCGGTAAGAAGACCTACTGCTCTGCTCTGCTCCGCACACACTGCCTACGGGAGGGGGGGACACATTCACAGCAGGTGGGGGCATTCAGAGGAAGGGAGGGATCAATAAAGCCGGCTCCCGCATCCCTTATTAGCGCGGCTGGCGCCTTAATCATTTCTGTCATCTCTTCTTTGTTCTCTGCCCAGGGCAATCTCCTCCCCCACACAGGGGCACCTTCCTCCTCACCCACGGGCATTCTCCCCCCCCCTCCACTGACGACCCCCCTAACCACCAGCACCCTCCTCCCCACCCACTAGCACCCTCCTCCCCACCCACTGGCACCCTCCCCAACCCACTGGCACCCTCTTTGCTGACTGGCACCCTCCTCCTACCCACTGACACCCTGCTCCCCACCCGCTGGCACCCTCTTTGCTGACTGGCACCCTCCTCCTACCCACTGACACCCTGCTCCCCACCCGCTGGCACCCTCCTCCCCACCCACTGGCACCCTCTTTGCTGACTGGCACCCTGCTCCTACCCACTGACACCCTCCTCCCCACCCACTAGCACCCTCCTCCCCACCCACTGGCACCCTCTTTGCTGACTGGCACCCTCCTCCTACCCACTGGCACCCTCCTCCCCACCCACTGGCACCCTCCTCCTACCCACTGACACCCTCCTCCTACCCACTGGCACCTTTCTCCCCCACCCAGTAGCACCCTCCTTTTCACCCACAGGTACTCTCCTCCCCACCCACTGACACCCTTCTCCTACCCACTGACACCCTCCTCCTACCCACTGGCACCCTCCTCCCCACCCACTGGCACCCTCCTTTCCACCCACAGGTACCCTCCTCCCCATCCAGTGTCACCCTTCTACCCACTGACACCCTCCTCCCCACCCACTAGCACCCTCCTCCCCACCCACTGGCACCCTCCTCCCCACCAACTGGCACCCTCTTCTTTGCTGACTGGCACCCTCCTCCCCACCCAGTGTCACCCTCCTCCTACCCACTGGCACCTTTCTCCCCCACCCAGTGGCACCCTCCTCCCCACCCACTGGCACCCTCCTCCCCACCCAGTGTCACCCTTCTCCTACACACTGACACCCTCCTCCTACCCACTGGCACCCTCCTCCCCACCCTGTGTCACCCTCCTCCCTGCTCACTGGCACCCTCCTCTCTGCCCACTGACACCCTCCACTTTCCACTAACACCCTCCTCCTACCCACTGGCACCTTCCTCCCCCACCCACTGGCACCCCCCTTTCCACCCAGTGTCACCCTCTCCCACCCACTGGCACCCTCCTCCGCAAACTCATTCCTCCCATTGTCACCCTCCTGCAAAAGCAGGGGTGTGGTTTAAGGCTGCACAGGGGGCGTGGCTTAAGTGTCCCTCTTTCACATCTTCCAATGTTGGGAGGTATGCAATAACAGTTGCCTGGCAGCCCTGCTGGTATATTTCTCTGCAGTAGTATCTGAATAACACCAGAAACAAGCATGCAGCTAGTCTTGTCAGATCTGACTTTGAAGTCTGAAACACCTGATCTGCTGCATGCTTGTTCAGGGGCTATGGCTAATAGTATCAGAGGCAGAGGATCAGCAGGGCTGCCAGGCAACTGGTATTGCTTAAAAGGAAAGAAACATGGCAGCCTCCATATACCTCTCTCTTTAGTTCCCCTTTAAGTCTAAGTGTTTTTATCTGCATGGTGAAAACACATTTGTCCTCAGTTTTCTTGTGCAGAAAGTGAGGGGGGTGGGGGGGCCTCATCCAAATTTTTACAGGGGGGGGGCATCCAAAGTTTTGCAGGGGGACCCAGTGATCGACCAAGATGGCGCCCACGGAGGTCGCCTCGGTCACATGGCTCCAGACTTTTTGCTAGTTTAGTGTTAGATAGTACAGTTTTAGGTAGTTTTAGTTTAGACTTAGATTTAGTTTTTAGATACAAGATCCTGTGTACCTCTAGCTGCCGCCTCCGACCACCGCTGGGGGCTGACCATCGCTGTGGCTCCTGCTCCAGCCTCCGGACGAATCTCCCAGCCTCAGCTCCTCCGGGCTACCGCAGCAACCCCTGCTTTCCATATCCCGAATGCTGCCCGATGTTTGCCCACACACTGCCTGCCGCCGCACCGGACGACTGCTGCGCTCCCAAGGGCCGCTTCCTGATGATTGCCCCTGGCCCCGGCTTCCTGTGAGCCGCTCCGGCGACTACTGCTCCTGGCTCAACACGCTGCCTGCCGCCGCACCGGATGACCACCGCGCTCCCAAGGGCCGCTTCCTGATGACTGCCCCTGGCCCCGGCTTCCTGTGAGCTGCTCCTGGCTCCTGATCTGCAGCTCCTGGATCTGCAGCACCTCTCCGGCCTGCTCCCCATCCCGTGGTCGCGGCACGTGAAACCCACGTGGACAGGCCCGCATCCTCGTGGCCCGGCCTGCACCCCAGCTACCTGGTGCCCCCGGAACAGCATCTCGTCTGGGGAGGAGGGGCAGCACCTTGTCTGGCTTGCGAGTCTCCGCTATGCCCGACCTGCACTCCTCCATCCTGGGAATCTCCACTTTGCCTGGTCTGCACTCCTCCATCCTGGTCTGGTGAAGACGACTCCACGCTGCAGTCCCCTCAAGCTCGGCCTCACCCAGTGTGCTCACTGCTGCTGAGAAACCTGCAACCTCTTCCAGTGGCTACATATCCTGCCCAGCGGCTGCATATCCTGCCCTGCTCCATGGTGAGTTCTGTTCTCCCTACTGTGATCCTCTAACTGATTGAAATAGGCTGTGCTGTGCCTGCTCCATATCATCTGCACCTGCTCAATTATCATCTGTGCCCGCTCCATATCTGTGTTGTGCCTGCTCCATACCATCTGTGCCTTGCTCAATACCATCTGTGCCTGCTCCACATCATCTGTGCCTGCTCCACACCATCTGTGCCTGCTCCATACCATCTGTGCCTGCTCCATACCATCTGTGCCTGCTCCATACCAGCTGTGCCTGCTCCATACCATCTGTGCTTAGCCTGTGCTGCGCTGCCCGCTCTTCCCCATCTATCTGTACCATAGACGGTGCTGTCTGTCTGGTCCATACCATCTATCTGTGCCACAGTCTACGCTGTGCTGCCTGACTGCTCCATTCCATCTAAGTGGGCCCTGGACTGTGTTTCGCTGCCTGCCCCTACCATTGATACTGTGCCAGAGCCTGTGCTAGGCTGCCTACACCACGTACTGCCCACTCCACACCCTCTAGACATCTTGGGCTACTTACCTGCTACGCGCACCAGACCATCTCCCGTGCCACGCACCAAGCTGTGCCGTCTGCTCCAGCCCACCTACTTGTGCCCCACTTCGGGACGTGCTGCCCGCCCCATCCAACTGCGACAGACTGCTGTGCCGCCTGCTCTGTACCACATGCACCATATCTGACAGACTGTTGTGCCGCCTGCTCCGTACCACATGCACCATATCTGTGCCATAGTCTGCGCCGGGCGGATCACCCCACGCCCTTTGATACGTGCCACGCTCTGGGCCCGGCCGCCGCCTCTTACCTACCTCCATCTTCTGGTCGCCCCATGCACTGTGCTGCTTGCTTATCCCACCTACCTGGGCCACCTTCTGAGGAAATTGGGCCATGGGCGCAAAACGGACTGTCACCCTCTCCAGAGAAGCCCTTCTTGAATGGGAACCCATGGACAGCCCCAACCCAACACCGGGCTCTCCCCTGTGGAATGATGTCACTGCACACATCGAATACCTCTCCACCAAGCGTGCACCAAACAAACGCCGCCACAGAGGTAGGAGGGCGGGGGCCCAGGTCCGACTGAAAAGGAAAGGCCTACGCTCGCCTGTCCCTGCCATCCTACTTGCAAATGTCTGCTCACTCCCCAACAAACTGGATGAACTGCTCCTCCTTCTCGACAGCAAACCCCTGATCAGCAAGTACACCCCTGTTCTCTGTTTTACCGAGACCTGGCTGTGCGACAGCATCCCTGACAACTCCCTACAGGTACCAGGCTACAACCTCCTAAGAGCAGACCGTGATGCAGCCCTCTCTGGGAAAACAAGAGGCGGCGGAATCTGCTTTTACATAAACACCTCCTGGTGCTCCGACTCCACCACTCTCCACAAGGCCTGCACTCCTGAGGTTGAGATCTTTGCCATAAACTGCAGGCCTCGGTGCTCCCCGAGGGAGTTCTCTTCCCTTGTCCTCATTGGGGTCTACATTCCTCCTGACGCATGCACAAAGACTGCCCTGCATGTACTCAGTGACTGTATCTCGCGGTGGGAAACAGCCCTCCCAGAGGCCCTGTTCATCATCTTGGGTGACTTCAATAAGGCAAACCTTCAGCATGTGAGGCCTTTCTACAAGCAGCACATCACCTGCCCTACCAGGAGCGGTAACACCCTGGACCACTGCTACACGGTTCACAAGAACGCTTATAAGGCCATCCAAGGAGCCCCCCTGGGAAACTCTGACCACAACACAATACACCTGATCCCCTCCTACAGGAGGCTCCTGGAGACTTCAAAGCCCATCACCAAAACCGTGAAAAAATGGACTGCGGACGCCAAACTGCAGCTCCAAGCTTGCTTTGAAACCACCGACTGGACGGCTCTGGAGGCACCTACCCTTGATGAATGGGCCGAGAATATCTCCTCCCATATCTCCTTCTGCGAAGGAGCGTGTATCCCATCCAAGTCCTTCAGGGTCTACCCCAACAACAAGCCCTGGTTCAACGACAGGCTTCGCCGGCTCCGGAAACGCAAAGAGGAGGCGCACAGGTCTGGCTCACTAGAGGAATTCAGAGAAGCTAGGCTCGCCCTGAAAAGTGAACTGCGATCGGCAAAGAGGGCCTACGCTGAGAAGCTGGGGCTCTGCCTTCAGTCCACCAACACACGGGAAGTATGGAAGGGCCTGAGAGCAGCCACGAACTTCAAACCAACATCCCAAACGGCGACCCCGAACCCTCGACTGGCGGAGGAGCTCAATGAGTTCTACTGCAGGTTTGAGCAACATTCCAACCAACCCGTGGTCAAATCCGCATCGACCTCTGGTGTACTCGGCGCCCTGGCTCCTAGCGCTGTTCTAGAATCAGAGGTACTCCGGAACCTCCGGAAGCTGAACCCCAGAAAATCTTCCGGCCCGGACGGAGTGTCGTCTGTCTGCCTGCGAACCTGCGCCGATCAGCTAGCCCCTGTGCTCACCTCCTTATTTAAGCAGTCATTATCTGATGGTACAGTCCCCTCCTGTTTCAAGAGGTCTATAATTGTACCAGTCCCTAAAAAAACAGGCAGTACCGAGCACAACATCTTCCGCCCAGTTGCCCTAACCTCTAACATCATGAAGCTCCTTGAGCGGTTGGTCCTTGCTCACCTGAAGAGGTCCACGGACGCCCTTTTAGACCCGCTCCAATTTGCATATAGGGCAAACAGATCCGTGGAGGATGCCATCAATGTCAGCGTGGCACACATCACTGAGCACTTAGACAGGCCGGCCTCCTATGCCAGGATCCTGTTCCTAGACTTTAGCTCAGCGTTCAACACGATCTGCCCCGACATCCTGATCACCAACCTGACCCAGCTCGGAGTTGATCCCACTCTCCGAGCATGGATCAAGGACTTCCTGTCAAATCGAACACAGCAGGTGAAGCTTGGCAACTATTACTCCAGCATTCGAACCACCAATACTGGGGCTCCACAAGGCTGTGTTCTGTCACCTCTACTGTTCTCCCTTTATACCAACCGACTGCATCTCATCCGCTGACTCTGTGAAGGTCATCAAATTTGCGGATGACACCACTATTATTGGCCTTATTGGTAGCAACGGAGAGCATGAGTACCGTAGCGAGGTCGAGAGAATCTGCAACTGGTGCAGGGAGAACAACCTAGTTCTCAACACAGCAAAGACTGTTGAACTAGTTGTAGACTTCAGGAGGAACCCTCCCCCCCTCTCCCCTGTCCTCATTGGAGAAGCAGAAGTCTCTACGGTGTCATCGGTTCGGTTCCTCGGCACGACTCTCACCAATAACCTGAAATGGGGGCAAAACACTACTAAAATTCAAAAGAAATCCCAGCAGAGGCTTTTCTTCCTGCGCCAACTGAAGAGATTTGGCATGCCACGGGAGCTGCTGACCAGCTTCTATACTGCCACCATAGAATCCATCCTCTGCTCCTCAGTCATTGTTTGGTACGCGGGTGCAACGGCCAGTGATAAACATAAACTGCAGAGGGTCATAGCTGATGCAGAGAGAATCATCGGATCTCCTCTTCCACCTCTTGATCTGCTCCACTCCGCTAGATTGAGGAAGAGGGCCACCATGATCTCCCGTGACCCCTCTCACCCTGGCAACCACTACTTCAAGCTCCTCCCGTTGGGCCGCCGCTTCAGGACTATACCAGCCAAAACCACCAGGCGGAAGAACACCTTCTTCCCCCAAGCCGTTCGGTCACTGAACTCTGACCTTTCCCGGTCCGGCCTGCACTCGTAGTTGCCGGGTCGGTCAGCTGGTCCCCGTCGCTGCCTCCCTCGGTTCTTATCCGGAAACGGGGGCCTTTTACTAGTGTTTACCGGCATCACTATCTGTATATCTGATTACTGCATTTCAAAGTGTATGTGTTGTATGTCTTTACTCTGTCTTTGCCATGTGTACCACAAATAATTCCGATTATGGCTCTTGCTGTTCTTGGCGAAATAAAACTGATTCTGATTCTGATGTCTAGTTACGCCCCTGTACATGTTTGTTGTGATGTTGGGGAACAGCAATAGAGGATGGGAATGAAGTTTGGTTACTTAAAAAAAACATTTTAGCAGATGATTTCATATATCATGTGACCCAATCTGTAGATCATGGCCAGAGGATCAGATGTGAAAGTAAAGGGACTTGCTTCCGTGTACACTGTAATGTGTGTAGTTTCAGGTTCCTCCTCCTTCCTAATCCTATATGGAGGTTGCTGCCAGTAACATTACACAATGCTGCGGCCATGTGTGCACAGATAGGGCAGAGCTCCCTCATGACACCCGCCCAATAACAGAGCGGAGCACACCCTCCTGGCTGCTGTGTGGAGCTCGCAGAGGCCTCTTGTCAGGCTGTGTGGAGCTGCTGAGGCTCGGCTGCCCCTCTGCTCACTCTCCCCTGTGTGCAGCGCACTTCTCCCCCCGACGCTGCCGCCATCTTGTGTGGGTTCCCCCTCCTCGGTTCTGTGTAGAGCGCGCCCCGGGGGCTCTGGCCTCCTCCCCTCACTAGAGGCTGCAGAAGGATGCCGGGCCCGAGGAGGAGTCATGAGCATGAAAGCCAGTGCGTGCCGCCCGAGGCACGACGAGCCCTTGCTGGGGGAAGAGGCTCAGGAAAGCACGGGGCTTGCGGGCCGGAGTAGGCCGCAGTCGGCCGGGGAGCGAGGAGGGAAGGCTCAGGCCGGCCTCCTCGGCGAGCCCTGCGGCAACCTTGCCTGCCAAGCGGGGGCCCTGGCGGATAAGAGCGGTGGGGGAGCTGCCGGGGCGGCGGTGACCGGGGCCGGGGCGGCGACTACGGCGGCCACTGGACACGGCCAGGCCCCGGCCACCAGCTCCACGTCCCCCCCGCGCTGGAGAGCGACGCTACGCCCGGGATCCGGGCCCTGCCTCAAGCAGATCGTCCTCCTGCAGCTGGATCTGATCGAGCAGCAGCAGCACCGCATCCAGGAGCGGGAGCGCCAGATCGGGGAGCTCCGGGCCGAGAAGGACACGGTGAGAGCGGGAATCCAGCTCGGGGATGAGGCCTGGGAATGGCCAGTGCAACCCTCTGTCGTTTAACGCCTTTCCTCTACATATGCTCCTGTTATGATCATCAGACTACTCACGGAGTACTGCTCTCATCATTCTCAGGGTCTGATAGGAGAGGGAGCGTAATAGTGGGGCAAGATACACTTGTAGATTTGCAGCAGATTCAACCATCAGATTTGTCAGATGCCTGTCAAGTCGAAGTGACAGAAATCTATCTGATGTGTGCCACACACTAGGAACAGATTTCCAATAGATTTCAAAATGAAATCTATCTAAATGCATTATTGGACCATTAGATTCAATGCAACTCTATGGTCCATGGATCTGCTACCAGCAGCAGATCGACCTAGATTTTCCATCCTGTCAGATATATCAAATCCATTGAAATCGATTGATAGATTTGATATAATCGATTTCCGATCAATGACTGAAATCGGCCAGTGTATGGGCCCCTTTACAGGGTGTCTGAAAGCTATCAATTACTAATTACATACAGTTGGATCTATCGTCTATTAAAGTTTTCACTAATGCCTAATACACACAATGAGATTTCTGTCAAATTTCTTGGCAGATTGATTATTTCCAAGATGTCTGATCTGAATTCCAATCGATTTTCCTGATCAATTTTCCATAGAAGTGAATAGAAAATTGATTGGAAGTAATTTAATCTGGCAAGAAATCTGACAGAAAATCTCATTGTGAGTATTGGGCATAAATGTGGCCATACATCTAGCGATCTGGTGTTGATTGACCATCCAATTCGATATTATTGAACGAAATGCAAATTAGTGTCGCCACAGGCACGCCTGGTTGACAAATGTAACTTATCTGTATGTTTTTGAGATGTGGGAGGAAACTGAAGAGTCTCAGGAAACCAACGCAAGTTGGGGGAGAACATGCAAACCCTGTTCAGATAGTGCCCTGGACTGGGCCCCAGTGCTTGCAAGGGTGCTGTTCACTACAGGGCTGTGGAGTTGGAGTCAGGGCAATTTTGTGCACTCGGTGTCGGAGTCATTGATTTCATAAACTGAGGAGTCAGGAGTCGGATGATTTTTGTACAAAATCCACAGCCCTGTTAAGTATTAGACTAAGGAGTCGAGGAGTCGGAGCCGTTTTGGGTACCCGGAGTCGGAGTTGTGATTTCATAGACTGAGGAGTCGGAGTTGGAGCCTGAAGATTTTTGTACCAGGGCGGTTCACTATGGCACAATGCTGCCTGTTTAAATATACGAATTGGATTTGTTTCTTTTTGATTGGCCCAGTTCATAGCTGCATGGAAGAGAAAATTATTAGCATTTCGACTATCTCCAGAGATGAGCGAGTAGCTACTCTTTTTGACTTTATGCAAATAGTTGCAGTGTAGTTTGCAGTTGGATCAATCGGCTGCAATTGCAGTCAGTTTGTATTGGCTCAAGCAGCATACAATTTTCATCAGGTTGCCACTGAATAAATGGCCACTCTGCTCTAAAAGATAAGCAACAGTATAATAACATGTAAAGAAAAACATTTATTTGGTGAAACTGATAAAATCTGCACTTTGTCTATATCCTGCTTTCATTGAAGCAGACATAATTTGTAACATCCTGTGTTTACAAATGAGATCTCTGCCGTTTCAAACAGCTGACACAGCTGAGGGATCAAATTACAATTTGTGCTTAGGGCTCTTTCACTTCAGAGCTTGCGTTGGAGAACGCTCAAAGCATACATTTTGTTGTATGCGTTTTAATGCGTTTTAATATGCGTTGCACTGCAGTGAGTGTGCGTTTTTAATGCGTTTTCAATGCGTTACAGCACATATGAAATGCGGGTAATTTTTTTTTTTCTTTTAAAGTTTTCAACTTTCTACATTGTTCCTCTGTTGCATTCTGGGATTGATTGCCTGCGTTAACGGATTAAAAACACGCATAGTGTGCGGTTTACATTGACATTGTAACGCATAAAGCTAGCGTCGGCCGAAAAACTGCGCCTGGGTGCAGTGTAACGCAACGCACAAAAAGGCTGCGTTATATGTGAAAGCTAAAATGAAAGTCTATGGACTTTCATTTCACCTTGGGTAACGCAAACTTTACCCGTTGCGTTGAAACGCAGAAAATCTGCCCTAATGTGAAAGAGCCCTTAGTCACAGATAAGGGGGGCTTAGACAGGCTAGACTCTCTAAATACATACAGAGTGCATTTCGCTGTTTTCCTTTAGTCCTGTGCGAGTTCAGGTCCACTTTAAGCCGGGTACACACATCCCATTTTGATTGTCCAATAATCGGCAAATTTTAACACTTCCATGTTGTACAAAAGGCTACTTGTACAATCTGTTCGTAGTATTCAGAATTTGTTGGTGCTCATGCTACATGGAGGTGGTAATATTGATCAGTGATTGGCCAATCAAAATTGGATGTGTATGCAACCTAAGATGTAAGTAAATCTGGTTTGCATGCAAATTCAGAATCAGAATCAAATTGTATTTAGCTTAAAGTTTACCAGACATGGGTCCACAACAACAACAAAAAAATATGCATGCCTGGGGCTTCCTCCAGCCCCCTCCGCCTAATCGCTCCCGCACAGTCCTCTTCTGACTCCCTGTTCGCCCGCAACTGGACCTGTAAAATCCTCCAGTCGGCGCAGGCCGGCCAGGCACGCTCCCCAGTCTTGCTCCCACCACCGGAAGCCTTCTGCTCCTGCACAGTAGTACTGCGCAAGCGCAGAATGCTCCCTGTAAGTGAACGCATCCGGAGATTGCGGCCAGGTCGTGCATTCGCAGTTGGCCCCGGACCAGAGGACTTTCCAGGCCAATTGCGGGCGAAAGGGGAGTCAGAAAAGGGCAGCATGGGAACGAATAGGTTGAAGGGGGCTGGAGGAAGCCCCAGGCATGCATTTTTTGTTGTTGTTGCGGCCCCATCTCAGGTTCCCTTTAAAATTCAGCCAAATTCACATCCTATGTAAATTGATTGGCCCTATTCCAAGCTGTATACAATGTTATTTAAATATGCATGTAAGCTGAAATTATTTGCATCTCATTGACATCTGTGCTGGAGAATAGGAATGGTAAATCGGATGCCATGAGTTATGGGTCAATGCAAATTTATTAATCTTGTAAACCATGCAGAAGCAGGCAGAATTTAACACACAGAGTTCACAGCTGGGTTTAGGGCACCACAGGTGGAGTAATAGAAAATTCGCCCAGCAGGCATACAGAGCGGTGTAAACTAACAAAGCTTCTTTCCCTTAAAGGGAACCAGAGAGGTTGGGGGGAAGCTTTAATACATACCTGGGGCTTCCTCCAGCCCCATAGGCACGGATCGCTCCCACGCCGCCGTCCTCTGCTGCCTGGATCCGCCGGTACCGGGTCCCGTCATTGCCGCTAGTCGGCTAGTCGGCCAGTCGGCCGGCGGACGCGGCCGATTCGCCGCATCACACGGAGCTCCTTCTATACAAGTACGCATGAAGCTGCCTGCTGTGCAGCCGCATGCGTACATGTATGGAGGGAGCCCCTGTGATGCGGACAATTGGCCGCGTCCGCCGGAAGTGACGGGCCCGGTAACGGCGGTTCCAGGAAGCGGAGGATGGCGGCGTGGGAGCGATCCAGGCTTATGGGGCTGGAAGAAGCCCCAGGTATGTATAAAGGCTTGTTCTTTTTTTTTCAGCCCGTTCCTCTCTGGTTCCCTTTAAGCCCAATCTAAACGATACGATTCTTTGTACGATTCGATTACGATTCTATTTACGATCCGATTAAATCCAACATGTCCGATTGGGATTCAATTCGATTTGCCATTGCAAAACAATGGCGAATTGAATCGAATCCCGATCGGACATGTCGGATTTAATCGTACAAAGAATCGTATCGTGTAGATGGGGCTTTACCCACTGTACCTGAAACTAAAGGGAAGTTGAATATTTAGCAGTGTTCTCAATCCTATTCCCAGGGCTTCCCAGCGGTGCAGGTTTTTTTGTGTCTCCACTAAGATCAGGAAATTACAGCTAATTAGACTAGTGATTAACATATACCTGTATTCTGGAGAGGACATCCACAAAGCATGGCCTGAGGACAGGAAACTCAGTTTACAAGCAGCATAAAATAGCAGTAATAAGCAACGAGAATACATTGCATAACTTTATAAATTTTTACATAGTGCTGATATTTTTTTTTTAGTGCCTTACAGTGAACATTAATGTCAATGTCCTTCAGAGAGGGCTTATAATTCCTACCCCAATTATAGTGTTACTAGAAATCAGCCCACCCGTTAACAAACGGCACTAGGGCCTTCCTGCAACTCTCCTCCTCATCCCCCCCCCCCCCCATACATCAACTGTGCTCCTGCACAACTGGGATCGCTGACGTGCGCTTGGCTGTGCTCCTGTGTGCGCACACATCTGCCCCCCCCTGCACCCGTCGTCCTGCTGTCCCAAGTCTGCCCGCATTCTGCACCTGCACACTGGGCAAAACACAGGAGGAAGCAGAGCCATTAGGGATTTATTATATAGGATGTCTTTGATGAGGTGAAGGTAGCCTTACACTGGTAGATGGCCCTCTGATGTGCCCAAAAGATAGATCTCTCTCTGAAGGGAATTCCACCAGAGCGATTTCTATTGCTGGTACACACTGGCCGCAAATATACAATACATTTCAGCATGAAATCAATTTAATATCTATCAAACCGCAGAGTTTCACTGTTCAATGCAGTGCAACACAATGGGATGTCGATCTACCGCTCTGTCCCCATCCAGCCCCCGATCAATCTAAATTTCCTGTCCGATTTCTGTTAAAAAATTTTTTATCAAAATTACAATTGTGTGGGCATGTTGGGTCATTGCTTGCCAGGAGATTTGATCACGGGGATCGAATAGACAGGAAAAATTGAGGTGTGTATGTCCACCTTAAAGAGAACCTGAACTGAAAATTAAAAGTCAAAATAAGCATACACAAGTCATACTTGCCTCCCGTGTAGTCTACTCCCCAGTGTCTTTCTCCTGTTGCGCGTCCTTTTTGTTCACTGTGATCAAGGGAATTTTCCGTCCTCCATTTTGAAAATGGCTATTACCCATAACAGCTTTCTGGTCAGCACACAGTTAAACTGTAACATCGCCCACTTGAGCTATAGGGAAACATGGACATTACCTGGTACATAAGTTTTCCTCTCAGCTATAACTGACAGCAACTGATATTTTACTGACAGCAACTGATATATTTCAGATCTGACAAAATATTGTCAGAACTGGAAGGGATTATTGTCAGAAGAAAATGGTGAGCTTCTGAGAGGAACTGATGGCAAGGTAACTATGTAATGTTCATTTGAAGTTACCTCATGTGTTTATTTTAAATATTTTTACTCAGTACAGGTTCTTTTTAAGGCTAACTATACACTGCAATCTAACTGTACAATCATACCAGCCTGTCAACATTTGTGTACAGGTAGTCCCCGACTTACAAACGCCTGACTTACGAGCGACCCGGATTCTCTGTTTCCATGGGAACAAGCCAAATAAAAAAGTTTTCAAATTAAAATTGTAGATTTTGAGAAAATCGATTTTGAAAAATTCAAAGAAAAAATGGCTTTTAAACTTATATAAGCAGGTACAGAGGGCAGATGTGACACAGAGGGGGACACTGGAGGCCCAGGGGGGCACAGAGGAAGTACAGGGGGCAGAGATGGCACAGTGTTCCGACTTCAGAACAGATTCAGGTTAAGAACGAACCTACAGTCCCTATCTCGTTCATTAACCGGGGACTGCATGTACTATGAGTAGGGATGTGCTCACGAGTAATTAGGAGTAGCTAGCTACTCACATTCGTGATTCTAATGAGGCTTAATTGTCTCAGGTGTGCGGCTGGGGGATAGGGGGTTAATAACCCAGCTGCCCATCGCTTCTATGCGTATCACAGCCTTGCACGCATCCAATGAGGCGCTTTCCACGACTCAGTACCATGCACTTCCTCCCGGCCGAAGGAGGAAGTGTGCAGTACTAAGTCGTGGAACGCGTCCCATTGGACGCGTGTGAGGCTGTGATACGCATAGAAGCCGCGGGCAGCTGGGTAATTAACCCCCTATCTCCCAGCCGCACACCTGAGACAATTAAGCCTCTTTAGAATCACGAATATGAGTAGAAAGCTACTCCTAATTACTCGTCTCTAACTATGAGGACCAACAGAGTGGCTAAAACCTAAATATATATTTTCAGGTGGGCCCTCTTAATGCATAAATGTGGTAAGATTGGAAATCAGTTGTACCATCAGATTGCAAAGTGTGTGCCCAACTTAGGCTCTGTTCACACTCGGCAGCAGGGCTGTGGAGTCGTGGCTGTGGAGTCGGTACAAAAATCTTCAGACTCAGACTGCTCAGTTAATGAAACCACGACTCTGGGTACCGAAAATGGCTCCGACTCCGCGACTCCGAGTCCTTAGTTTAATACTAAACAGGGCTGTGGATTTTGTACAAAAATCATCCGACTCCGACTTCTCAGTTTATGAAATCAACAACTCCGACTCCGGGTGGCCAAAATTGCCCCGACTCTGACTCTCTGACTCCACAGCCCTGCTCGGCAGCACGCAATTTTGCCTTAGTGTTCTGCAATTTTTCGGCAAATATGTCTTGCGATTCTCATTCCAATGAATGAGTATTTAAATGTTTTGAACCTCATTATCTAGGAAAAATGTATACATATAAATGTGCTGTAGTTAAGCCATTTATTATATCATTATTATTTAGTATCATCATCCGCCTTTTGTTTGTTCTAGTTTGCCTACTAGATAGATAGATTTGAATTGGCTTGTACACAGAAGCCAATATTTACTTCCGATTGGCAAACAGTCCAATAAGAAGGATAAAACAATTTATAAACAATCACTTTAATGGCTGCTAAGTGATTTGGACATGCAGGTGAACACTGATCAGTCCTTCACATGTCCCCACCATGAAGTGCCAAATGGATGTAACAGGAGCTGGCAGGAAGTTACTTGGAGCAGAGGGTCACCAGGAATAAGCATCTCACACGTGTGTACATTGTTTTGGTATTTCCAGTCAATCGCTTAGAAATTGATCAGAATGGCCAGTTGCTGGAAACATTACTTGTCAGTTGGCTCATGTTTTCCAGCTGGTATTCCCAGATCTTGAGAGAAGGTTGCCTATATATCTGTGAGCAGCTATATCTGACGTCAGTCTAATATCTGTGGGTCCGTAGACAATCACTGAGGGAGGAACTATCAGGAGTCTTGTATATATCGATCTTGACCAATGCTGCAGTAAAAAGGAAAATCATGTAACTAAATGTAATATTTGTTAATCTACATGTCTCGGCACTCCCTTTTTTTTTTGTTTGTTTTTTTTTTGTTTTTTTTTACTACAGCTTTTAAAGGGTTTAGTGCATAATTCTGTTGAATGGCCTGTAAGCCTTGGGCATGTGCAGTAACTGACAGCAACCGGATGTAAAAAAAAGATGTGGTTGCCATGTATTGTTGACCCCTTCTTACCTTACACACTGTAGATGATTATGTTGTATAGTCTAAAATGATACATGCACGCTGCTAATTCTAATCACTGTAATGTTAATATGCAGCACGCATATTGTACTCTTCATAGAATCTTATTTTGTGGTTGACTGATACTATTACTAAGCCTTGTCCTTTTTTGTTTCTTGCTGTAAAGTAACAGGAATGGGTACTCTGCATTGTACAAAGTTTATCTCGGCTGCAGTACGCACAGATTTGTGGCCAATTCTCGTGATGCACATATATATTTTCCCACAAGACAGTCAGCCTGCTACATTCTGTGAGTCTTGCGGCCAGACTAGGGGGGAGGGAAAGCAGGCTTTTTTTATTATTTTTTTTGGGGAAGAGAGGGGGATCTAGTAGTGGCAGAGGGGAAGGATGCTTGTAAAGGGGGCACAGAAAATGGAGTATGGATGTTTTAGCTGGTGCCTGCATGCTGTAATGCTAGGGAATCTGCCTCAGCAGCTCTCCATAGGAAGGACCCATGCAGGCTGAGGTAATGCCACCCCCCCTCACCATCACTCTCCAACCCCCCCCCCCCCCCCTTTTTTTTTCCTACCACATTGCCCACCCCCTTCTCTTTACAACACCCCCTCCACCCTGTGCACATTCATGAGATTCACACAGGACCATCATGGCGTTGGAGGAGGGGGGTGGCGGTTTAAATGGGCTGCCATAGCAACAGAAGGGAGGATGGGATACCATGGATTTAAGGTTTGGTGGAAGCAGGGGGAGTCTCTGAATGTATTTTTTATTTAACTCCAAACGTACAGGAAAGCATTTTAGCTCTCAGGGGAAGCAATGGTTAATAGAATCCGCAAGCCTGCAGCAGCTTGGATATGCAAAGCGGAAGACCCTTCCCCCTTAACCCTTCCACTGCTGTAAGAGATTGGATCTACTAGCATTTCTCCCTGCTGTAGGGCCCTTTGGGGGAGCAGGCTGCAGATTCTGATTAACCCTTCATAGCTGGCATCTGCAGGAACCAAGGATGCATTCATGCAATGGGTTAAGCAGTTGCAGTGAGGTTTTGGTTTTTTTTTTTATTTATTATACTTATTTGCCTGAGTATGGAACCATTTTTTTAACATGTTCTGTTAATTTTGTCTTTATTCCACCATCATTGTGTTTTCTGTTGCACCCTCCAGACATTGTAAACTGTCTACACTAGGCATGTCCTCCTAGTATAGTTCTAGGTTTCTGTCTGTCCCTGTGTTTTGGTGCAATGCAGGCTAATATGTGGTTGCTGTATATATGTCTGTATGCAGTCTCCAGCCCCCCCCCCCCCTTCTGACACCCTGGAACATAAATTCTCCACCCCTACCCCTCCCCCATTTCATCACTTTATACCACTGCATGTGTTGAATGTGATGGATCACCCTAGCCACTTTCACAGCTGATCCTAATGGTGGATATGTATCTTCTGCTGCCCCTGATGCTGGGAATACACGATGAGTGTTTTCAGCAGATTTACTGTCTGATCGGTTTTCTGATCGATTTCCATTCACCTCTATGAGAAAATCGATCAGGAAAATGATCGAAATCGGACCTGTCGAAAAATTATCTATTGAGCCATCTGCCAAAAAACTCATGGTGAATTCCCAGCATTACTCTTTTTTTGTGTGTTATTGACCTGATGATGCAGGTCCTAGAATCTGAGGTACCTGCACAGGTTGCCCATCTCTGCTCAGCAGACAGAGCTGCAGAGAGAAGTCCTAGGTTAAGGCTGTGTGAACACTTATATGGCCATGAGTATTATACATCACCTGCTTAATTATACAGACTTTTCTTTTCAATCTGATATCTTCACATTGCCATAACAATTGCAAGTTAACCAACAATGATTTGCTCCTTTTTAGTGTAAATTCAATTGAATTTTGTAATGGTTCACCATTGTTTTCAGATTGTTTGCCGTCCAATGTTTCCATCCACTACCTGTTGGCACATAACATAGACCTGATTGTAATCACTGTCTGCCAATGTGTTTGTTGTTTGTTCTACTAACTATATAATCATTTTATAGGGAAACTCCATTTCCATCTGTAGCATACAACTTCAAAGTAAATGGGGATAGATGATGTTTTCATTTGATCTAAACCTTCTGAATAAACTTTCTAAAGGCCATTTCTGTTGTCACGCCTGTGCTTGTCCTTGATGATAATTGGCTTTATCTTTTCTCCTATTTGCAGCTCCTGGCCCGCATTGAGCGGATGGAAAGACGTATGCAGTTGGTCAGAAAGGACAGTGAGAAGGACAAACAGCGCACGTCTCAAAGCCGCGAGTCGGCAGCCGACATGCCGGAGGGTCCCCTTCCAGAGAGCGCAGGGGGTGGGGAATTCCCCACGGTGGTCTCCCCTCGGCTAACAAGCCTTACCCCAAAACCCTTCTCCTATGGCCGGAATGCAAAGGGACATAAAAGGTTTGTTGAAGGAAACTCATGTTTTCTTTTACTTTGCAGTTGACAAAAGAATTGTGCCCTATCAGAGGGCATATTACTCAAAAGTTGGTCACATTACACAGCAGTTCCACTGCTGGGCTTGATATAAGCAACGGCGTCGTGGCTTAGTTTGAGCATCCAAGTGCTGACATATCGGGTAATTGTGAAGAACAGCAGAGCAGTGATGCATGAAATGCAGTAACCCATCGCAGCCAATCAGGTCACTGAATATATTCTGATTAGTTATGGCTAGTTGGATTTTGCAGTTTGCTCTTGCGTCATCTAATGTTATACAGTCACTGTTGTGGTCTTCCACTAGTCTAAAGCCTCATGCACACGCCTCCCTAAAGACGGCAGATAATGACCGCCTCAGCCGATTGGCCCGCAATGGCCACTCGGCAAGTGATCTGCATGGTGGATCAACTTCTTTAAAGGCGCCACTCCCTCGTCCACCATGTGATGTCATGGAGGCGCCACACTGTCGTCCCTCTGCAAAGGTCCCGATATCCAACGAGCGACATCAGTTGTTAGGTGTGTACGAACTTTTAGACAATACCCTTAGGGCTCGTTTCCACTGTAGCGGTGCGGAATCGCCTGGATTCCACCGCAGAAGAAATCGCATGCAGGTGCGGTTTTTTACGCGTTATTTTACGCGATTACGCATGCGATTTCGCATAGGTTAGGCTATGTGCGTTTTTAACCATGTCACTGCCTGTGTTAATTTACATTGGTTCCTATGCGGAATCGCATGCGTAATCGCGTAAAATAACGCGTAAAAAAACGCATGCGATTTCCCTATTAAATACATTAGCGGCGGTTCGCATGCATTCCACTAGCAGGCGAATTCGTTGGCTCTTTTGTGCGTTTTTTCACCGCTCATAAAAACGCACCACGCAAACGCTACAGTGGAAACAGGTCCATTCACTTGCATTACATGTGCGAATCTGCATGCGTTGGATGCATGCAGATTCGCGATAGTGGAAACGAGCCCTTAGTCCAGCACCAGGCATCTCTATAATGGGCTCTGTTCACAAAACTTCCCATACATGACCTATTTTATAAAAATAACCTTTCAGCACATTTACAAGCAAAATAATCACTCAAAGTAAGTTGTTTCTGTTTAAAGTGGTCTGAAAGTCAGCATTTCTACTTTGCTCTAAAAGACTCCTCACAGCTTTGAAAGCTACTATCCCAGATTTTTTTTTTTTTTTTTGCTTGCAGAACATCACTGATATGGTTAAACAAAGCACTTTGTGCTGCTATTCGGCTTAAAATCCACATCCAAACTGGAGAGAACAGTATCTTGGTTTACATTCCAGTGTTGATACATTTGTGTGTAACAAGTAAAAACACTTTCTGAGAAGCTGTCTCTGCTTCAGGCACACAAACAGTTCAGAACAACTCATTAGAAGAGTTTAATATATAATTAAAAGCAGTTAGAATAAAATGCAGTGGCAGCTTTCAGGGCAAGAAAAACTACACTTTGGAAACTTGTAATTTGTAGACAGACAATATTACTTAAAGGGAACCAGAGATGAACGTTTCACACAAAATAAACATATCAGTCGATAGCTTGTAAAGAATAAATGCTCTACCTGATAACTTCGCCACTCTGGTGTGCCTTTTTTTTTTAGTGTTTTTTTATCCATTATTGCTCCAGGAAAAATCCAATATGGCCGCTGGCTCATATCCCTTCTCCTTCACAGCTCTCAGTATGCAAAGCAGGAAATCTAAGCCAGGAGGTGGCAGGCTTGGGCTTGAAAAGACTCCACAGAAGAGTGACTCAGCTATAATGATTCCAGGTCAAACCTAGACTGAGCTAGTCGGGGATTCTTCTCACAGCTGCTAATAGACTAATTAAGCAGATAACAATGAAACTAAAAGCAGGGTAGGTGTTTACTGTCATGTTCCCACTGATAAATGCAATAAAATACATGAGGGTGCTTCGTCTCTGGTTCTCTTTAAGCACAAAAGCAAACATAACTGTATGAGTAAGAAGTAGAAAAACGCATTTTTATTGAATCTTATGTCAGTTTCAGACCATTTTAACTTAATTTTAATATTACTTTTCTTATCCTTATCTATGTTGCATTTTTAAGCTCCCAAAGAGCAAAAATATAATATAATTAAGGTGAAAACAAAGGAAAACAGGTGAAAAAGCTTTGTGAATCATGCCCATTGTCTTCTGTTTCTGATTTCTGTGCCCCCCCCTTTCCCAATAGAATGGGCCCCACATGTGAGTATGGGATAGTGTACACTTTCAGAGCAAGCAGGGAATAGCCGTGCAATAAAAGTCTCTGTGCATTCACCTTTCAAAGGAAGAAGCCACTCTCATTTCTCTCCACTGTGGCTTCTGAACCCACCTGTGGGTCCCTCATAGGCAGCCTAGATGGCCTGTTAGTCTGTGGGGTTTGATATACCTACAGGGGATATTGGAGCAAGCTGGGAGTAGCTTTGTTTTTCATAGGTGGCCATACAGATATTAGTGTGCATGACTGAGATTGCTGTAATTACTGTGATGGGAGTTGGGGAAAAAACAGACTATAGGTCTGTAGCAGTTATTTATTCTTGCAGATCATTTTGGCTTCTGTCTTTTGGAGAAAATGCTGGAACAGTTTTATTTAAAACTCCTCTGTTACATGTAATGCCTGGTACACACCATGCAATTTCCCATCAAATCGATAATATCCACAGGTCAGATCTGATTTCCATGTTTTTTCTGATTTTGTATAGAAGCGATTGCAAAAACGTTTGGAAATCGGATCAAACCTGTAGGAAATAATTGATTAGACCATCAATCTGATGGGAAATTGCATGGTGTTTACCAGGCATAAACCAAACTTGACAGCAGACTGCTGTGAGGAAAACCACCTGACTGTGGCCAGTGAAATGTCACATGATCAGCTGAGCTTCCATATGAAAACCTAAAACGAGAGGCAATAAATAGGGCTGTCCTATAGTGCAATGTCGTCACATAAGGTATAGTACCATAGGTAAAACAAGTGTACATTACATTGTACCATGAAATGGCCTTTTTTGCCTTTCTTGTTTTATGTATTTATCTATTATTGGGATATTAACCTCTTCACCTCAAAGGGTTTTTCCTCTCAAAAAACCAGAGCAGTTTTCATCCGTCAGCGCTCCTTCCATTCATTCACCTATAGTTACATAGTTATTTTTTTTTTTTTTTGGTTGAGAAAAGACATACGTCCATCGAGTTCAACCAGTATAAAGTACAACACCAGCCTGCTCCCTCACATATCCCTGTTGATCCAGAGGAAGGCGAAAAAAACCCTTACAAGGCATGGTCCAATTAGCCCCTAAAGGGAAAAATTCCTTCCCGACTCCAGATGGCAATCAGATAAAATCCCTGGATCTATAACTTTATTACTACTTATTACAGCGAAACAATCTATATCTTGTTTTTTTTTTACCACTGTATAGGCTTTCTTTGGGGGGTACTTTTTGCTAAAAATTATTTTCTTCTAACTCAGTTTTAATAAGAATAATAAGAAAAAAAATTGAAAAAAATGTTTTCTCAGTTTTCAGCCATTATATTTTCAAAATAAAACATGCTACCGTAATTAAAACCCACACATTCTATTTTCCGTTTGTATCGGTTATTGCAACGTTTAAAATTTTTCCCTAGTACAATGTATGGCGCCAATATTTCATTTGGAAATAAAGGTGCATTTTTTAAGTTTTGCGTCTATCCCCAATTACAAGCCCATAATTTTATAAAGTAATTGTTGTATACAGTTTTTGTATACATATTAAAAAAGTTCCGTCCCTAAGGTAACTATTTATGTTTTTTTTTTTTTTTGTTTGTTTTTTGTAATTTTTTTTTTTATTAAAAAAAATAAAAATAAAAAAAAAATGGTAACTTTAGGGGAGTGTGGGAGGTCAGGGGTTAATAATAATAATAATAATAATAATAATAATAAAAGGTAACTAGGGATAATAAACTGAAAAAAAAGGCGGGGGGGGGGGGGGGGGGGGATGTAATATTACAATTTGGCCACAAGATGTCCTCAGTAGTGACTTCAGCTCCGTACTGTTTGTACGGAAACGGAAGCACTACGCGTACTGAATGAATGGCAGAGCCGTCTGTATAGACGGCTGCAGCCATTCACACGGGGAATTAGATCAATGAATGGGATTTGTTTTCCCATTCATTGATCTAGCGGCGGGCGATCGGCGATAATGAGCGGCGGTACCGAGCGCGGGGGGCGTGGCGGGAGGGACGTAGGACCTACGTCCCTGCACAGAGTTATGGCATTTTGCAGGGACGTAGTTACTCGTCCCGGGGGAGGGGAAATGGTTAATCATATGGTCTGTTGTTCGACATTTATTTTTGGAAGTGACCTGACAGACTTTGCTTATCTGAAACTGCCCAAGCATTAGCTGCTATTAAAATAAGAGGCATGTGTTTATTGTATATGTACTTCATGTAGCTGGGCCCTTGCCTGATGTGGCAGAAATAAGAGGCAGGAAATGAAACCTATTGGTGCTACACAAGACATATAATTCAATAAAATTGTGCTCTGACCATAGATCAGCTCCCTGATATGCGCCATTTCCGTGTTTCACAGCTTGTACCACTTGACATTAGATCAGATTCCAGCAGGACTGGATTATCCTATTCTGCACAGTCACCCTTACACAGCACTTCTTGAGAGAAATGGAATGGAGAAGATTGCAGACGATGTGAACCTAGAGATCTGTTTTCACACAAATGCTGCTCAGCATCCTCTTCAATCAATTGGTTTTTCCATCATAAACAGATTTGCAGCATTTCCCTGCATGGGGAACTCCTATCTATTCTGTGACTTGCCGTTTCAATCGCATTTCTTTGCAAATCTCGTCAGCATGCTGCAGCCAAATCACTATAGCTGTGCATGCAGCCACACAGGAGAACAGGAGACACGGCCGAATTGGAAAACTGTTGCGGCTCTTAGTGGAAAGAGGCCCTTACTATGTAGTTAATTGAAAGCACAATCGGCAGAGGCTTAGGGGCTGTGCCAACTAATGTTCAATTGTCCGAACACTGCTTCTAGTGTGAGCGAGCCTTAAAGTGAACCTAAACCGTTGGAAAGAAAAAGTTTCACTTACCTGGGCCTTCTACCAGCCCCCTGCAGCCGTCCTGTCCCGCGCTGGTCCTCAACCATCCTCCGGTCCCCCGCCATGGTTTAGTTTTGTTTCTGCCGACTGATCAGTCAGCAGGCCACTACGTCTGAGCGGCCCTGGCCACGCTTGTCCTCATTCCCGTCCGCAAGAGCATCCTGCGCATGTGCAGTATAAGGATTTCTCTTACTGCGCAGGACGCTCTTGCAAACAAGGATGCTCTTGTAAACGGGCAGTGTCCTGACAGTCTGCAGAAAACGAAACTACCGTAAGCTGTGGTGGGGACCGGAGGATCGTTTTGGACCGACGTGGGACGTGGCGGCAGCACGGGGCTGGTAGAAGCCCCAGGTAAATTAAACTTTTTCTTTACGACGGTTTAGGTTCACTTTGAAGCGGGATTAAACTCCATATTAACTGGGGGGGAAAAAAATCATCCAATAAAAAAAAATTACTTGTGTAGCTTACCTATCCAGTTGTTTTTAATGTTCGTTGTCAGATCTAGGAGAAATGTGATATGAAAAGAATATTTTTGCTGGTTTCCATCTTTACTGATTATCCTTCTTGCCCAAAGTGACATTACTTCTGCCTTTTTTTTTTTTTTCCAACCCAGCTCAGTGTTTATTTTCCCTCCTTACTGCCACAGCTTACTGTCTCTCCCACAGCAAACATCACCTAGACAACAGGTTTACATCACCGTGCAAACGCTTCAAAGGGAAGGGGGATCCAATTTCCTTCTGTTCATAGTGTCCTTATCTTATCTGAAATAGGAAGCTTTTGGTTATTTTCAATGCTGATAAGCTTGTTACTGTAGTTTAAAAAATTAATCCTGGGACTGTTCCTGCATAGTTCCTGCAGTTATGCAAAGGCAACCAGGTGAGATGGAGGAAAAAATTGGGGGACATATGGGGACCTATTTTAGAACCAAAGGAGTTTACATATATATTTTTTTTATTGTTGGATGTTACAACCCCCTGTTTTTTTCCCATTATCCTTGCTTGAAAATCAGCAAGTAAGTTTTTTTTTTTTTTTTTTTTTTTTTTTTTTTTCTATTTACCTTGTAGGAAGTCTGCTTTTGGCCGTGCAGAACACAGGACCCCTGTTAAGAGACTGTCTTCGGACTTAGTAAAAATGAAGGGCAGAGTGCCCCGTTTGCCAGCAGAAGTGGCAGAAGCTGAGCCTGGAGGCTCCGTACCAGAGTCGGGGTGGCGGCGAGAGCTGCGCAACAAGGAAACTCCTGAAAAATCGCAGTCTCCGACAGATATCCAGCTCGGACCCATCTGGACCAGTTCTGCAGCACCTTCTGTACAGGACAATGACTCAAACCCCAGTGAGGCAGATGCTCTGCCCTACCTCTCCACTTCGGACATGTATCTATGCCGGTGGCACCAACCACCTCCTTCCCCTCTGAGGGAGCCCTCCCCCAAGAAAGAAGAGTGTGTGGCAAGTAAGGGGCTATAACATTTGTTCCAAGTTTGGTGGAGCTAACACTGAGTGTGGCCATTTGATGCATTTACTGTCACATGCTGATGCTGTAATTTTATACTATGAACCCTGGGGCTGGTCAGTGAGGTGCAAATCTGAGTTGATGCAAATGTCATTCTAATATTATAGTTTGGAAATGTACTAATCAAATGCAGCAGCTTTTCTCATTAACCATCCCTATATGAACAATATGGGGTAATAAATTCAAGACCGCGATCTCTAGATTTGTTGTTTAGGAGGATGGGAGCAAAGGCAGAATAACCAGTCATCTGTTACCTAAATGTTCTTTGCATTGGGGAGTAGTAGCATAAATCCATTTCAAAGAGCAAAATACTTTTCCAATTTCTGATTCCGCCTCCCTGGTTAGAGTATGGTTGATTGGCTCCAGACACGATATCATATGGCAGTATAGCCATTTATACCTACTGATGGGCTCTAAGCAAACTTGTGAGAGAGAATGAATTCAGTTTGAATGGGAATCCTCTGAACGATTCAGTGGCTTCCCAGAGCCTCTCCTAGCGTTCCGTTGCTGCCCAGGACCCTCTTTTTGTGGCCATGTTCCTGTTGGAGTACGAGCTTCTCCGAGCTGGGTATGTGGGGGTAAGCTCCATGCATGCCCAGGAGAACAAAGCACTGGCGCAAGGAGGAAAAAGCCATGCATGGGCGGTTTCATTTTATTTGACACGTGGAGAGCTTACTCGTGCATGGCTTGTATGGAAAAGCTCGTACTCTGGCGGGAGCATGGCCACAAGAAGAGGAGGATCCTGGGCAGCAATGGAGGGGTAGAAGATCTGGAGAGCCTCTGGACCATGCAAAGGATTCCTATTGCTGGTGGACATATTTTTTATTTTTTTATCCAATTTGTGCTTCAGGTACACTTTAAAACGGGTCAGGAACCTTTTTGGCTGAGAGCCATAAGCCCCACATATATTTTAAAATGTAATTCTGTGAGAGCCATACAATATGTTTCAAACTGGGACAGTGCAGCAGGGGGCTCGCGTTCCTGTTGCCATGGTGATGTGTATACAGTTGATCCTCCGGGCAGCGGAAATGTCAGACACGTCTTCAGCTTCTCTTGGGTTTCAGCAACATCAACAATTTCCCAGACAGGAGAAATACTGACTAACCGCTTGTACAATTAGCTAGCTGACTTAAGGGTTGATTCACTTTGTAGGGCGAGATCCCCGCACTTTGGCCCAATAGGCTGCCTGTCAAGTCATACGTTCTGGTGACCTTTATCAACTGTCTATACGCTGTAGGGAAGGAGCTTGAGGTAAGACTAGTATTTGAAAACCTGGAGACATACACTGGATGTCATGCCCTGGAGGTATTATATGGGTTTATAGCTGTTGAGCAGACATTATCTTGGTGACGTCTCGTACACTGCCATGCTTGTTTTGAAAGTGCCATTATTTCCAGGAGTTGGGCACAGGTTGTGACAAGGGACGCATGCACATAATAACCATCCTCAGATTTCCTTTAAAGGGTACATTTATTTGTTGACCTCACTGTGTTTTTACTTGTTTAGAAATAAGCAATGACCGGTCACAATTCCTACCCCAGGGAAGGTCAGCAGTTATTCACGTCTATGTTCAGGTTCAGGTTTCAGGTTTTCATTAAAGGGTAACTCCACTGTTTAAAATCTATATCTGAAGTCTATCATATATTTTGCTTCTGTCTGCCGCGGCTAGGATTTAATTTTCTCTCATGGAACCCGTGGCAACAGTTTACAGCTTAATGTAAAATTATACTTATTGGTTTAAAAGTCTGCACAAAGCAGAAAGTAGAATATGCAGATCTTCACACCGCTACAGCTTTCCTCAGTCTGCTGCAATGACATGCGCATTCCATAGGGTAGGGCAGGGTAGGGGTCCCCAAACTTCCCCAGTCAAGGGCCAGGTCCATATACTTCAGACTGCTGGGGGACCAGAACATACATGAACCGTTGAAAAACCTTACATTGAATCTAGGTATTGATTCTCTTCCCCACCCCACCATGCCTGAAGGAGAACTCCCAGCAGCAGCCATTCGGGCATGTGGCACCCGAAGAACGTCTTTGTACACCAGACAGTGAAGCATTCTCAGGTGACAACCTGCCACCCAATCCGACAGCTTTGCCCCCTGATGCAGAATTGGATTGGAAGCCAGAAAATTACTGCTTGTTAGCTTCTACTGCATGTGGATGGTTGGTGCCAGCATTGCTATACTGTATGCGGGCCGGCGATATTTAAAGGTGCAGAGGGCCGTATCTATAAGTTAGACATTCTGTGTTTGGGGGGGGGGGGGGGGCAGTGAAAAAGCTTTGGGGGGGCCGCATTTGGCCCGCGGGCCATAGTTTGAGGACCACTGGGGTAGGGGGATCCTCAAATCAATGTGCATGCCATGTAAGCAGGAGTTGGGAGTAATTACTCACATTTCAGTTGCAGCTAACAACCATTTTAAGCAGCTTTCTTAGCGACTCAACCGTGTAGCATATGGAGAGGAATAGTGGAGAGTTCAGGGTAATCGTAGATATTTCTGTTTAATGCAGCTAATTAAAATACTTGAAATATGTAGCGGTGGTTTGATAAGGATTGTTTTCTTTTGCACCAGTTCTCTGCAAAAACAGAATTTCAGCAGTTTCTAGTAGGAAAGAAGCAGACTTGTTGGGACTAAATTGAAATGTTTTTTTGCACCAGATTATGTTGCTGTATGTATATTTACTGAGACGTCCTATTTTCTAGTTCCTTCATGGAGAGAACACACTATAGAGCCTCTACAAGATGTAAATGGCACAGACATACCCGAGGTAAGGGTTCCATTACAAAATAAGCAATTGAGTTTGCTGAGTATTTTTTTTCTACAGCCAAAGTCTTTTAAAAATAAGTTGGGGGGGGGGGGGTGGAGATAAGTTTTTGTTTTACTTACCTGGGGCTTCTTTGATCTGCTCCGTTGTGCAGCTGTCCAACAACCATCCCACTCCGAGATCGCAGACTGCGCCTCCTTGATTGCGCTCCCTTGAACTCCAGTATTCTGAGCAGTCTTAATGAACTGCAGGCTACAGGAGTGTGATCAAGGGGGCATGCATGCACAGTAGCGTGTGACTGGTCTAGGAAGCTAGCTTTTGGAGTGCCACAGCAGAGCTGATCAGGAGGAATCTGATGCAACTGTAAGGCTTCAGGGGGCTGGAAGAAACCCCAGTTGAGTAAAGGCTGGTGCACACCAGAGCGGTTCTGGAGCGTATTTTAAAACGCTTGGCTAATGTATTTCAATGGGTTGGTGCACACCAGAGCTGTTTGTTTTTTCCACAAACGTAAACTCGGGGGCTGCAGCATTTTTTTCCCCACAATCCTTCAGGGCAAAGGTGAGACGTTGCTCCTCACAGGAACAGACAGCACTTCCCCTATAAAAAAGTCACATGGTTAGTCCACCCACAGTGCTGTTTGTTCCTGCGTCCAGGCAGGTCGGCATCTCCCCTCTGGGTGAAGCCTGTGTGCTGGGCTGCAGGTGGATCCTTCTGGGTGGCTGAGACTGTGGTACTGAGGCAGTCTGGCCATGCGCCCCAGGCTGGATCTTTACTGGGGTTTGCCTACCTTTCTCTCCCGCTGCCAGGGAGAGCAAGTGTGGAAGGCGTGGGTTCCCCTTGGCGGCCTTGCGGCAGAGGAGCAGGACGGAGGTAAGCCAGAGGCCATGTGCAGCGTGAAGCGCATTGCGGCCATTAGGACGCTTGGCCGCGTCCGGATGCGTAATTTCCGGCGGGTATGCCGAATGTAGCAAATTGTAGAGCTGGTTCATTACTCCTTCTGAACCTCCGGTCCACCCCTCATCCAATTGTGGCAGGCCGGATATGTTTTAAAAGGGAGGCTGCGCAGGCCTGTTTGCACTGTTGCTCAGAGGGAGTTTGGTCCTGCGCTGGACATGAAAGTTTGGAGACATGTCAGACGCTGAGAGGATTGAGAGCAACCAGGCCGCCCAGAAGGTGAGATAATGGCTTCTCTTTCTGGGCTAAAGGTGCTAAAGCTGTACAGAGTTAAATGCCTTGTTGGTTTTGTTTGCAGGCCAAAACTGAGGCCGCTGCTAAATATGCTGAGGCTGCTGCTGCAGATAAGCATAGGCTCCCTCCTAATTATAAGAGATGCCCTTTGTGCAATGTTAAGCTAATGTTGCCCTATGCAAAGACTCTGTCAGTTGTGCATAGAGAGGGTTATGAGGGAGGAGCCGGGTCACTCTGTTCAGAATACATTGAGAAAAGGCAGAAAGTGGACTTCTGACAAGTCCGGGAAAAGGGGCTTTAACCTCCTGAGCGGTCTGGACGAGCTCAGCTCGTCCATCACCGCCGGAGGCTGCCGCTCAGGCCCTGCTGGGCCGATTTTTATCAAATAAAGTGCAGCACACGCAGCCGGCACTTTGCCAGCCGCGTGTGCTGCCTGATCGCCGCCGCTCTGCGGCGATTCGCCGCGAGCAGCGGCGAAAGAGGGCCCCCCTAGCCGCCTGAGCCCTGCGCAGCCGGAACAAAAAGTTCCGGCCAGCGCTAAGGGCTGGATCGGAGGCGGCTGACGTCAGGACGTCGGCTGACGTCGATGACGTCACTCCGCTCGTCGCTATGGCGACGATATAAGCAAAACAAGGAAGGCCGCTCATTGCGGCTTTCCTTGTTTATTCTGGGCGCCGGAGGCGATCGGAAGATCGCCTCCGGAGCGCCCTCTAGTGGGCTTTCATGCAGCCAACTTTCAGTTGGCTGCATGAAATAGTTTTTTTTTTATTTAAAAAAAAACCCTCCCGCAGCCACCCTGGCGATTTAATCAGAACGCCAGGGTGGTTAAATATAAAGCTCCGAAAACCCAGTCAAAATCCCAATGACTCGTGTAAGGCAGTGGGGGGAGGCTAAGATGCTTCTCTCTCAGGTGGGCAAAAAGGGGAAAAAGGCCGTTTATTTGCCGAACAATAAAGTTTGGTTACCAAATACTTTGCGCTCCATCCATCGTCAAGATTTGTGGTCTCAAAGGCCCCAGGAGATCCCACTCTGTTTCCAGAAATTTTGAGTATATTGCAAAACATGCTAAAACAGAATGTATTTTATCCTGTGCCGGATCAAACAATCCGAAACAGTCTGTATGCATGTTGGATTATTAGGGCTCTGTACAAATTAACAAGCTGACACATCATTGCATTCCAGCGGTGTGTAGCTGCTAAGGGTAACAGTGGTTAATTTGCATATAGTCAGCAGTGATGCACTGGGAGACATCTCAAGCTCACTCCAACCTGAATTATTGCAAATTCTTTCTGTTTTAAGAAAGCAAACTTTTTTGCTTTTCTTAGCATTTTAGTAAGGGGGCTTTTAGGACCATTGTAGCCTCTTACACACTCTGAGTTCTGGGTCACCATGAGCTTGCTGGTTAGTCTGTATCCTGTGCCAGTAAAGGAACAAAAGCAAAGCTTCTGTTTCACTATTTTTGTAGTAAAAAGTCGTCGGGCAAGTTTCGCCTGATTCTGAACCTAAAAAGACTTAACCTGTTATGAGACAGAAAAAGTTCGGATGGAATCCATTTTTTCAGTAAGGGAGCTACTGTTTCCAGGGGCCTTTATGGCATCTCTCGATCTAAGAGATGCATATTGGCATTCACCAAAAATCGCAAAAATTCCTAAAATTTGCAGTTGGAGAAAATAGGAGGGTAGAACACTACCAGTTTGTTTGCCTTTCGTTTGGAAACACTTCTGCCCCAAGAGTGTTCACAAAGATGCTGGGAGAAGCATTGATTCCGTTAAGAGAGCAGTCGATTTTAATCATTCCGTGTTTAGACGACTTGCTTATTCTCGGAAGTTCAGCAGATCAACTGACAAACCATTTAAATCTGGTATCGGAACATCTCCGATCCCTAGGTTGGATTATCAACCTAGAGAAGTACTCTTTGATTCCAAGTCAGAAAACGCCTTTTCTAGGCATGCTAGTGCATTCATTAAAACAGAGGATTTTCTTTCCTCCGGAAAATATCCTAAAGATAAATTTGGCAGTGAAATCATTACAGAGGGAAGACAAGGTTTCCCTAAGGATGATTTTGTCTGTGCTGGGATTGATGTCATCCACAATGGTGGCAGTACCCTGGGCACTGGCGCACGCCAGGAAGTTGCAGAGTTTCCTTCTAGGAAATTGGGACGGTCGTCCATAAACATAAGATTTCAAAGTCACAATTCCTCAAACTGTGGTGTTGTCTCTGCAGTGGTGGTTGGAGGAATCCAACCTTGTGAAAGGAAGGCTTTGGAAGGAGCCTGTAGACAAGGTAATTACTACGGATGCAAGCGCTTGGGGCTGGAGAGCTCGTATAGCTCACAGAGCCTTTCAAGGGAAGTGGACAGAACTGGAGTCTGAGGTCATCCAACTGGAGGGAATTAAGGGCAGTAAAGCGGGCCTTATTTCAGGCGCGATCGATACTGTCACAGTCCAATGTTCTGATCCACTCTGACAATGTTACGGCAGTAGCGTTTTGTCAACAAACAGGAAGGCACGAGATCCCTGTTGTTGCAAGAAGAAGGGGAGGAGATCTTGTCCTGGGCAGGAAAGAATGTGTTATCCTTGAGAGCTGTTCTTCTCGAGGGAAAACTCAATATAGAGGCAGACAAACTGAGCAGAAGCAGGATTCTGTCATCAGAGTGGTCTCTAAACAGAGAGAGGTGTTCCCAGACATCACAAAACGATGGGGAACACAGTCAATCGATCTGTTCACAACAGAAGATCATGCCCAGATTCAGAGTTTCTTCTCCCTCAATCCAAAAAAGCATATATCTGGGGGTGACTGCATTCATTCAGGAGTGGAACTTTCCACTTCGGTATGCATTTCCTCCTCTCAATTTGATTCCTGCAGTTATCAACAAGAGGTTGTCAAAATCTGATTTTGATTGCACCTTAGGGGGCCCTTGGAGACTTCCTTGCAGGCCAGATCTGCTGCTGCAAGGGAACCTGTGGCATCCACATCCAGGCAGATTGAATCTGTCAGTCTGGATCCTTACTCAAAAATTGGGAGTATCTGACAAGGCAGACTACATTGATTGGTATCCGTAAAGAAGTTACTAGGAAGATTTACTTGAAATGCTGGAAAACTTTCCATCTTCGGCTGTCCGGCTTTAAGTTTGATAGCCTGTCAGTTCCAGCAGTCCTGGATTTTCTTCAGGAGGGTTGGGATAAAAATGTTTCTGTAAGTACGCTTAAAGTGCAGATTGCTGCTTTATCTGCTTTTTCAGTTATCCCCTTGTCTTCCTCTCCTTTTGATAGTAAGGTTTCTGAAGGCTTTTTCTAGGAAACTGCCAGTTTATAAACCATATGTTTCTCCTTGAGATTATCAGGGGTTTTAAAGGGACTGTCCAAAGGTTCCTTAGAGCCTCTTAAGGACAGTTCTTTTAGATATCTTACATTAAAAACAGTATTTTTTAGTAGTCATCACTACAGCCAGAAGGGTCAGTGAGCTACAAGCTTTGTCTATGAAAAGTCCTTACTTTCAGGATACATTAGGGTTACAGGCATATCCAGAGTTTTGTCCGAAGGTTATGTCTAGGTTTCACAGGTCGCATGATATTATGTTGCCTACTTTCTGTGTGAATCCAAAGTGTGGAAAAGAGAGGATTTTTCACTCATTAGATGTTAGAAGATGTGTTCTGGAATATTTGAACAGAACTGCAGATGTCAGGAATACAGATTCTTTGTTTTATTTTCAGGGAAAACTGTAGGTCAGAGAGCTTCTAAATCTACTATAGCTAATTGGATTAGGTTAGCTATTATAGAAGCTTACAGAGTTATGGGAAGTGAGGCTCCTGCCTCATTTAAAGCGCATTCTACTAGAGCTAGGGCAGCTTCTTGGGCTAATAATGCAGGGGCTTCGCCTGAGCAAATATGTAAGGCAGCAACGTGGTCAAGCTTTTCTACGTTCATCCGTCCTTACCGAATTGATGCAATGTCTGCACACGACCAAGCGTTTGGTAGAAAGGTTCTCCAAGCAGTGGTCCCACCCTGAGGTTGTATTACTTGTTAATCGTCTCACCTTTGCCCTGAAGGATTGTGGGGAAAAAGCAGAGTTAGTACCTGCTAACGATGTTTTCAACAATCCTTCAGGGCAACGATCCCACCCGGGTGTTAATTGTCTGTGTCTGATAGTTGCACGGTTATGGGTTAGTGGAATGTTCACCTGTCGGGTACTTGGCTAAACGCACTGAGGGTGGACTAACCATGTGACTTTTTTATAGGGGAAGTGCTGTCTGTTCCTGTTCCTGGGAGGAGCAACGTCTCACCTTTGCCCTGAAGGATTGTTGAAAACATCGTTAGCAGGTACTAACTCTGCTTTTTTTAGATTTCTGAGGCGTTTCTGCCTCAATGTTAAAGTATAGGAAAGTGAAAAACCGCTCTGAAAAACGCCAGATCAGAGTGGTTTTCCAGGCGTTTTACAGTAGCTGATTCAGTAACAGCATTACTGTAACAATATGACATCTGCTACACAAAAACGCTAGGCATGTTTAGAAAACCTCTCTAAACATGCCTAGAATCGCTCTGAAAATCTGCTTCAAAAACCTAGTTTTTGCGGATCTGCTAGAGGGTTTTTGGTGTGCACTGGGCCTATAATAGAACTTGTGTGAGAGGGATATGGAGGCTGACCTATTTATTTAGTTTTAAATCATACCAGTTGCCTGGCAGCTCTGCTGATCCTCTACTTAAAGGGAACCAGAGAGGTTGGGGGGAAGCTTTTATACATACCTGGGGCTTCCTCCAGCCCCATACGCACGGATCGCTCCCACGCCGCCGTCCTCTGCTGCCTGGATCCGCCGGTACCGGGTCCAGTCATTGCCGCCAGTCGGCCAGCAGACGTGGCCAAATGTCCGCATCACACGGGGCTCCCTCCATACACATACGCATGAGGCTGCCTACTGCGCAGCCTCATGCGTACGAGTATGGAGGGAGCCCCTGTGATGCGGACAATTGTCCGCGTCTGCCGGAAGTGACGGGACCCGGTACCGCCGATCCAGGAAGCGGAGGATGGTGGTGTGGGAGCGATCCAGGCTTATGGGGCTGGAAGAAGCCCCATGATGTATAAAATCTTGTTCTATGTTTTCAGCCCGTTCCTCTCTGGTTCCCTTTTTAATACTTTTAGCCATAGATACTAAACAAGCATGCAGATGAAATGATTCTGACAAATATCTGACAAGATTAGCTGCATGCTTGATTCAGATGTGTGATGCAGACACTGCTGATGCCAGAATGATCAGCAGGACTGCTACACAACTGGTATTGTTTACAAGGAAATAAATATGGAAGCTCTAAAAGCCTTTCACTTTAGGTTCCTTTTTAATCAGAAAATTGTAGCCCAACGTGTGTGTGTGCGTGCGCGTGTGTGTTCTGATAAATATGCTCTTCTTCCTAGAACCTGGATGATGCAGTATTTGCAAAAAGACATGCCAAGTTAGAGCTGGATGAGAAGAGAAGAAAAAGGTGAGTGTTAAAGCACCACTATCGCAAAAAACAGTAGGCAGTTAAAATCTGACAACCGAGAGGTTTTGGGCCAGTCCATCTCTTCCTGGGGGATTCTCAGGGTTTTCTTTGTTTTTGAACAGCAGTTTAACTGCCAAAATAGTAAAATACCAGCCAGCCTCCCTACTCCCTTGCATACTATTTTGTCATGTATGGCCATACTCCGCCTGTGCAAGTACAACTGCGCCTGAGCAGCTCCATGCTACTGTGTAGGTTTGGCTGTACTCTCACAGGCACAGTACAGCTGTGCTAATGCACAAAGAGGAATGCAGTTGCAGACTGTCAGAACGTCCCGGGAAGTGGCGGTGGACTCGGATGAGGCTTTTCTTGCTCATTAGGCAAGTACTTTTTTTGTGCCAATAAAACAACTTTTTTTGTTGTTGTTGTTGTATTACATACCAAAAATATTGCGCTCACAACGGCTCTAAAAATTTAACTTGGGTTTTCACTAAGCCCAATCTTTCTAGACTGGGAAGTATAGATGTTGTGTATATGACTAATCTATATACTGTATTGTGACTCCCAATAGGTGGGACATACAGAGGATCCGTGAGCAGAGAATTCTGCAGCGCCTGCAGCTAAGGATGTACAAAAAGAAGGGCAGTCAGGAGAGTGAGCCAGAGGTCACCTCTTTCTTCCCAGAACCTGATGATGGTAGGTTGAGCTTATGCCACTCTGGATCAGTCACTGGCGTCTTTAACCACCCTGGCGTTCTATTAAGATCGCCAGGGCAGCTGCGGGAGGGTTTTTTTTAAATTAAAAAAAAACTATTTCATGCAGCCAACTGAAAGTTGGCTGCATGAAAGCCCACTAGAGGGCGCTCCGGAGGCGTTCTTCCGATCGCCTCCGGCGCCCAGAATAAACAAGGAAGGCCGCAATGAGCGGCCTTCCTTGTTTTGCTTACATCGTCGCCATAGCGACGAGCGGAGTGACGTCATGGACGTCAGCCGACGTCCTGACGTCAGCCGCCTCCGATCCAGCCCTTAGCGCTGGCCGGAACTTTTTGGTTTGGCTACGCTGGGCTCAGGCGGCTGGGGGGACCCTCTTTCGCGGCGGATCGCCGCAGAGCGGCGGCGATCAGGCAGCACACGCGGCTGGCAAAGTGCCGGCTGCGTGTGCTGCTTTTTATTTCACTAAAATCGGCCCAGCAGGGCCTGAGCGGCAGCCTCCGGCGGTGATGGACGAGCTGAGCTCGTCCATACCACCCGGCTGGTTAAAGCCAATGGGTACCACGTTAAAAATAAAAAAGTCAGATACTCACCTAAGGAGAGGGAAGGCCCGGTCCTAATGAGCCTTCCCTCTCCTCTCCCGGTGCCCTCGGTGCTGCGCTGGCTCCCCCGTTCGCGTCCGCCGCCACAGGGACTTCGGAGGTCTTCGGGAGCACTCGGACTTCCGAAGACGGGCCGCTCCATACTACGCGAGTGCGTCATAGAGGGCGCTCGCGCATGCGTAGTATGGAGCGGCCCGTCTTCGGGAGCCCGAGTGCTCCAGAAGGCTTCCGAAAGCTCCCTTCGGCATGCGGAAGTGGCAGTATTTGACCGAACTGGTCGAATACTGCCACGGGGGATCCTGCGCGGGACCGGGCACCGGGAGAGGAGAGGGAAGGCTCATTAGGACCGAGCCTTCCCTCTCCTTAGGTGAGTATCCGACTTTTTTATTTTTTAAATGGTAAACACTCACTTTAAAGGAGTCCTGAGATGAATCAAATGAAAGCATTTAAACTTACCTGGGGCTTCCTTCAGCTAATGGGCTCCCTCACCATGTCCCTAGGCCACTTCAATCCCACTGCTGGCCACCCCGGCATATTCCGTCAGCACTCTGTTGCACATGCACACGTGGCTGAGAGCGTCCTGAGCAGGGGGCATCCTTTTGATTCATCTCGGGTATACTTTAAAAACTTAGTCACAACTCAATCACAAGCATACTTGTTATATCTCAGGCTGCACAGTTGCTAATAATGCAGACCCTGATGATGGGCATATATGACAGTCAAGTAGACACAGGAGTATGCTCTGTACTTGCTGACTGGACAAACTGCCTCTGTCCATTTACTAAAGCATGAAAGGCATTGTATAGGATGTCGGAGAGGGTGAGTAATCATACATAACTGATGGCTATCACATTTGAAGTTTCTGTGGTTTTAGTAACAGAATTAAGGGACACAACAGGAGCAGAGCATACAGCTGTGTCAGCCTGAGCATTTGTCCTATGAGCCCGCCCAGCGTCTGTATTAATAGTAATAGTGCAGTGGGGAAATTACAGGTTTGCTTGTCTGGTAGCTTGAACATTGCAGCAACTGGAAGATACAATCAGATTAAAGGACCACTGTAGTGAGAAGAATATGGAGGCTGCCATATTTATTCCCTTTTAAACAATTCCAGTTGCCTGGCAGTCCTGTTTGGCTGCAGAAGTGACTGAATAACACCAGAAAGAAGCATGCAGCTAATCTGAAAATATTGTCAGAAACCCCTGATCTGCTGCATGCTTGTTCAGGGTCTATGGCTAAACGTATTAGAGGCAGAGGATCAGGACAGCCTGGCAACTGGCATTGGTTAAAAGGAAATAAGATGGCAGTCTCCATATATCTCTCACTTCAGTTGTCCTTTAAAGGAGCTGAGGATGATGTAATCAAAATTCTCAAGCTATGTACACATACTGGTATTTTGCAGTTGTCAAAGTTGAAATTCTAGCTCAAGTACTGGCACCTTCTTCTTCTGTAGTGTGATGTGAAGGTCCCTACACACACTATTACTGTCCCTAGGGTGATATTGCAAGGCTGGGGCTGTGCAGTTACATCGCTCGCTTGGGTTCTACCCTATGCAGGGGGGCAGAGCGGCGCCAGAGTGACGTTTCGGGGTAAGTGGGGGAGAGCAATGCTACTGGTCAAAGTGGTTTGCTCGGACGGATTGCTGGGTGAGCAGTCGGAGGTCTTAAGGGGCTGCCATACACAGGTTGGATGATTGACACAGGCCTCCCTGGCTGAGTTTCATCTGCCGTGTGTACTGGCCTTTAGCTCTTACGTAGTGAACCGGTTTAGGTCCCCTAGATGGGGGGGCCCCCTGCTTATCCGTCTCTACACCCCCTTTTCCAGAAAACAGAATAGGGCTGCCAGGCTCAGAACGCGTGTACCATAGTTGTTTCTAATCTAGTGCCTGTACGTAGTTGTAGGAGGTGGTCACCTTCCCGCAGTGCTGGTGGTCCTAACAAATAAAATATGTTCTGGGACACTGAAATGCAAGTTTTACTTCTATCTGCCCATTAATATTAGGATGAATGTCTAAAATGATGTATTTTACAAAATCCTTATGTCAAAGTGGAAGTGGTGGTGCTGTTTACAGGAACACGATTGATGTGCTTCAGATATAGTGTTAGAATTACTGTCTTTCTATTATGCCTGTTTAATTGTTTTGGTTTGTTTTTTTTTGGTCGTGTTTTTCTTCTTCGCTACAGTGGAATCTGTGATGATTACCCCCTACCTCCCTGTTGTGGCATTTGGACGACCTCTGCCTAAAATAACCCCACAGTAAGTAGCCAATGCTGAGCTTTCCTTTTTCCTCTTAAATACTAACCACATTTTACCTTAAAGCACACCTGAGCTGAAAGAGATATGGAGGCTGACATAATTATTTCCTTTGAAATAATGCACATTGCCTGGCTGTCCCATTGAACCTATGTCTCTAATACTCATAGCCATAGACTCAAAACAAGCATGGCGATCAGGTGATTTGACTGGATTAGCCACATGCTTGTTTCAGGGGTGTGATTCAGACACTGCTGCAGCCAAAGAGGTCAGTAGGGCTGCCAGGCACCTGGTATTGTTTAATAGGAAATAAGTAAGGCAGCCTCCATATTCCTCTCACTTCAGGATCCCAGGATACAGCAAAATTAAAAATAAGGATAATAGTGAGATAAGGAAACAATAGACCTTTATGCAAGCAGCAATAACCTCACACAGTCAGAAATCCAAATTGATCCTACTGTTTCTGTTGCTGAAATGTGTTTAGTGACTTCCTGCAGCGCTCACAGGCTGTGTCCTAACTCTTCTCTCCCTCTACTCTGCAGGAATTTTGAGCTCCCTTGGCTGGATGAACGGAGCCGATGCCGTCTTGAAATGCAGAAGAAGCAAACCCCGCACAGGACACCCCGTAAATAGCCAGGCAGCCCCTGTCTAGTGACATTTATGTACTGAATTATATGCACTGTAGGTTGATGGATGCAAGACCTGAGGGGTTAATGCTGCCTTTCTCTTTAACCTCAAGCGTGGCCTGCAATGTATTTCAGACCCCACTGGCTTTGGCGTTTATTCTTCTTCTTCATCATCAAATTGGACCACTTTTTAGTGGTTTGAGTTTACAGCTAAAACTTTCTCGGAATGCTTCTGGAGCATAAATTGTCAATTTATTTTTATACATAAACTTCATGGCTTATTTGTATTGTCTTTACTGCCTCATCTTTGCGGTGCATGTCGAGTAATATCCATTCTTCTTTTCCTTTTTTATTTTTACTCCCTTCCTACCTGCTGTCCCCATTGCAATGTTTCACACTGTCCATGTTTAGAGGAACCTCATTCAAAGTGTTTGTTTCACAGCATACACAAGAGATCCTGTGTCCTCGCAATGGAAAAAGGAGACACTGTATGATGGTTGATCTGCCCTGACTGCTCTTATTCACGTGCCAAAGCATCACGACCCATGTAGTCTTTGTTTAGCAGCTGTGGAGCTTTTAGGTTGCATGATGGATTTTTGTCGTCATCCTGGGCATGTATTAACATCATTGCCTTCACTATCAGTGCTTACACTTTTTCTTGATGTGTGATCTAGTACTGGCTATAACCACATTAAGATAAAGGAAGGGGCGTGGCAGAGATTTATCGCACAGAAACCTTCCTGGGACAGTTTGTGTGCCAGGATACCACTATCCATTCTAGCAGGCAAGGGCTGACATGAAGTTTCATAAGGACCTGAACGTACATCTGTTGAAGCATCTCTGTGTTAGTCTTTGCTATTTTCTGTTTTGTTTTAAGATCTGGTACTTTTTCATGCACGAAGGCTTAAGGGATAAGCGAGGCGAGCAATTAAATCTATCTTTACTTACATGGGGCTTCTTCCAGCCCCTATATGTCATTTGGGGGCCCTCACTACAGCTCCGGACTTCTTCTGGGTCCCATTGGCAGCCTCTGAACATCACAGACCCCTAATGGGTTGGCATCTTCTGCACATGAGCGTGTGTGAGCACGCCCACGTCATTGGGAGTGTACCCCTTAATCAGGAGTCTGTGATCTGCAGGTTCTGCCAGCGGAACCCAGAAGAAGATCGGAGCTGTGGTGAGGGACACAAATGACATCTAGGGGCTGGAAGGAGCTCCAGATAAGTAAATGTAGTTTTCATTGCTCGCCTCACTTACCCTTTAACATTTCCCAGTAGAGTCGTTGGGTTTTAGCACATCTGAGACTTTCACACAATCCACTCCCAGTTTACTGGCTTGTTGTCATTCACGTTAAATTTTAGGAAATCCTTACTCCTGTTGCAGCAATACCAGGTCTTACCTTTGCAGCAGGTAAAATGGGCATGAGGCACTGGGTGATTTATGGGCTAATTACCATTAAGGCTATGGAATCTGAGTAACTGGGGGGGGGGCTAGATCTGGGAGAAATCTGATGATCATTATAGGTAAGAGGGGTTAGTGTTGGGCACATATTGGGGGAGAGTTACTAATAGGCGCAGATAGGGGAGGGTTAGTGTGAAAAGGTTACTGTGGGGAATTATAGAATATCAGTATTGTTACCAATATCTTATGGGGTATACTAGAATAACCAGTATTCTACTATTGGTCTTTCCTTGTGCCCCTTTTAAATGTGTGCTTGCCTTTGCTTAAGTGAGGTGTGAGCAGAAAATTCTTCTAAATTGTAAGTCTCCACTCTTCTAGGAAGAGAGAACTTGACCTATGAAAGCCCGTAGCTCAGGTAGATGGCAGCTGTTCACCTAAGGATTCTAGTCAACATTTCCCCTCACGTCTTCTCGGTTTGCTACATTATAACTTCTAGTGATTGTTTCAAGTGGCAATAATGAAACTGTACAAAGTGTGAGCTTTGGCTATCGGCCAATATGCTTGTTCTGCTGTATGCCGAGAGGAGGGGGTTTAAACAGTTGCAGGCGCCTGCGTTGGTAAATAAAAATGGCTATTGTGCATGTTCGATTGCTAATAAATTAGCAAACATTGGGTGGGAAAAAGCTATACACACTGGTAAATAATGTCAACTGAAAGCTTCATGTGTGTATGGGCCTTTACAACTGATTAAAGAGAACCCGAGGTGGCATTGCATTATGCTAGTGGGGCACAGAGGCTGGTTGGGCACACTAACACTAGCCTGTGTTGCCCCATCGTGTGCCTCAAAGACCCCCCTGCTCGCCGCTATACCCCCGCAGTGCTGGCGACACGCAGCGTGTCGCCAGCACAATGTTTACCCTAGCGCTGTCTGTCAGCGCTGCTCCGCCGCCTCCTCCGCATCACCGCTACCCGCCCGTGTCCCTTCTCTCCCGCTGATTGGAGGGAAGGGACGAGGGCGGGTAGCGGCTATGCGGGGGAGCGGCGCTGACAGACAGCGCTAGGGTAAACATTGTGATGGCGACGCGCTGCGTGTCGCCAGCACTGCGGGGAGTATAGCGGCGAGCAGGGGGGTCTTTGAGGCATACGATGGGGCAACAGAGGCTGGTGTTAGTGTGCCCAACCAGCCTCTGTGCCCCCGTAACATAATGCAATGCCACCTGGGGTTCGCTTTAAAGGCTTGTACACACGCTTGACTAAAGTGGGTTGAGGTGGCTGAAAACTACCGCCTCAACTGATAATTAGGTGTGTACAGTGGCTTGCGACTCCCACAAGCGATCCGCCCGGCAGGTCAACTCGCGTCCCCTCCCTGCGATGGCTGAACCCATTGATTATGCCGCTCCCCCGTCTGCAGTATGACATGACACGTGCCCCGCTCAGTCATCCCTCCACTTCATTGCAAAGCAACACAGCGCATTGTCAGGGACACAGCTGACTCACAACTGTGCAGCCGGGCCCAGCAACGTTGCTAAAGGGGATTGGGCCCATATCCCGATGGGTAAAATCCATCAAGGTGTGTACACACCTTAACATTTCAGCCACTCGGCTGCTGTGAAATTTTTCTTTGTTCTGACCGTTTCATGAACAGAAGGAAGATTCGGGGGGACAGATTCACTGATTGATAGGCCAGCAATATACCTATGTATTTTCTGGCCAATCGCCTTGATCAAACTGGCTGAGAAGCAATTGCCTTCAACATGCCCAATAAAAATCCACTTCCAATGAATCTCAGGCAGTTTATTGGTAGAAAGGGTAAATAGATGTGTTGGACAAATCTATGGAGTTGGTGACAGGGAGGTGTTATGGGGGGGGGGGGGGGGGAATCGACTGCTGCACAGCACTATACATCTTGATGCAGTATCGCTAGTACCTTATATATTTCAGGCTGGGAGCGGTCCACCATTTGCTGAATTGTGCTGTCATTGACTTGTTTTTGGATAGCATACACTACCCGGCGCCCAACTGATGCGGCGGCACGATAGAGGTTTTGGCTAAATACCTGCCCGCCCTGATTCAGTGGAGACTTGTATGCTAGGAGAATTTTCTGTCCAACACTAAGGAGCATAGCTGCATTGTGTAATCGCCCACCGACTTGGACTAGTTTATCTCCTCATGGGGATTCTGTGTTTTTTTTTCTCTTTATTTTCAAAGTTTTTTTCTAAATGGCAGTTACTAAGTCTGCCAAAATAGTGTGCAAACAGGCAGGCCATTCGGCATCTTTATATGGATGCTTTCTAGGAAATTATTTTGTAAAGCATAAAGGACATGCTTGAAAATCCTCTAAGGAGATGGACTAGTCAGATTTTTACTACATTCTGTAAGTGACATCAACATGGGGGAAAAAAGTAATTAATAGCTCATTTCATTCTGACAGAGAGATTCTTCTTATTTGTATGTTAACATTTATTTTAAGTTTTGTTCAATTTTTCATGATGATAGACCTTTAAACATGTTGTCCCCAGTAACACACTAGTGTGATTTTCCATGTCCTCTGAAACCTGCCTGAACACTGTCCTTTCCAGCCCCAGTTCTTGAGATGTAACTGTATAATGCAGGGCCTGTCTTGCTTACAGTCTGTTTGGGTTTATTAGGTATAATACAAGCACGTCTTAAAGAGAACCCGAGGTGTGTTTAAAGAATGTTATCTGAATACAGAGGCTGGATCTGCCTATACAGCCCAGCCTCTGTTGCTATCCCAAACCTCACTAAGGTCCCACTGCACTCTGCAATCCCTCATAAGGCTGTGTTTACATCTGTAGTGTCAGTCTCAGCTGCTCCCCCGCCTCCTGCATAGCTCCAGTCCCTGCCCCCGTCCCTTCCCTCCAATCAGCAGGGAGGGGAGGGATGCAGGCGGGGACTGGAGTTCTGCAGGAGGCGGGGAGAGCAGCAGACTGACACTATAGAGATAAACACAGCCAGCTCTGACAAGCTGTTTGTCAGCAGCGTGGCTGTGATTTATGAGGGATTGCAGAGTGCAGGGGAACCTTAGGGGGGTTTAGGATAGCAACAGAGGCTGGGCTGTATAGGCAGATCCAGCCTCTGTATGCAGATAATATTCTTCAAACCCACCTCGGGTTCTCTTTAAGCGTGATGTAGCTAGTTTTAAGCTGTGTGCTGATGAGTGATGGCTGCTGAATCTGACTGTTGGCAGTTGGATTAGGTTGTGATCATATATCTGTGCAAGCTTCACATTAGCAAATTGGGGAGACTACTGTACTGCCAGGTTGTGTTTTCCTGACACCTGTGGCATTCCCCTGATGCGGGAGCTCCCCCATTCAGTATGACATCAGCTGAGATGTGGAAGCAGGTTCATGTGCCTATCTGTTGTTATGGGAGCAGGGAGAACCAGATACTCAATACCTGAGGCTGCATTTCCACTTGTGCGGTGCGAATCGCCCCGGTAAAAATTTGCATGCGGATGCGAATTTCGCATGCGAGTCTATGCGAATTCGCATGGTTGACGCTGTATGCGAATTTAACCACGGCAGTGCTGGTGTGCTTTCCATTGTTTCTATGCGAATTCGCATGAAAATTCGCATACACAAACCTCATGCGAATTTCCTATTAAATACATTGTATGCGAATTCTGATGGCTCTGCCATGCGAATTTTTTCTGCACAGAAAAACGCAAAGGGATCCTGACAAATGGAAACCGTCCCATTCACTTGTATTGCTATGCGAATTTGCATGCGAAAACCGCATGCGAATTCGCGATAGTGGAAATGGGCCCTCAATGTGGATGGGCAGAAATAGTTTTCTTAATTACGCTCATCCATTTAGTCCTAAAAGTAAAATCTTATTTTGAACTTTTCTAAAGTGCTAAAGTGAACATGCCCCTGTGTACTGGGGTGCCTGTACTCGCAATCCATGAGGTCTGTTTCTTCATCCTAATTAGTATAGCAAAATAATCCCCTCCCTCAAGCTCTTGGTTTACCAGACTATCGGTGCAGTCACTTGCAGCTTGGGCTGGATGCAGTGCCCATTTACACTTGCTAGCCCCAGGAAGGGTAAGGTGGGCAGGGCTTGGTCACACCGGGCAGAGGCTGGCACTGCATCCCAGCTGAACGCTGTGCGGCCTCTTGCACACTGCATGCATTTCCGATTCAGATTCCGCTTTTTAATCAGTTTTTACATCCGATTCAGATTCCGATTTGCAGTGTGCAGGGAGCAAACTGCAAATCTGAATCGGATGTAAAAACTGATTAAAAAGCGGAATCTGAATCACTTGCAGTGTGGAAGAGGCCTACAACTGCTCTAATAGTTTAGTTTGCCTGGAACTTGATGGAGAGAATTGGACTACACTAACTAGGATGAAGAAATGGATATAGATTAAGTACAGGCACCCTTTGTTTACTATTTTGGGGTAGCGCTTTTTCTTGCTCTACAGCTAGTGGCATAACTGTTCCCATACATGTGCATTCTGTTGTCCTGCAGATGACAGCCCCTCTTTTATCTCATTGGCCTCAAGTTACTAAGCTTTATCAAACACTTTATCAAACGTTTGATAATTTACCTCATGGGTCAAATCTAACTTTGAATTCACTAAGGTGTTATAGATTTATTGAACATTTTATCGATAAAACATTCGATAAATATATAACACCTTAGTGAATTCAAAATTAGATTTTACCCATGAGGTAAATTATCAAATGTTTAATAAAGTGTTTGATAAAGCTTAGTGAATTTAGGCCATTGTCATTTGTTTTTAGATGTGGTGCTTGCTCAGTTACTTATAATTTATAAGGTCTGTTCATGCTGCAGTGGAGGCTGACCCTCCCCCATTAAATGTGTTATTTTTGTCTAGCGTTCCATCCACAACTGCTCCCACGTTCAGTGCTTACAGAATGCGGTGGTTTACTCATCTGAACAGCTCTATGTAGCATGGTTCTTGTACTAGCTGTGCTATCAGCTTGGGCCTCGTACCCTTTACCTATGGGAATCTACTATGTTTGCTGTCTCTAGGTTTGATGTGATTTGTTTTTTTTTTTTTTTTTTTTTCAGTTAAATTATATATTTTTATTTTAAAGGACGATTTCAGTGGCTTCTGCTTAAAGGATATATCCAAGCTGCCCCCCAAAATTAGATCTACTTACCGGGGCTTCCTCCAGCCCCTGGCAGCCGATATGTCTCTCGCGGCTGCTCCGGTGTCCCGGGATCCCATCCGTTCCAGATGCCGACTTTGCCAGGTTGGAATCTACTGTGCCTGTGTTAGCGCCGCTGGTGATCGTGCTCACGTGGTCTGAAGCGTTCTGCACAGAAGTATTGTGCCTGCACAGAACACTCCAGACCGCGTGAGCGTGACCCCAAGCGGTGGTCACTCAGGCGCAGTAGATGCTGACCTGGCGAAGTCAGCATCTGGAACGGATGGGATCCCGGGACACCGGAGCTGTGGCGAGGGACAGATTGGCTGTCAGGGGCTGGAGGAAGCCCTGGGTAAGTAGATCTCGTTATTTTTTTGGGCAGCTCAGATGTAGCCTTTAAGATTTTGCTGTGTAGGTCAGAAAGCATGCTTTTCCTTTTAAAGCAAACCTGTGGGTATAAAGAAAAGTAAAAGTTAGATACATACCTCAGAATAGTCCGGAAGCTTTTACATGTCCTTCAACCCATCACTGCTGGCTGGGACCCTCTGCCTCTTCACAGCTATACTCACATCCATGTATGAGCACGGCTGCACTGCCCATGCCTGAGTACAATCCACACTTGTCAGAAAGCTTGTGCACGGAGGAATAAACCAAAACAACAACGCCTGAGTGGTATTGTGCTGTTGTGCAGTCAGACAATAGGCTTCCCTCTACTGAGGTAGGTATCTAAGATTTACTTACCCCTCTTTACAGATTCACCTTAAAGTGCACTGAGCACCCAGGATACATTTCCCCCCCCCCCCTTTGACAATGAACCTCTCCATAACACTGTGCTATTTGCTTACCTAAAGGATTGGGGAGTGCGCTAGAAGTGTCTGCAGTGACTGGTAGTTTAGATTCCATCTGTAGAGCGCTCCAGGCTGCCGCTATGCCTGCTGGAAGATCTGTACTCACATCTAAGGACTACCTCTCCCAGCATGCATTGCAGTGGCCGGATGCTTGTTACACAGAATATTTGAACTTCTGGTACCTGTGGATGCTCATGGGGCAGTTAATTTAGACTGGGTGTTAGAGGAGCACCCCTTCATGGATAAGCAATGGCGAACACCTTACTTCTGACACCCTAATGGCACACATTGCATTACAAACCATTACTGAGGTTCATTGTATAAAAAAAAAAAGTATCCTGGGTGCTCAGTACACATACATAGTTTAAAATGCTGTTACCTGAAACATTAATGATTCAACAATGACCGGTCTTTAACCATTAATTCCTTGATCCCTCTGCGGAGTAGAGATGACCAACAGATACAAATCATTCTGGCTTGCAGGCAGCTTAGAATTGGGCCAATCCAACCTAGCAGGAAGGGCATTTCATTGGCCCAGTTTCTTGCCGCATACAAGTGTAAAAATGCATGCAAGCTAGAATTCCCTGCATCTCATGGACTATCTGCTGAGTATCCTGTTCTGATTTAGGAACAGGTAAGGACAAGTGGAAGTTGCTCTATTGTGGACACTACTATAGAAGAATGTTAGCATTGTTGATCACTGACAACAATACCGGTGAAGTCTGGGGACACCTATGGTCTTAGATGGTCCTTCAAAACTATTGTTTTGGGTGCTGAAAATCTAAAGTCTGTATGTGGCTTTAAAGGACCACTATGGCGGAAAAAGTAAGCAGTTCAAAACCTATAGGTTCTGTCAGATTTTGATTAGTCCATCTCCTCATGGGGGATTCTCAGGGTTTTCTTTGTTTCCAAAAGCATTTCCTGAACGGCAGTTGCCAAGTGCCGAAATAGTAAGATTCTAGCCTCCATGCCAGCAATTGGACTTTGCAACTACCGCTCAGGAATTGGTTTTGAAAAGAAAGGAATCCCTTATAATCTCCCATGAGGAGATGGGCTAGTCCAAAGCTCATCAGTTCCGTCCGCTTTTAACTGCTTAGATATTTTTTTTGTAGTGGTCCTTTAAGGTGTGCTCTTCTAGGCAGTAATGATGTGGTGCTTTGACTCTCCTTCCCAGTAGCCAACTATGGTGCATGCTGTGATAGGACTGGCTACCTTGTGAATCCACTGAGGATGATTTATTAAAGGCTGCAGAACACGATGACGTAGCAAACCCTTGCCTGGGTCATATTGAACCAAATCAAGATTTGAAGAATGTTGTTGTTTTAGTGTGTGTAACTACAATTGCATGCAGCATCCACAGCATGGACTTATCGTTAAAGAAACTGAGGCTGTCCAGATTTTATTAAGACCGGTTGCATATCTAATGTTAGTGCAGAAATAAGCCTTCATATAACCCTGCACCATGGTGCAGCAACAGGGTTATGTGCATATCGCTGCCCCCTGCTGGACAGGAAGTATGTCACTGAGATCCCCATTGGTCCACGCATGTGTGCCATATCGCACCATGCTCCCGTCGCGCACACCTACTGCGTCGCCTGTTGACTTGCATTACTGCATAATCCGTGCGGTAGGCATGGATCATGTGGTAATGCGTTGCAGACTTTGTGTGCGGAATTCCGGCTATATAGAGTTTTCTGGCGCACCTGTGAATTGTGCAAACCTTCATAGACTTGCATGGCCCTTGCGCCAGGGAAGCGTAACGCAGTGCAACACAGTGTGCAAGGGGCCTAAAGGGAACCTGAAGTGAGAGGGATATGAAAGCTGACGTATTTATTTTTCTTAACCTTTCCCTGCCGATGTTTTTCTTTTCTTTATGTGGTGCCATGTATTCCCTCTACTCCCCAAACCTAATGCAGAGTGGCGCAGAAAGTGACTGATATATTTACCTGATCTGGACACAGGATCGGCTCTCCTCTTTCACCATGGAGTGGCGCTGTAGCGCTGACATCCTTTGGGTCCGTGATTGAGGTCAGTGTTACAGCGCCACACAGTGGTGGAGGAGAAAAGGCGATCCTGCGTCCAGTTCAGGTAAATACAGTATATCAGTCACTCTGCATTAGTTTAGTGAGGTAGCCCTGCCCCAGGTTATCTAAAACAAGATAACTCTGACAGGGCAGTTAAAAGGTTAAAGAAAATCTGTGAGATTGTTAGGTGAAAATGTCAGATACTTACCTCGGTAGAGGGAGGCCTCTGGATCCCCCAGAAGCTTTCATGTTGTTCTCCCGGCCAACTTTGCAGCCATGCTCTGTCCATGATCAGGTGCAGGACACCTTGTGCATGCGCAATAGCAGGGAACCCACTCAGCTAGGTGGTAAAAAACAGAGCCTGGTCAGCTCCATGCTACTGCGCAGGTGCGAGATGTCCTATGGATGAAGGCCTTGCTCATTCATGGGAGGGAACCTGCACTGCTTGACAATAACCTTGTCGAGTGGGTTTCGGGGTACAAGCACTGGATTGGTGGAGGTGGGGAAAGCCTCTGGATTAGTCAGAGGCTTCCCCCTACTGAACAGTGTGGGAAAAGAGGCGCCCTGGTGTGTATAAAACTTGGTTAAAAACAATAAAAGCAGAAAAAATTCCTTCAGAGGCTCCCTATGTTGGACAGCTTTTTTCCAACTGGCACTTTTATTGGCCTGAGGAAGCGGGCTCAGACCCGCGAAACGCGTTGCCTGTGCTAAAAAGAAAGACCCTTTGTTTACACAAAGATCTCGTCTGAGGTAAGCCACCTCAATTTTTTCTGCTTTTATTGTTTTTAATACACACCAGGGCACAACTTTTCCCACTCTGTGATTTAACTATCTCCCCCAACAGTCCCTGTTGAAGGGGACAGGACAGACCACAAGTGGTTTTTACCACAGTGGCAATCTGTCACTTTTACTAAGGAAAGTGACTGCATCCAGGTCCATTTGGGCCACCCCGAGCAGAGTCGGGTTTATTGTCCCCATCTGCCTCCTGTGGTTGGTTGTCCTCCTTGCAACTCGCCTTTGTGAATAGAATATCTATTTCTTCATACTGCAAATTTTTGCATTTAAACATATTTGCACTACTGGGCTGCCGGTTTTTTGTTTCCTGTATTTTTCCTTTAGGGTTCCAAGACCCCACACACACACACACACACACACTTCACATTCCCCCTTTTTTTGTAAACCTCTTCAGGTTCACTTTTAAAATATTGCCTGGGCTGTCCTGCTGATACTGCTCAAACTGAAGTCGGACTGGATTAGCTGCAGGCGTGTTTCAGGTGTGTGATTCAGCCACTACTGCAGCCAGAGATCAGCAGGAAGCCAGGTAACTGGTATTTTTTGTTACAGATATGCCTCTCACTTCAGGATTCCTTTAAAAAGAAAAGAAAATGTTTATTTTCACTGAGTGAAACTCTGATTTGATAACTTCTCAGTCACCTAAGTTATGGTTTGATATAGCCCAAGGGATACAGACTATAAAAACATTGCCGTCCAAGGTTTATGGATGGCTTGTGCTGTACCTCTTTTCCATTAGGCTACTTTCACATATGATGCGGTGGCCTTCTGACGATTTCACTACTCCTGTCGCACCGCGTCACCATAGTGTCCCCCCACTTACATTGCCCTTGTGACAAGCTGCGGCAGGAAGAGGACCGTGATGCAAGGAAATGTGTGAAGTGTGAAAGTAGCCTACCGTAAATTGACAGTTAAGGAGTGCCTCCTGGCTGCTCTTAAATGCATCTGAATGGCAAAGTTTGTCTGAATAAAACAAGCATCTGCTGTTGCATGGTGCAATCACAGGGCAGCAGAAAACTTCTTCACAAAACATTTAGGTGCAGCTGCTAATGTGCATGAAGGGGGCTGACACCACCCCACTGCCAGTGCTAAGCGCTTGCTAGGGACTGCCTGCCTGCCAACAGCTTGTCTGAAAGGCCTTAGTGACCAGTTTAGAAATGCTATTGGCATGCTGAATGTGACAGTTCATTTCAATGGAAACTTTTACTATGTATACTTGAATATAAGACTTTTTTTTTGACCCCTCAGATGCAGAGTATACAGAGGAGTGTGCTGGTTTCATTGCTGCTGTGTCTGGAACGTGGAGCTCTCTTCAGCCACTGCCTAAGTGCTCTTGACACCTGCAGTTTCTTCTGCCACTGCTGTCATTCAGCCTTGTTCTAGCTTACGTTTCAGGCTGCCATCATTCATACTCCCTGTGGCAATGTGGCTGAATGACACCAAGCTGTAGTGGAAGCCAGCAGCTATGGAGGTCATGTAGGGCACGGCCATGGTTAAAGAGAAGACCCTATGGCTACAACATGGCGTGGTGGGACATGGCAGTGGGGTAAAGATGCCCTCATTTTATAGTATCAACTATTTTTACCTGTTTTCTTAGGTAAAAATGGAACTTTGGTTACCACATTTGAGCATATAAAGTAACTTGTGTTAATGAAGAAAAGATAAATATCGCTCAACTTGGTATTTGTTTAGTTCCTTCTACTGGCTTGACTTGCAAGCCTTGTAATTACACATTAGGCCTTAGCTTGCTGCAGTGCAGTAATAACAATTCTACAGAGAATAATGATTAGTTGTCAGTCACCAAGTCTGGGGACTTTTGTTCTTATGTTACTTAGACTTTTTTTTTTTTTACTGCTACAGTAAGGTGGCATGTAGTGTAAAGGGGCCCATACACTAAGCCGATTAGCGGCCAATCGATTGCAAATCGATTGACAGATCGATCGATTTGCGGCCGATTTCAATCGATCTGACATGCTGGAAAATCTAGGTCAATCTGTTGATTGCTTATCATTTTGCATTGGACCTAATGGAAATCTAATGGCAAAAAATGCCATCAGATCGATTTTCAATAGATTTCATACTGAAATCTATTGGAAATCTGTTCCTATTAAAAAATGTTCCTAAACACATCAGATCATAAATCTATCTGATGATCTATCTGCTGCTAATCTAACAAGTGTAGTGTTTGAATTCGGGAGATTGAATTCAGAAATCTGAATTATCCTGCACATCAGCACTCAAAGCAGTGGACAGGGTCACGGGGAGTGTGGTGTGAACCGCAAGTAAGTGAACTCCCCATGACCTTGTCCACTGCTTTAGTTGCTGAAGTGTGGTGTGCTGGAGAATTCTGGTTTCTGAATTCAAACCCCAAATACAAGTGACCTGCTCTTCTGCTCACAGTTAAAGCAAACCTAAAGCGAAAATAAACTTGTGAGATAATGAATTGTATGTGTAGTACAGCTAAGAAATGAATGTGTAGTATGGATGATCTTATGATTTTTTTTTCCAGTACTGGAAGAGTTAAAAAACCTTCAGTTAACCATGCAAAGGAGCTTCTCTGAGCTCTGTTTTGAATACAATATTTTCTGAGGCACTTATGCTGGGAATACACAATGAGATTTTTCAGTCGATTACTGTCCGATCTTATTTTCGATCATTTTTCTGATCGATTTTCTTATCATTTTCAATTCACTTTTATGAGAAATCAATCAGAAAAACGATCGAAAATAAGATCGGACATGTCGGAAATTATCTATTGAACCATCTATCTGCTGAAAAAACTTCTGGTGTTTTCCCAGCATAAAACAGCCAAGAAACGGTGAGATACAGCTTGAGATAACGTTTTACTGCAGGAAAGTTGTCATTATTTCTGCTTTGTTTTATAGCTTAAGGGCCTGTACACACTGCTGCGCTTTTAAAATCGCAAGCCTTCATGAGAATAGGAAAAGCGCATCGCACCAGTGTGTACAGGTCTCCGATTTTCATTATTTTTCAAAAGACATTGCGATTAAAAAGCGCATGGGATTTGAAAAGCGCAGCGCAAGTGCAGCAGTGTGTACAGGCCCTAAAAGACAGTGCAAATATGACAGAATGATACAATGTTATTAAAAAAAAACGCTACATAACTGAAAATTAAAAATGAGACTCTTCTTCGCTACCAATGTTCTATTCGTTATCGGTACTACACATAGGCCTAGTGCACACCGGAGCGTTTCCGCTGCGGTTTGCGATCTGCTTGCGGGTGCGGATCTGCTAGGGTAATGCATTTCAATGGGGTGGTGCACACCAGAGCGGGTGGCGTTTTGCAGAAACGCATACTCCCGGGCTGCAGCAGATTTTGGATTGCGGATGCGTTTCTGCCTCAATGTTAAGTATAGGAAAAACGCAAACCGCTCTGAAAAACGGCACTTCAGAGCGGTTTGCCAGGCGTTTTTTGTTACAGTAGCTGTTCAGTAACAGCTTTACTGTAACAATACATGAAATCTACTACACCAAAACCGCTACACAAAACCGCAAAACGCTAGCTGAAACGCTGCAGAAAAAGAAGAAAAAGCGTTTAAAAATCTGCTAGCATTTTGCGGATCTGCTAGCGGGTTTTGGTGTGCACCAGCCCATACAGTTCATTATATCATTAGTTTTTTTTCCTTTAGCCAGGTGGGGAGCCAAAAGGAAAAGTTTATTTGTAATACTTCATACATTTCTAACTTTTTTTTTTTTTACTATAAAGCCTTAATCGACCAACAAAAATACCTTCACATTCCCTTTAAATGCCATGAAGGAAAGGATTTTGTGAGTTTATGCTATTGCTTCCTAGTGACCTGCCAATTTCCATTTTAAATGATTACTAGTCCAGGCTATAAAATGGCCATGTTTGTACTGCTCTTCATGATTGAGTGAAATGGTTATAGATATACAGACAGACTGTATTTGCTTTAGACCTAATTGGGGGTCTCTGAAAACATTTTACCTCATAGAAAGCAAAATATGTCTGCAGCTCTGCTCACCTAACATCCTCCAGAATAGTGTTTTAACTCTAGTTTAAGCACTGTGAAAAAAAAAAAATACCCAGGTATCTGTTTGCTGCCAGAGGGGCCTGCACTTCATTGTACCCCAGTTAAAGGGGTGTTGCCTCAACTATCTACCATCACAGTGCAAAATAACAGTTTACATTTTCACAAGCTATTCACCTTTCCCACAGTTTGTTTTTCTACAGTGTAAAATTATTTGTTTGAGTGTAAATATTTTAAAATAAGTAATGTCTGAAAGAAATTGTCTTTTTCTTTTTAAATAAAGAAAGGGGAGAGTCAAGTTGAGTTTATTTTTTCAGAGTTAGATCACATCATTGTTGATGGGTGGACTATGGGAAATGGTTTAAGCTTGTTATGTATGAGTATTGGAGAAAAAAAAAAACATTTTTCTTATGTTGTTTATTTTTTTTTTTTTTTTTTTTAAATAAAACCTAAAAATGTGTTTTGTCAATTTCTCTACTTTTTATGGCTTCCTAGCAATGTTCTTTGATTGCGTTTGGCTTCTCATCTAACCTTGCTGCTAATATGGGTAGAATTCACATCTCCATACATCTTCACACAATCTTAAATGAACTAGCATTGTTTCTTTAGGGCCAGATCACACAGGCTTCTGGGGTGTCTCGTTTAGCTGATGTGGGGCATGGAACCGCCAAAAGCAGCCATCATGGGACGCTACATGCGGCTTCTGAAAAATTCTGATTGACCACAAGGTTCACACAAATGACGGTAAACTCATGGACATGAATGCTCCCTGACATCTCAATGTGGGCGTTGGTGAACCTGGCAGTAAACATGCCAGAAGTTGCCCATCTAAACCAAGCCTACAAGTGACTGTGAATACTTTCTATGGCAAAACAACTGCAAAATGGCATCTTAGAACGGTTGCACCCGGGTGTGAGTCAATGAGGGCACTTCTCAAGTGTCTGGCTGGTGCATGGGAGCAGCTGATAAGCAGGAACTTCCCCGCCTCCAAGGCCTTATTCTGGTTTTAACGGTTAAGTCTAGTTTTCAAGTTGAAGCAAGGTTTAATGTCTCATTGACATGGCTGCTGTTTTATATTCTCATGCCTCAGGAAGGCTTACACAAGACAAAGCTGGTTTCCTCCTAAGGAAACAAAACAACCAATCAAAATGTACAGCACCCTATAAACTCCCACCTCTTATCACTATGCCTCAGTTCTTGTTGTATTTCCCACTAGGAAGCATACAATCAGTTTGTGCAGGTGCCTGTATGTTCAATTCATTTACCTCCTCTGTCTCCAGATTGTACTGTGGGAGCTACTTTTGTTGCTTCCTGAGTTCTGCATCCTCACAAGTTTGCCTCAGGCAGCAAAAAGTCTAGAACCGGCCCTGCAGGTACCATTAGGCCTCTGATGCCCCCACTAAACCTCCCTCCAGCACTTGTTCCACCGTCCCACCGTTGTTGGGGTAAATCAGGCAACAAAGCAGGTTTCATTGGTTCAGCAGGATAAGATCCAGGAAAGGTTCCTTTTTGCGGAGGATTCATTATGCTGGGTACACACTATGAGATTTTATGATCGATTTACTGTCAGATTGATTATTTTCAACATGTTCGATTTGCTTTCTGATCGATTTCCGAGCATTTTCCAATCAATTTCTGTTAACTAATAGGAAATTGATTTGAAAATGCTCGGAAATCGATCGGAAAGCAAATCGAACATGTTGAAAATAATCAATCTGACAGTAAATCGACCATAAAATCTCATAGTGTGTACCCAGCATTAGAAGAGAGGGAGGAAAGGCTGGTGTCAGGTTCAGACAAAGGTAGCTTGCTATTTGTTTAGTGCAGCAGATACTGCTGAACTGTTAAAAGCAGAGTATGCTGCAGAACAGACTAAAGAACTGGTACTCCCTACCTCAGCACAAGACATTTATCAAGGGTTTGATTGCATGGAAGGTAGAACTTTCCCAGTTCACCCATCTCTAAAAAAAGATTACTCTTTCTCAGTGGGAACAACCTGAGAAACGTTTACACATACCAGAGGCAAAAATATAGGAGAAACGGGGAGAGCTGGCATGTATGGTGAGCCGTCCTGAGGCATGCGCAGAGCACTCCCAGCATCGGTCACGCGCTGTGGGACGCACGCAGCCGGGCCAGAACAGGTGCAGTGATGCTCTACTTCGGTGACCCGGAATAGGGTGCCGGAGAGCAATTAGCAGCAGCGAAGGGGCAGAAAGGTGAACGAGTGGAGCAGTGGGCCTCAGGACGGCTCACCATACATACCAGCTCCCCTCATTTTCTCCTAGGTTTTTCACCTCTGGTATCCTTTATACGCAGGTTCCCCTTTAAAGTGAACCTGGGGTGAAAGTTATATGGAGGCTGCCATATTTATTTCCTTTTAAGAAATACTAGTTGCCTGGTGGTCCTGCTGAACCTCTGCATCTAATACTTTCAGCCATAGACCCTGAACAAGCAGGCAGCAGATCAGGGGTTTCTGACTATATTGTCAGAGCTGACAGGATTAGCTGCATGCTTGTTTCTGGTGTACTTCAGACACTACTGCAGCCAAATAGATCAGCAGGACTGCCAGGGAACTGGTATTGCGTAAAAGGAAAAAAATATGGCAGCCACTTGTACAAAATCTCTTTTTTAGGGAAATGAACAAGTCTACATAGTAATTGTTAAATCGTAGAAGAAGTTTGCTATTCATTCCTCAATCGACTGTAAAATAAAAATATTAGGGTCACATTGGGGGCCTGACATGTAAGATTCTTTTTATTAGAGTTTGGACCCAACCAAATCATTTAGAGTTTAGAGCAAGACCAAAGCATATGTATAAAAGACCCCATAACAGTTATGGCTTTAGGACAATTCTCAGGTCTAGCAGTAGGAGAATAGTATGGTTTATGAAGAATCTTAAATTTCAATCAATTTATCTGTAGAAGAAACCAGAGCTCCCTTGGGTACTTAGTGCTGTTTCTCAATCCTCAGTAGTAGAGTGGGAATGTTTATCTTCCACTTCTGTTCTAACTAAGCCAATGACACCCATGATTCCCGCAGAAGCACCAAGGAAAACTCAGAGAGGTTTATTAACCTCCCTGGCGGTAGGATTATTTCCGGATTTTAGGGTCTTTATAAAACATTTCAGATCGTAAAATCAGGAAAACAAATCATGCCGCCAGAGTCTCTGCAGCAGCCCCAGCACTCACCTCCCAGCGCTCCAATTTTACCTCTGTCCTCCGGGTGGTGCTGTAACTCTACGGTGAGATTACTGATGGTGATCTCACCAGAGTGATTCAGAGCCTCGGAGGACAGGAAGGAGAACGGCTACCGATGTCTGGATCCCCCAGGAGGTGAGTAAAAGCACCCGCTGTGCGATATACTCTGCAATGAGCTCCTGGCGGCTAGCCCGAGCATAGAGAAGTTCAAAGGGTCATTAGCTCTACAAACCACACTCTGTATTTTAAACTATAAGACAGAGCAAACTGCAATATGACAATATGATGCAATGCTATAAAAAAAAACACTATATAACTGAAAATAAAAATATGAGACTAATTTCTATTATCCGTAATACACATACAATTCATTATGGGGGTTTTTTTCGCTTCAGTGTCACTTTAAAGGAGACCTCGGCTGGCTTCCATCTAGCATGAATACAAGGCTTCTTCAGCTTTTCATGCAAATAGATAGCTGCACTGTAGATTGGCTCATGGTTGATGACAGGATCTGGAGCCAATGAAATCGGTTCCTGACCAGCTCACGGAGCCCTGCTGTCATACCGACAGCAGGGCGAATGAGCTGCTGCGGGGAGAGCGTGACGCGACCGATAGAGGCGACGAGATCGTGCGTCGGTGAGTGAAATCTACGCCCTGGCAGGAATAGCAGCCTCCAAACAGGGCATAGATTTCACTGCCGTCCGAAAGCGGTTAACATAACAAACCGCCCACACTTTCAGTTAAAAGGGAAACAAAAACACAAACTTCGTTCTGCTTTTAGGCCCTGTTCACAGTGGTCAGTTGCCTTGCAGAAAAATTTTGCATGTCAACTCACTGTCCATATAGTTCTATGAGGCTGTTCACAGTACTGCATTTTAACTGATCGCGTTTTTCTAACTTGCTGCATAAACTATGTGGCCAGTCTCCATTGCAGCTCACAGTCATTATAATGCGTGAGCTATGCATCTGACCACTGTGAACCTAGCCTTAAACATTTTGGTTGGAAAAAAAAAATAAACTTTATGTCCCATGGTGTAAGAAAAAACTTTAATGTAAAAGCAGATATTATAATATTTGGTGTGGGTTTTTTGCTTATTTACATCCCTTCTAGCTATTAAGACCACCTTTAACTTCGTGCTCGAGAGAAACGTTGCCCGCTGCTGGCTTACATAGGGGAGCATGAAATACATATTGTGACCAGTGGAATTATGCAAAGAATTTACACTATGAAATTAACTTCAGCAAGTCTTACAAAAAACTCTCAAATGTACTACAAAGCAGTAAGATGGTGCCTTACTTGTAAACCTTGCTAGCCAAACTAAAGTCTGGTACACATTTTCAATTATGATTGACAATTTCTGTAGGTAGAAAAAAAACAAAGTATTTCTTATAATTAAACTTTAACTTTAAAATTGAACTTTCAATTATGATTGGCCAGTCACTGACCAATTTTACCGCCTCCATGTAGTATGAAGGTCAACAGATAATGAATACCGTGAGCAAGTTGTGTAGATAAACCCTTGTACTACATGTAGGTAGTAAAATTGTTCCGTGATTGTGTGTTCACCAGGCTTAAAGATAACCTTAAGTCAAAAAAAAAAAATGAGATGAACTCACCTGGGGCTTCCCTCAGCCCCCTGCAGCCGATCGGTGCCCTCGCAGCTCCGCTCCGATGCCTCTGGACCCGCCGGCGACGACTTCCGGTTTCGCCGTCACTGGCCGACAGGCATGGGAACGTGAGTGATTGTTCGCATTCCCAGCCTGTATATCGCCCCCTATGCTGCTAAGGAGCCACAATAGCAGCATAGGGGGCGATATACAGGCTGGGAAGGCGAACAATCACTCGCATTCCCAGAGGCTTCTGGGGGTCGGGGCAGATTGCCGCATAACATAGGTATGCCCTAGCGTAGCGTTAATTCTGCCACTTCCGGCACAGTATACTGCAACATGAGAAGTATGAACATCTCCATTTACTTTCATTAGCCTGCGGTAGCAGTGCGTCAATTTGACACAACGCACCGTGCCAATGTGAAAGGGCCCTCAAGCCTGGTGCACGCACAATCACTGACTCCGACTCCTTAGTCTAATAGTTACCAAGGCTGTGGAGTTGGTGCAAAAATCAGTAAAATGTATTTTACTGTTGAACCTATTAAAATAAATATGAAAAAATGATTCATATGGTTTTTTAAGCTGTATATAAAACAAATTCTGAGCTAGGAATGGTCTAAACAGTCATAACGGAGGAATGCATTTTGTATATATCTATTACAAGAGTATACGATCTAACCATAAACCAGGGCTGATGTAACTTGCCCAGTGCATGAGATAGCATGACTACACATGCATACAAATACACAAGCACATATGCACATCTTCATGTCACGGCAATTTACATAACAGCTACAGGTGGAAGCTTCAACCGTGTGTGCGTGAGTGCACGAGAGAGATTTTCATGTCCTCACTCTAAGGGTGACAGACTCATGTGGTCATGAAGCCCCTCCCTCATGCTCAGACAATGTATTTGTATGTGTTGGAAAAGAAGGTACTGCGGGGTGGAACTGACATCATGAAACATCCATTGTAAAGTCTGTATTCTGCAGTGCAGAGAGAGTAATATCATACAATAGACAATTGTAAAGAGGCGCCCTAATCGTAGATAAAAGCATCTAAAAACAGTTTAAAATTGACAAAAACGTGAGGTAGCTTACCTCAATGACGACAAATCTTTGTAATAAACAAAAGATTTATTATAGCACAGGCAACGCGTTTCGCGGTTTTAATATCATACAATGTTACACAAATACAATATAATAAGTATGTATAGCAAATACAGCCTGCAGGACAATTTAAACAATAAGCAATTTTTATAATTCAAAAGGAAGGATTTTGCGCCTCAGTAGCTCCACCAAATTCTTTGTAATGCTTCTTGTAGAGCTGAGCTGCACGTCAGTACAGGGATCGCCAGGTGCAGTTAAAGTTTCACATCTGAGCCCGTTTTCTGTGTTTTAACGTTAACCAAGGTAAAATGAAAGTCCAAAGACTTTAATTTTACCTTTCACATCCGACGCTGCGTTTTGGTGCGTTGTAGTTCGACGCACGCAGGAGCTTTTAATTGTCCGGGGGCCGGCGTTTTTCCATCGGGTGAATGAATAGCTAGCGCCGCTGATTGCGTTGCACCACAACATCCTGATGACACGCCGCAGGCCATAATGTGTGCAGGAGAACGGCTCCTGCACGCGTTCTAGATGTGAAAGAAGCCTTAGGGGTTAAAGGAACCCCGAGTAGACCCTTAAAAGCAAATCTGGACTTACCTGGGGCTTCTTCCAGCCACCCCCCCCCCTCCCATAGCCTAAGAGGTCACTCGGCGTCCTCTGGGTCTGCTCCATGGTCCCACTGGCGGTTCCGTTAAGCTGGCGACATCGCCTGAAGTCATTAGCTATTTCTCCTGGACGGCCTGTCCACGCACCTGACGCTATCACACACCCGTCGCCGCAAGCCTCCTTCAGCCAAAGTCGCCAGCTTAACAGAGCTACTAGCAGGACCACGGAGCAGACCCAGAGAACTCCAAGAGACCTCATGGGCTACGTGGGGCTGGAGGAAGCCTTAGGTAAGTGCAGATTTGTTTTTCAAGAGTCTGCTCAGGGTCCCTTTAATTAGCACAAAGCTTCTCCTCAATTTGTCACAGTAATACCCCCATGTTCTTTACTGTTCTCGCTGTGCAACTTGAATATCCACCCTTCCAATCAGGCTCAGCTGTTGGATAGCAGCTCAGGCCTTAATTCACAGAACTCTCTTCTCTACAAGTGGGGTTTGTGCTGCCGACTTTAACAGCGTATGCACAGTCACCGTCCAGGGCAAAAACCCATTGTAAAGCGAACCTAACCTAGGGGTTGTAAGGATCCAGCATCAACATACCTCTTACTTCATACCTCACACCTTCTATTGTATAGGAGCATCTTAGCAAGCCAACATGTTATTTTCATGTACATTTCCCTTATGAAAATAGTATCTGTTCCAGGACATTTAATTTCCCTGACAGCTACATGTCATTTGATGTGAAATCTCTTTGATGTCTACTGAAATACTTTACCATAGCTGGTTATGAGGCTATTCAATACTTACATATGTCCTGATCCAATGACTTTCCAAATCAGACAACACTGAGAACACTTCTGTGAAGAAGTTCACAACTAGGGAGACTAGTCAAAAGGAGGAGAGAAAAGACGTGTGAATACCAGAAAAAAATACGATAAAGAATCTTGCTAAAAAAAAATTAATTATACAAAACAGTTAAATTACCATGTAAAAGCAAGGAGTGGCCTCCACCTTGTCCTACCTACCTCCTGTAACGCTCGCTATCTCCTTTTACTCCCTTTACTGCATGCTTAGTGTGACTTATCAGAGTTTACATGCCTTATCAGAGTAGCATAGCGAGCGCTACGAACTTATGCCTGCTAATTGGCAATGACAAGAGCTCCACTCATCCTGCCCTGAGCCCCTGCGGGTCCAATCACTTTAACCACTTGCCGATCACCTTAAGCCGATGGGCGGCGGCAAGGGCTGGGCCCAAACGACCGCATTACGCTCATCAGCGGCGGCGGCGGGGGGCGTGGTTACGCGGCGTGATCGCGTCACGCGATCTGCCGCTGGCGACTGGCTCCGTCCACCTGGCGCTCTTACCCGCTGCCCATACGGAAGCGGCGGCGGGTAATTGACTACTCGATCGCGCATACAAATGTATAAAACGCTTTGTAATGTATACAAAGCATATTATACAGGCTGCCTCCTGCCCTGGTGGTCCCAGTGATCGATGGACCACCGGGGCAGGCTGCAGCCCTCCATGTCTGCACCCAAACACACTGATCCTACCCCCCCCCCCCCTGCCTTCTGGTCGCCCACAGCACCCCTCAGACCCCTGTTTGCACCCAATCACTCCCCTAATCACCCATCAATCACTCCCTGTCACTATCTATCAGCGCTATTTTATTGATTAGGTCCTAAACTGCCTCCTGGGTGCTCCTGATCACCCCCCCCACACCCTCAAATCCTCCCCAGACCCCCCCCCCCCCTGCGTGTACTGTATACATCTATCCTCCCCTGTACTCACCCACTGGTCACCTGTCAATCACCCCCTGTCACTGCCACCCATCAAATCAGACCCTAGCCTGCCTCTGACGGGCACCCAATTACCCAGCCACACCCTCAGAACGCCCTCAGACCCCCCCTCCCGTGTACCGTATACATACATCCATTCTCCCCTGTATTCACCCACTGATCACCTGCCAATCACCCATCAATCACCCCTTGTCACTGCCACCCATCAGATCAGACCCTAACCTGCCTCTTGCGGGCATCTGATCACCCACCCACACCATCAGATCGCCCGCAGACCCACCCTCAGATCACCTCCAGTGATCAAGTGCATTGTTTACATCTGTTCTCCCTTCTAATCACCCACTGATCACCAATCAATCACCTCTGTCACCACCTGTCACTGCTACCCATTAGATCAGACCCCTATCTGCCCCTTGGGCACCCAATCACCCAGCCCTGATCACCTCGCCAGTGCATTGCTTGCATCTATTCCCCCCTCTAATCACACCTTGAGACACCTATCAATCACCTCCTGTCACCACCTAGCACACCTACCCATCAGATCAGGCCCTAATTTTCCCCGTGTGGGTTTCTGATCACTCGGCCAAACCCTCAGATCCCCCTCAGACCCCCTTCCAAACTCACCTCCCTAGTGCATTGATTGCATCTATTCTCCCCTCTAATCACCCCCTGAGACACCCATCAATCACCTTCTGTCACCCCCCTAGCACTCCTATCCATCAGACCAGGCCCCAATCTGCCCCCTGCGGGCTTCTGATCACCCGGCCAAACCCTCACCCGCCCCACTGCAGTGACAGAATTTTTTTTCTGATCACTGCTGGTCTCTACGACTTAATTGTGGCTGAGACCAACCGTTATGCCACACAGTATGCAACCGCCAATCCAAGAAGCTACCACACCTAGCCTTTTCGGTGGAAACCATTCCAAGTTTCTGAACGTAACATTTTCCTTTACATGGGTCTAGCCAAAAAGAATGTATTTGTTATGATCACTTCTGCAGCATGTACTGCTGGCTGAAGTTTTACTGGAGACAAGCAGTTTTTGATTTCTTTGCGTGCATTTGCTCGCATAATTTTGCGTGCTCTTACACTGAGCGTTGATTCCATCTGCAGTCGCTCTGAAGTTAATGACAGATTAATATGCTTTTGTGAAAACAAACATTGTCTGTTGCAATGGAGCTGCAATCCCTTTCTTGCAGGCTGCATATCATTGTCTGCCCTTTCCTGCTGTTAGCCTGTGATTGATTACCATTCATCTGTGTGGGAATCTGCATGTCTGCTCCCATTGGATGACCTCAGTATAAAGGACTGCTTCCTGCAGTGTTCCATGGGTTATCATAGTCTCAGATTCTGTCTGTTACTCTGTCTGGCCCCCACCTCGTTCCTAGTCTGTGTGGACTGCGCTGACTCCTGCAAAGGGGTCAGCGAGTCCTCCTAGTTTTGCTCTTGTTATCAGAAGTTGTTACTTTGCTTGTCTTGCGTCATATATCGGTTCATCGCCAATATATACGCATACTAGCACGTTTGTTATTTTCTTGGTATTCACAAAAGCACTCAAAACTCACTTCTTCAAGGAGGCCTACATCAACTCAACACTGCCCTAATCCTTTCTGCCAATAACTTCTTGCTGTACCCCCTCCTTTTGTGTCACCAACCCCTCCCTCTAGATTGTAAGCCTTTGGCAGGGCCCTCTCCCCTTGTGTATCATACATAACTGTGTGCACTTTACCCAGAATTTGGAACTTGTTACCACTACCCCTCCAGTTTATGATCTGGCATTGTACTACTGTCTGCATTGTGTTGTGCATCTTTTTGCTATTACCTGTATTTAGTTGTATCTATTGTCGATTACCTGTATTGTTCTGTCACCCCTGTTATCATTGTCTGTAACCTTATTTATTGTACAGCGCTGCGTAATATGTTGGCGCTATATAAATCTAATAAATAATAATATTCGTGTTACGTTAATACATCAGTGTCGCTGATATATACGTACTCGAACTGTTTATATTCTGTGTTCAGTCAGTTAGTTTCCAGCACGTTTTGGTAGGTTGCGCGTATCGTGATCACCCGTGCTTAGCTAGTTCAGTCCTGTTCCTAGTCCTGCTTCAGTTCTTAGTTAGTGTTCCTTGCTTATGTCATATATCGGTTTATCGCCGATATATACATATGTCAGTTAGTCGTTTGTAGTTCATTGATAGCTGTAACCGTAATACGCTAGGAAATCATACCTATTGTATATTTGTGTGGATTACGTCTGCCTTCTTTGACTCTATTTCCCGACTATTCTGTCCTGTCCTTGTGAGGCACGCCACTGCTGCAATCGCATTGGCTGCCTCATTCCAGTCTGTCTTGTCTTGGACGTTTGCTGTCACTTAAGCAGTGACTAGTTAAGCAAACGTTCATCCTGTTACCTGTCCTGATCTCCTGAGTTCTGGTTTATGCGCTCAGTGCTACCTTGCGCTGAGCCACTACAGTGGAAGGATTGTTTGTGGCTGTTCGGATTTACGCCTGCTCTGTGCGCCACATCTCCTGTTGGAGTCAGTCCTCTCCTCCACTAAACTGGGGATATCCTGGTTCCTTATGCTAGCGTGTGTACCTCCTTCACGTCAGAATCCGCATTGTGTGCTGACCGTGGAGGATATACCACCAAGCGTAACAGTATTGCGGTCTTATTGGTCTACGCACCCAATACATCACATGCCCATGTTCTCTGCTGCCATGTCCAGGTCACGATTTGAGAACATCCTGCGCTTCCTGCACTTCAGTGCCAATATAACCTGTCATCTAAGGGGCCACCCTGCTTATGACCGGTTCCACAAAATTCGGCCCCTTATAGACCACCCGTCATCAAAATTTGCAGATGCTTATACCCCTGAACAGTCATTTTGAGGCATTTGGTTTCCAGACTTTGGGGCCCCTAAAATGCCAGGGCAGTATAGGAACCCCGCCAAGTGACCCCATTTTAGAAAGAAGACACCCCAAGGTATTCCGTTAGGTGTATGATGAGTTCATAGAAGATTTTATTTTTGTCACAAGTTAGTGGAAAATGACACTGTGAAAAAATAAAAATAAAAATCAATTTACGTTAACGTGTGACAAAAAAATAAAATCTTCTATGAACTCACCATACTCCTAATGGAATACCTTGGGGTGTCTTCTTTCTAAAATGGGGTCACTTGTGGGGTTCCTATACTGCTCTGGCATTTTAGGGGCCCTAAACCGTGAGTAGTCTAGAAACCAAATGCTTCAAAATGACCTGTGAATAGGACGTTGGGCCCATTAGCGCTCCTAGGCTGCAAAAAAGTGTCACACATGTGGTATCGCCGTACTCAGGAGAAGTAGTATAATGTGTTTTGGGTTGTATTTTTACACATACCCATGCTGGTATGATTTTTTTTTTACACACAATTGTCCATTTACAGAGATATTTCTCTGTATTGTCCAAAAATTGTAAATCTCTGGAAGAGTATAGAAACATTCTTTTAAAAAATCACCTGTATTTCTCACTACTATAACTCCTGATATGGCTTTATTGCATCTAAAAACATCTGACCTTCCTCCACGTGAGAGATATATCTTCAATCATGTGTGTATTGTGGCTAAATTGAATATAGCTGACAACTGGAAATCTCATTATGTTCCAACTTTGGAAGACATCTCGAGAAAGGTTGATGCAAATTTAATGGCTGAAAGGTCATGGGCAATAAAAAATGGAAATATTCATGCTTTCTGGAAAAAAGCACACCTGTGGCCTAATATTTTCAAAGAATCAAGGCTCCATGATGTTTAATGCCTGGGTTGATTGGGCCTCCTCACATAGACACATAGGGCTTGATTCACTATGTGGTGCTAACCTACTTAGCACGTCTAAAGTCTTTAGGCGCGCTAACCAGGGTGCTAAGTAGGTTAGCACCGTTTCTTTCAATCAGATCGCGCGCTAAGTACCGTGTGCAAAGTCCCATAGGCTTTAATGGGCACTTCGCGCGGAGCGCCCTGCGAAGATAAAGATTTGTAGACAGTCACTATTCAGTGTACAGTGCTGTTCTACCTCAGCCTTTCTACCCCTCCCCAAGTGTTGTGTACTGTAGTGAGGCTTGAGGAGTCTCGGCGCGGATGTTAGAATTTAAGTAGGCCTCAGTTACTTGGCCTGAGTTTAGGTAAAAGGCTTGTCCGCAGTGTATACATTTAAAATAAATAGAGTTTCTTGTGATGCAGGCAGAGGCATCTCAGTGTCTGCTTGAATAAACAAGCAGATACTGAGAACATCGTAGAACATGTTCCTGAAAGAAGGCCACAGGCCTACACTGACCTCAACATGTACACCACAGGAACAGTAAACATAGGCCATGTTTTCTAAATACCAAATTCCTGTAAGTATGTCAAGAGCCTCATTAAATATTAATCGAGTAGGTGTGTATTATGACACCACGAGGGGGCTAAGCCAATAGTCGTGGCGAAGATGAGGTCACATTTAACTCTTTCCTAGTCAGTATTAAATAGCCGGACGAGCTGAAAAAGGGCTCTCTGATTTCTGCTATGCTTCCTACTTTAATGCTGACTGGGACCTCTAAGTATTTTCATTCTATATGTAATCTGATATAATGTATGCTGTACATAGGTAGTCTAGATGTAACTTAGAATAGATCTAAGAAGACTTGATTACAGTCACTAGGAAGGTAATCAAGAGGCTTGTAACGCAACATGAAGATTGGCGTGGCTAGGATATGATGAACTGTATCTATCTGTATTTCTGTTTCCTGAATAAATAACGTGAATATTGAAGAAGCCTGAGAAAGTCTATCTCCTGCTTGCTGTGATGAGTCGTGTGTGCAACTCTTGCTGATGAGTTGCTGGTGCCGAAAAAAGGTGATTAGAACAGTTTATAACAACGGAGAGAAAAAGCTTTCTGCTCTCTGCACAATTGTTCTAATGACTCTCTGCTCAGCCACTGATAACAAATCATACAAAGTTTTGTAGATAAATATTTGTAGCCAGTCCCTGTTCAGTGTGCAGCAGGCTTTTGTGTACAGCACCTAGCCCGCAACCTCTCTACCCCTCCCCAAGTGCTCTGTACTGAAGTGATGCTGGAGAAGTCTGAGCCATTTCTGCTTCATCATAGATGGACAGAGTGAGTGTAATAAGCTGAGGCTGGGATCAAACTCTGTCGTTTTTCTTTATGTGTTTTCTACACACCATGGGCTTGATTCACAAAGCCGTGCTAACTGTTTAGCACGGGTGTGCTAAACAGTTAGCACGTGAAGTGCCATTCGCAGACTTTTGCGCGCGCAAAGTGCCACAATTCGCGCGCAAAAGTCCGCGAACGGCACTTCACGTGCTAACTGTTTAGCACACCCGCTCTAAACAGTTAGCACGGCTTTGTGAATCAAGCCCCATGTGTGTCTATATGTGTGAAAACATGCATGTTTTATCACAGAAGCTAATGTAATTGATAAAATATGTGCAGCGCTTGTCTGCTGTGTTTTTATCTGCATGGGGAAAACACATTCAATTGTGCACTAGCCAATTGAATAACATTGGTTCTCAGTTTACCTGTGCAGAAAGCAAGGGGGGGGGGGGCATCCAAAGTTTTGCAGGGGGCCCAGTGATTTTTAGTTATGCCCGTTTGCCATATTTAATATTCATACAGTATAGCTCTGACGTTCTGCAGAGCTTAACAGGACATTTAAACGTAATACCATTAATGTTAACATTTGCATAGCATTTTTCTCCTGCTGAACTCAAAGCACTTGACATTTGCAGCCAATAAGGACACACTCATCAGGCCACCCCAGGGGGGTTGGGGAGTCTTCCCCAAGGACTCCTTACTGAATAGGTAACTAGTTTCAGCCGCGGATTCAACCCTTGATCTCTTGTGTTAATAGTGGTATCTTTAAATAACTATTATTATTATATAGTCTTGTAACTCTGTCCCACAGCGGATCAGTTCATCTCGGCGCACAGCTCTAAAAGCCGAGCGCCAAAGCTGGGCGCCGTCAGAGCAGCAATGCTATGATGCGTGCCCCCCGTAGCAGTAATTCGGGGCTCTGTCGGCGGTCAGACCCCGAATTACATCTCCCTCCGAGTTGCGTCAACTCGGAGGGGGAATAGTATTTAACGGCAGCAGAGATAGCCATCATTCGGCTCTCCCCGCGCCGAACTGAGCGGCGCCGAAGTAATATGTACTCGTCCCTCAGAGGAGCTCACAGTTGAATCTCTACTAAAGTCATATGCCCACCATAGTTGTTCTGTTTCTCCATGTAACTTCATACATAACCGGTGTGGTGGAAGATATTGCAACCCATTAGATTTAGCAGCTTACCGTACAGCGCATGCGTGCTGGTCGGACTGAGCATAACTGCGCATGCGTGGCTTCTCTGAGGAATCTTACCTGTAATTATTCGCAACTGCTGGTGTCCTATGTTTAAAAAGTCTGGGAGGGGCAGGATGGGTTATTAGCTGCCACAGGTGAGGGAGGATGGGTTACTAATTGCAACCACAGGGGGGCTATTAGTTCCCTCCAGGGGGGGTTATTAGTTCCTAGGGCAGGGAGTTATTAGTTGTCCACCAAGGAGGGTTTATTAGTTCCCTGGAGGGGCGGAGGTGATTAGTTGCCTGGCAGAGGAGGGTTCTGTGTGAGAATAGGGTTACGTTGGGTTGCATTCTCTGATCATAACAGCTTTTCACACCAGAGCCCTTTTTGCGTTAACCAAGGTAAAAGGAAAGTCCATAGACTTTCATTTTACCTTTCACACCCGACGCTGCGTTTCGATGCATTGTGGTACGACAAATCCGGGCGCATTTTATCGCCGGGAATCGGCGTTTCCCCGTCGGGTTAATTGATACTACCGCCGCTACTCAGCGTCACACCGCAGATTCCCGACGACAGCCGCAGGCTAGTAAAACGCGTGTAGGAGAACGGCTCCTGCACGCATTGTTAGATGTGAAACAGGCCTAAGGACATCCGAGGTAAAACTAAATTGATGAGAAAAACAATTGTTTCTATCCACCTTCTCCTAAAAATGACTTTTTTAGATGTCCCACGGTTTTATTCTATATTTGAATCTAGTTTTTTAGTTTTTACTGTTTCATCGTCTCTGCTCAATGACACCTTCGTTGAAGTATGCAAGAGCTCAAATCTAAGAATTATTGACCCTTTTTTATCTATTTCCTGCTCCAGGAAGCAATTTACTGACATTCTGGCCCAGTGCACACCAAAAACCTCTAGCAGATCCGCAAAACGCTAGAGGTTTTTGAAGCAGATTTCAGAGCGTTTCTAGGCATGTTAAGGGCCCATTCAGACTTCAAAGCGCAAAATGCCAGCGATTACCGCAGGCATTTTGTGGGAGTGACACTGCAGCGATTTTTCCACGAACGCGTTCAATGCTTCTATAACACTGAAACGCGATTGCCGGGAAATCGCCTGAAAATGGTGCAGGCTACACGTTTGCCGATTTGCGTTAATCGACGGCGATTAACACGAATCGCCCAAGTAAGAACAGGCCCATAGGGTATTATAGCACTAGCGCTTTAAAAAGCGCTAGCGCTTGAGCGTTTTGCCAAAATCTCTGCCAAAACGCTGTAGTGTGAATGGCCACTTTCTAAACATGCCTAGCTTTTTTTGGAGCGTTTTTTTTGTAGCAGATTTCAAATATTGGTGCACACCAGAGGAGATTTTCTGAGCGTTTTGAGTTTTTAAATCTGCTGCTAATGTTATTCTATGTGTCTGTGCACACTGGAGCAATGAGGTTTTGTAAAAAACCCCATAGCATTACATTGGGAAGAGCTTTTGAAACCTCTAAAAGCTCTTCCCAATGTAATGCTATGGGTTTTTTTTACAAAACCTTATTGCTCCAGTGTGCACAGACACATAGGATAACATTAGAAGCAGATTTAAAAACTCAAAACGCTCAGAAAAACTCCTCTGGTGTGCACCAGGCCTTACAGTAAAGCTGTTAGGTCCCATTCATACTTGAGCGTTTTGCTGGCGATTTCGGCAAAACGCTCAAACGCTAGCGCTTTTCAAAGCGCTAGTGTAATTAAAGTCTATGGGCCAATTCTTACTTGGGCGATTTGCGCTAATCGCCACAAATCGCCCAAAAACGCAAAACGCAAATGCGTCGCCTGCACACTTTTCATGCGATTTCCCAGCGATCGTGTTTCAGTGCTATAGAAGCACTAAACGTGATCGCCCAAAAAAATCGCCAAGTGTGAACGGTGAAAATCACCAAAAATCGCCAGAGCAAAACACTAGCAAAAGTGCTAGCATTTTGTAAGTGTGAATGGGGCCTAACTGAACAGCTTCTGTAACAAAAACGCCTGGAAAACCGCTCTGATCTAGCGTTTTTCAGAGCGGTTTTCCACTTTCTAAACTTTAACATTGAAGCAGAAACGCCTCAGAAATCTAAAAAATGCTGCAGCCCCCGAGTTTGCATTTGTGGAAAAAACAAACCGCTCTGGTGTGCACCATCCCATTCACTTTCATTAGCCAAGCGCTTTTCCCCCTGCAAGCGTTTAAAAAACGCTCCAGAACCGCTCAGGTGTGCACCAGCCCTGAAATCTGCTACACAAAAATGCTCCAAAAAACGCTAGGCATATTTAGAAAACCTCTCTGAGGCCCCATTCACACATAGAAGCACAAACCGCAAGCGATTTTTGCCGGCGTTTTGCAGGAGTGATTTTTCTGCGATTTCACGTGGCAAAATCACTGGACAATGCAGCAATTTCTCCGCGATCGCGTTTAGCGGTTCTATAGTACTGAAACGCGATTGCCGGGAAATCCGATGAAAATGGTGCAGGCTATGTGTTTTGCGGCGATTAGCGCAAATCACCCAAGTAAGAACGGGCCCATAGGGTTTTATTACACTAGCGCTTTCAAAAGTGCTAGCGTTTGAGCGTTTTGCCGAAATCACCAGCAAACCGCTCAAGTGTGAATGGGGCCTCAACATGCCTAGAATCGCTCTGAAATCTGCTTCAAAAACCTCTGTTTTGCGGATCTGCTAGAGGTTTTTGGTGTGCACTCATGTCACCTCGGTTGTCACTGGTTAGGTTGCACTTTCTGATACTTATACCTTTAAATTCTGATACTCATCCCTTTAAACCAGTTGCAACAACTTTCACAACACCGGCTATATTAAGTACAACTCCCAACTTTTTGGGGATAAGAAAGATGGACCCCGTAAGAATGCCCCACACCCCTAGTCATGCATACCATAAAGAATTTAGGTAGAAAAATGGACATAGGGATGTGGTTTCCAAAGAGGCAGTGTCCCTCTAAAAAGGCAAAAGTTTGAAGCTATGCATTATTAACTCTGCTCCTAAACTTCTTACTCAACATATCCAATCACCACACAACATGCTGCGGATACATGATGTGCATCCTCCCTCCCATTAGTTCCGGAAATAGGAGAAACACAGTAACACACTGACAGTCCATGGGCAGCTCAGCCCCGCCCCCATATCGGCCAATCGCTGCACACTCCGAGTTCTTGCGCTGCACCCAGAGGTTCAGCAATTGGTTGGCGCATGGCTTGTCGGGAATCGTAGTCCTCCCTTCCGCTTGCTGCACTAGGTTCGCGTTGCATGCTGGATAATGTAGTTCTTTGTACGGCCCTGCGGATTCTTTCCTTACCGACATGGCGGATAGGAGGCGGCGGAGGAGACGAGCGTCCCAGGACAGTGAGGAGGAGGAAGAGGAGTCCGGTAGCGAGAGTGCCGGTTCCGCCGAGCAGCCGAACGCACCAGCTGCACCTGAGACCCGAGAGCGCGCGGAGGTCGCCCGGGACGCCGAGAAGTCCGAGTGTGTGAGTGCCCGAGCCGGGTGTTCCGACTGTACAGGGCAGCCCCCAGCTAATGATAGTAATACACACTGACTGTCAGATGCTAATTTCCGAAACCACAGCATTCATTAGATGCTCTAATTAATCCGCAGACTTGTCCTTGTTTCCTGATTTTATAACCCCAAATTATCCCCTCCCTGATAAAATGAATGTGATTTTACCAGAATTTTTAGGTCATCACTATGTAGCAATTGGATATTTCATGTCGTGTGTGTGTGTGTGTGTGTGTGTGTGTGTGTGTGTGTGTGTGTGTGTGTGTGTGTGTGTTGCACCTAAATGTGCTGGCTTCATTCAGGTGCCATTCATCCTCTTGTAGCAATCACTATCATTCTGCACACGGGTCAGCCCCTGTAGTGATCGCTGTCACTTTGCACGCGGATCAGCCCTGTAGTGATTGTTGTCACTATGCACGCGGATCAGCCCTGTAGTGATTGCTGTCACTCTGTGTGCGGATCAGCCCCTGTAGTGATCGCTGTCACTCTGCACGCAGATACGCCCTGTAGTGAGCACTGTCACTCTGTGTGCGGATCAGCCCCTGTAGTGATCGCTGTCACTCTGCGTGCGGATCAGCCACTGTAGTGATCGATGTCGCTCTGCAGGCAGATCGGCCCTGAGGTGATCGATGTCGCTCTGCAGGCAGATCGGCCCTGAGGTGATCGCTGTCGCTCTGCAGGCAGATCGGCTCTGAGGTGATCGCTGTTGCTCTGCAGGCAGATCGGCCCTGTAGTGATCGCTGTCGCTCTGCAGGCAGATCGGCCCTGTAGTGATCGCTGTCGCTCTGCAGGCAGATCGGCCCTGTAGTGATCGCTGTCGCTCTGCAGGCAGATCGGCCCTGTAGTGATCGCTGTCGCTCTGCAGGCAGATCGGCCCTGTAGTGATCGCTGTCGCTCTGCAGGCAGATCGGCCCTGTAGTGATCGCTGTCGCTCTGCAGGCAGATCGGCCCTGTAGTGATCGCTGTCGCTCTGCAGGCAGATCGGCCCTGTAGTGATCGCTGTCGCTCTGCAGGCAGATCGGCCCTGTAGTGATTGCTGTCGCTCTGCAGGCCGATCACCATTGAAATGATCGCTGTTACTCTGCACGCAGATCAGCCATGTAGTGATCGCTGTCACTCTGCACCCAGATCAGCCATGTAGTGTGCACTGTCACTCTGTGTGCGGATCAGCACCTGTAGTAATTGCTGGTACTGTGCAGGCAGATCAGGCCTTGTAGTGATTGCTGTCATTGTGCACATGGATCAGTCCCTGTAGTGATTGCTGTCACTCTGCACGCGGATCAGCCCCTGTAGTGATCGCTGTCACTCTGCAGGTGGATCAGCCCTGTAGCGATCGCTGTTACTTTGCACACAGATCAGCCCTGTAGTGTGCACAGTCACCCTGCTCGCGTATCAGTTCCTGTAGTGATCGCTGTCACACTGCACGCGGATCAGCCCATGAGGTGATTGCTGTTGCTCTGCACACGGATCGGCCCCTGTAGTGATTGCTGTTTTTGTGCATGTGGATCGACCCCTGTAATGAACACTGTCACTCTGAACGCGGATCAGCCCCTGTAGTGATCACTGTCACTCTGCACACTGATCAGCCCCTGTAGTGATTGCTGTTACTGTGCACATGGAACAGCCCCTGTAGTGATTGTTGTTACTGTGCACATGGAACAGCCCCTGTAGTGATTGTTACTGTGCACATGGAACAGCCCCTGTAGTGCAGGGCTGTGGAGTTGGAGTCGGGGCCATTTTGGGTACTCGGAGTTGGAGTCGGAGTCGTGGTTTCATAAACTGAGGAGTCGGAAGATTTTTGTACCGACTCCACAGCCCTGCTGTAGTGATTGCTGTTACTGTGCAGGTGGATCAGTCCCTGTAGTGATTGCTGTTACTGTGCAGGTGGATCAGTCCCTGTAGTGATTGCTGTTACTGTGCAGGTGGATCAGTCCCTGTAGTGATTGCTGTTATTGTGCAGGCGGATCAGTCCCTGTAGTGATTGCTGTTACTGTGCAGGCAGATCAGCCCCTGTAGTGATTGCTGTTACTGTGCAGGCAGATCAGCCCCTGTAGTGATTGCTGTTACTGTGCAGGCAGATCAGCCCCTGTAGTAGGGCTGCACAATATATCGTTTTGAAATCGAAATTGTGATTTGCGGCAAGACTATTTCCTAATCGTCAAAGTGGCGATTTTTTTTCATGCGTACAATTTTATGCATGTGCGCTTTTTACGTGTACTATTTTAAGCGTTCCATGCGTAAAATTGGCCAGAAGGAGTAAGAGTGGTAGTAAGTAGTGTAATGCAGCCAATACGCTGCTTGTGGAGGAGAAGGATCCGCACATCAGACACTCCTGTTCTGCACTTACACCTTGTCTCCCGTGGTCACACAGTGTACTGCACGCTCACTGCCCAGGATCTGTTATCTCTCCACTAGCCTATCTCCCGTGGTCACACAGTGTACTGTACAACTGCTCACTGCCCAGGATCTGTTATCTTTCCACTATCCTGTCGAGCAAACAACTTGAATCACCACCACTGCCCAGGACCTGCTGTGGTACTCAGCTCTGCATTTATTAATAGCTATTTGTTTTGATAAATTCACAATGCAGTAAAATGTATAAACATGACAGAAAATGACATCATACTATCAATTTAAAGAGACTCCGTAACAAAAATTGCATCCTGTTTTTTATCATCCTACAAGTTCCAAAAGCTATTCTAATGTGTTCTGGCTTACTGCAACACTTTGTACTATCACAGTCTCTGTAATAAATCAATGTATCTTTCCCTTGTCAGACTTGTCAGCCTGTGTCTGGAAGGCTGCCAAGTTCTTCAAGGTCCGTACACACGCCGGTCTTTAGGCAACGATGGGTCCGTCGTTGCCTCCCGCTGGGTGGGCGTGCCAGCGACAGTCCGGCGTGTGTACGCTCTGTCGTCAGACTGATACGGCTGTTTCTGAGCGATCCGCCGGGCGGATCGCTCAGAAACAGCCGTATCAGTCTGACGACAGAGCGTACACACGCCGGACTGTCGCTGGCACGCCCACCCAGCGGGAGGCAACGACGGACCCGTCGTTGCCTAAAGTCCGGCGTGTGTACGGACCTTTAGTGTTGTGGTTCTGCTATGCACTCCCCCCTCAGGGGGGAAAGAAACACACAAATGATCTCTTGAGATTCAAAAGGAATGCTGTATACAGCCTGCTTGTGTATGGATGTATTTTCTATGTGTGGACATACTGTACATCAACCTACTTCCTGTTTTGGTGGCCATTTTGTTTGTTTATAAACAAACTTTTAAAAACTGTTTTTAACCACTTTTAATGCGGCGGGGAGCGGCAAAATTGTGACAGAGGGTAATAGGAGATGTCCCCTAACGCACTGGTATGTTTACTTTTGTGCGATTTTAACAATACAGATTCTCTTTAATAGTATGATGTCATTTTCTGTCAAGGCAGGTTTGTAAATGTTACTGTACATTGTGAATTTAAACCAAAAGCTCGCAGCTCGCAGCTGAAAAAATAGAAATCACAATTTTGGACAGAAACAATTACGATTCAATCTTTTCCTAAAATCGTGCAGGCCTACCCTGTAGTGATTGCTGTTACTGTGCAGGCAGATCAGCCCCTGTAGTAATTGCTGTTACTGTGCAGGCAGATCAGCCCCTGTAGTGATTGCTGTTACTGTGCAGGCAGATCAGCCCCTGTAGTGATTGCTATTACTGTGCACATGGATCAGTCCATGTAGTGATTGCTATTACTGTGCACATGGATCAGTCCCTGTAGTGATTGCTATTACTGTGCACATGGATCAGCCCCTGTAGTGATTGCTATTACTGTGCACATGGATCAGCCCCTGTAGTGATTGCTATTACTGTGCACATGGATCAGTCCCTGTAGTGATTGCAGTTACTGTGCACATGGATCAGCCCCTGTAGTGATTGCAGTTACTGTGCACATGGATCAGCCCCTGTAGTGATTGCTGTTACTGTGCACATGGATCAGCCCCTGTAGTGATTGTTGTTACTGTGCACATGGAACAGCCCCTGTAGTGATTACAGTTACTGTGCACATGGATCAGCCCCTGTAGTGATTACAGTTACTGTGCACATGGATCAGCCCCTGCAGTGATTGCTATTACTGTGCACATGGATCATTCCCTGTAGTGATTGCAGTTACTGTGCACATGGATCAGCCCCTGTAGTGATTGCAGTTACTGTGCACATGGATCAGCCCCTGTAGTGATTGCAGTTACTGTGCACATGGATCAGCCCCTGTAGTGATTGCTATTACTGTGCACATGGATCAGCCCCTGTAGTGATTGCAGTTACTGTGCACATGGATCAGCCCCTATAGTGATTGCAGTTACTGTGCACATGGATCAGCCCCTGTAGTGATTGCAGTTACTGTGCACATGGATCAGCCCCTGCAGTGATTGCTATTACTGTGTACATGGATCAGCCCCTGTAGTGATTGCAGTTACTGTGCACATGGATCAGCCCCTGCAGTGATTGCTATTACTGTGCACATGGATCAGCCCCTGTAGTGATTGCAGTTACTGTGCACATGGAACAGCCCCTGTAGTGATTGCAGTTACTGTGCACATGGATCAGCCCCTGTAGTGATTGTTGTTACTGTGCACATGGAACAGCCCCTGTAGTGATTACAGTTACTGTGCACATGGATCAGCCCCTGTAGTGATTGTTGTTACTGTGCACATGGATCAGCCCCTGTAGTGATTGCAGTTACTGTGCACATGGATTAGTCCCTGTAGTGATTGTTGTTACTGTGCACATGGATCAGTCCCTGTAGTGATTGCAGTTACTGTGCACATGGATTAGTCCCTGTAGTGATTGCTATTACTGTGCACATGGATCAGCCCCTGTAGTGATTGCAGTTACTGTGCTCATGGATCAGTCCCTGTAGTGATTCCAGTTACTGTGCACATGGATCAGCCCCTGTAGTGATTGCAGTTACTGTGCACATGGAACAGCCCCTGTAGTGATTGCTATTACTGTGCACATGGATCAACCCCTGTAGTGATTGCTATTACTGTGCACATGGATCAGCCCCTGTAGTGATTGCAGTTACTGTGCACATGGAACAGCCCCTGTAGTGATTGCTATTACTGTGCACATGGATCAACCCCTGTAGTGATTGCTATTACTGTGCACATGGATCAACCCCTGTAGTGATTGCTATTACTGTGCACATGGATCAGCCCCTGTAGTGATTGCTATTACTGTGCACATGGATCAGCCCCTGTAGTGATTGCAGTTACTGTGCACATGGATCAGCCCCTGTAGTGATAGCAGTTACTGTGCACATGGATCAGCCCCTGTAGTGATTGCTATTACTGTGCACATGGATCAGTCCCTGTAGTGATTGCAGTTACTGTGCACATGGATTAGTCCCTGTAGTGATTGCTATTACTGTGCACATGGATCAGCCCCTGTAGTGATTTCAGTTACTGTGCACATGGATCAGCCCCTGTAGTGATTGCAGTTACTGTGCACATGGAACAGCCCCTGTAGTGATTGCTGTTACTGTGCATATGGAGCAGCCCCTGTAGTGATTGCAGTTACTGTGCACATGGAACAGCCCCTGTAGTGATTGCTATTACTGTGCACATGGAACAGCCCCTGTAGTGATTGCTATTACTGTGCACATGGATCAGCCCCTGTAGTGATTGCTATTACTGTGCACATGGATCAGCCCCTGTAGTGATTGCAGTTACTGTGCACATGGATCAGCCCCCGTAGTGATTGCAGTTACTGTGCACATGGATCAGCCCCTGTAGTGATTGTTGTTACTGTGCACATGGAACAGCCCCTGTAGTGATTACAGTTACTGTGCACATGGATCAGCCCCTGTAGTGATTGTTGTTACTGTGCACATGGATCAGCCCCTGTAGTGATTGTTGTTACTGTGCACATGGATCAGCCCCTGTAGTGATTGCTATTACTGTGCACATGGATCAGTCCCTGTAGTGATTGCAGTTACTGTGCACATGGATTAGTCCCTGTAGTGATTGCTATTACTGTGCACATGGATCAGCCCCTGTAGTGATTGCAGTTACTGTGCACATGGATCAGCCCCTGTAGTGATTGCAGTTAATGTGCACGTGGAACAGCCCCTGTAGTGATTGCTATTACTGTGCACATGGATCAGCCCCTGTAGTGATTGCTATTACTGTGCACATGGATCAGTCCCTGTAGTGATTGCAGTTACTGTGCACATGGAACAGCCCCTGTAGTGATTGCTATTACTGTGCACATGGATCAACCCCTGTAGTGATTGCTATTACTGTGCACATGGATCAGCCCCTGTAGTGATTGCAGTTACTGTGCACATGGATCAGCCCCTGTAGTGATTGCTATTACTGTGCACATGGTTCAGCCCCTGTAGTGATTGCAGTTACTGTGCACATGGATCAGCCCCTGTAGTGATTGCAGTTACTGTGCACGTGGAACAGCCCCTGTAGTGATTGCTATTACTGTGCACATGGATCAGCCCCTTTAGTGATTACAGTTACTGTGCACATGGTTCAGCCCCTGTAGTGATTGCAGTTACTGTGCACATGGATCAGCCCCTGTAGCGATTGTTACTGTGCACATGGAACAGCCCCTGTAGTGATTGCCGTTACTGTGCAGGCGGATCAGCCCCTGTGGTGATTGCTGTTACTGTGCAGGCGGATCAGCCCCTGTAGTGATTGCTGTTACTGTGCAGGCGGATCAGCCCCTGTAGTGATTGCTGTTACTGTGCAGGCGGATCAGCCCCTGTAGTGATTGCTGTTACTGTGCAGGCGGATCAGCCCCTGTAGTGATTGCTGTTACTGTGCAGGCGGATCAGCCCCTGTAGTGATTGCTGTTACTGTGCAGGCGGATCAGCCCCTGTAGTGATTGCTGTTACTGTGCAGGCGGATCAGCCCCTGTAGTGATTGCTGTTACTGTGCAGGCGGATCAGCCCCTGAAGTGATTGCCATTACTGTGCACATGGATCAGCCCCTGTAGTGATTGCCATTACTGTGCACATGGAACAGCCCCTGTAGTGATTGCAATTACTGTGCACATGGAACAGCCCCTGTAGTGATTGCAATTACTGTGCACATGGAACAGCCCCTGTAGCGATTGCAGTTACTGTGCAGGCGGATCAGCCCCTGTAGCGATTGCTGTTACTGTGCAGGCGGATCAGCCCCTGTAGCGATTGCTGTTACTGTGCAGGCGGATCAGCCCCTGTAGCGATTGCTGTTACTGTGCCGGCGGATCAGCCCCTGTAGCGATTGCTGTTACTGTGCAGGCGGATCAGCCCCTGTCAGGGCTGTGGAGTCGGAGTCGTGGAGTCGGGCAATTTTGGGTGCCTGGAGTCGGAGTCGGGAAAAAATGCACCGACTCCGACTCCTAATGAATTTGTAACTGTAATTAAAATAGAAAATATGATAAAATGTTCTATTTCTCAGATAATAGTCATTAAAAATAATGTATATATACAGTATATATACAGTAATAGCTGTGCTTAGTCTAAAAAAATGAAATAAACCAATCAAAATTAGTTACTTGTGCTGCTTCAATAAAGCAGTCCCCGTATTTTTAAGGTCAGATATACACATCTGATTGTGACTGTATATATGATGTGTGTACACAGGAATCTCTTATATATACTAAATAACATCTATGCTGTAAGAATAAAGCCTGATGTGTAGCTGTGTCACTAATAGAGATGGTCAATGAGATGGAAATAATTCTGCACTGATGCTGATTTATGCAAATGTATGCACTCCCTTTGCTGATGAAATCAAATAATTTGATATGTTGTTAAAATTTGGTTTGGTGACTACAAATTAAAGGGTACCTGAGACGGATGAAAAGTAAAGTTTTATACATACCTGGGGCTTCCTCCAGCCCCCTTCAGGCTAATCAGTCCCTCCCTGTCGTCCACCCCCCGGATCTTCTGCTATGAGTCCTGGTAATTCAGCCAGTCAGCGCTGTCCGGCCGCATGCCGCTCCCACAGCCAGGAACATTCTGCACCTGCGCAATAGTGCTGCACAGGTGTAGTATGCTCCTGGCGGCGGAGTGTGTGCATGCGCACTACGCCCGACTGGCTCAAGTACCTGGACTCATAGCAGAAGATCCAGGTGGTGGAGGAGGACAACGAGGGACTGATTATCCTGAAGGCGGCTGGAGGAAGCCCCAGGTATGTATAAAACTTTAATTTCATCTGTCTCAGGTTTACTTTGTTACACAGTAGTACTATACTCTACATATGCACTCCCCACCGAAGGGAATCCACTGAGAATGCTGTGCACATTGAACACAGAGGTGTTGTCTGTCACCCATAAACCTTGTTCAGATTGTGCATGAAGAATGTGTAATAGAGGAAGAATCTCCTCATTCCCCTGCAGAGTACCTGCACATCATTCTTAAATGTACCCACACTTACATTGCCTAGGGCCTGATAGATGTTCTTTGTTCCGGTTTGTACCTTTTACAAGTACTCTTACCAAGGACTAGTTTTAGTCTAAAGGGAATAAATATAGTAGTGTACATATCCTTCTCACTTCAGTCGTCTTGTAAAATTCCTAAGCGTTGGCAGTTAAGAGACGAATTTCATGTTACATACTTTTAATCAACAAAATTGTAATATGCAAATTAGAGGAGTCGGAGTCGGTGGAATCCTAAACTGAGGAGTTGGAGTCGGTGGATTTTTGGACCGACTCCACAGCCCTGGCCCCTGTAGTGATTGCTGTTACTCTACAGGCGGATCAGCCCCTGTAGTGATTGCCATTACTGTGCACATGGATCAGCTCCTTTAGTGATTGCAATTACTGTGCACATGGAACAGCCCCTGTAGTGATTGCAATTACTGTGCACATGGAACAGCCCCTGTAGTGATTGCAATTACTGTGCACATGGAACAGCCCCTGTAGCGATTACTGTTACTGTGCAGGCGGATCAGCCCCTGTAGCGATTGCTGTTATGTCGAAGAAGTTGGTTGGATAGAAAACCCTTCCTGCATATCAACCTTTCATTCAATAATCATTTTTTGTACATTTTAAAGAACTACATTTTCCACTGTGACATTTATCACCTTTACCATGTCTGTACATTTGATTGGCCCTTCTCCAATTTGCATACAGTTGAAACTAAATTTGCTCATGGGGTAGAATTAGAGTCCGTTTAGTATCGGCAAGGGTAAGGCTAAAAATCATCTCGCCCTGCTACTGTACAAACTCTCGGTTATGATTTCCCCTCCATGTTGTAGCAGTGGGCACCGCATATTGCCAGCGACCAAATTATTAGCATATTTTGGCCATCTCTAGCCACAATTGATAGCCTGCTGTTATGTTTCAGAAGATTACAGCCCTTGCCCCGGGACATATTGGAACATAAAACTAAATATATTTAATAGTGAAGTAGTAGAAAGGTTGGTCAGCACACCAGCTTCTCAATGAGCAAAATTTAATAAAGCACATGTCAACACTCAGGTTACACAATTGTTTTGAGGCCACAAGGGGTCCCCTTCATCAGAACAGTGCAGACCTGCACTGTTCTGATGAAGGGGGCCCCTTGTGGCCCCGAAACAATTGTTAACCTGAGTGTTGACATGTGATTTATTAAATTTTGCTCATTGAGAAGCTGGTGTGCTAACCAACCTTTCTACTACTTGGATATTAGTTGGGATGTTGCTTAGCTTCCTAGGTTTTGCACCTGAAATTATCACTAGGACGAGTGTGCCTCTCTGCATCCTTTCTACCTATATTTAATAGTGGACATAACATTCAATAAAAATGTGTTATCCTTGTTTGTTAACTTAACTATACAGTTATCATATTTGCTTTTGTGCACAAGTAATATAGTCTGTCTACAAATTCCCTAAGTACAATTTATGTGCTTTGGAAGCTGCCTTTGCATTGTTTTGCATAGCTGCTGTATTTATATATTAAATTATATCAAGTGACCACATAGAGCTCCCTTTCTACACTACTAATGCTTACTAAATGTATCTGACAAATGAATGTAAACAAAAGATAATGTTATCACCACTTCCAATGTGGCCAGGAGCTGCCCAGTTAAGCAAGGAGCTTTCACTGAAGAATGAAGTGCTGTGTTTAACTGTTTGAATACTGTTCTGCTACAATTATTATTACTTTTTGTGGTAGTAGATTTTATTATGTAAATAATCTTTTAGAGCAAAGAGGAAATGCTGAGTTTCCTACCACCTTTTTAAAGTAGGGCTCATTTGCAATGCATAACCTCTGTTCCAACCCCTTAGGGCACATGTGTCGAACTCCAGGCCTGGAGGGCCAGATCCATACCAGTGTTTAGGATGGACTGAGAAAGAGAGGAATGTGTTCTACCTGATGGACCACGCCTTTCCTGATTCAGACCCATCAATTAATTTGAGCTGTATCAAAAATGTGTGAGGATCTCGGCCCTCGTAGGACCGGTTTGACATACCCGCCTTAGGGGGAGCAGAATCCACAAGTAATTGCCACTGCATAAATTAACATCATGCATTTTCTCCCGACTCCAGGTACCCAAAAATTGCCTAGACTCAGACTCCACAGCCCTGCAATTTTGATTGGCCGATCACTGACCAACATTGTTACTTTCATGTTGTATGAGGCTCAACAGACTGTGAATAGTGTGAGCAGACTGTGTAGTTCTCTCTGTACAGTCCTGGCCAAAAGTTTTGAGGCTGTCAAAAATATTGGAAATTAGAAAAGTTGGTGTTTAAGTTTTTATAATAGCCATTTGCATATACTCCAGAATGTTATGAAGAGTGTTCAGATGAATTGCATAGTCCTTCTTTGCCATGAAAATTAACTGAATCCCCCCAAAAAACTTTCCACTGCTTTTCATTGCTGTCATTAAAGGACCTGCTGAGATCATTTCAGTAATCGTCTGGTTAACTCAGGTGAGAATGTTGACGAGCACAAGGCTGGAGATCATTATGTCTGGCTGATTGGGTTAGAATGGCAGACTTGACATGTTAAAGGGAGAGTGATGCTTGAAATCATTGATCTTCTATTGTTAACCATGGTAACCACGACCAGCAAAGAAACGCATGGGGAAAAGTCCTATTCTCCGATGAAGCCCCTTTCCGATTGTTTGGGGCTTCTGGAAAAAAGCTTGTCAGGAGAAGAAAAGGTGAGCGCTACCATCAGTCCTGTGTCATGCCAACAGCAAAGCATCCTGAGACCATTCACGTGTGGAGTTTCTTCTCATCCAAGGGAGTGGGCTCACTCACAATTTTGCCAAAAAACACAGCCATGAATAAAGAATGGTACCAAAACACCCTCCAACAGCAACTTCTTCCAACAATCCAACAACAGTTTGGTGAAGAACAATGCATTTTCCAGCACGATGGAGCACCGTGTCATAAGGCAAAAGTGATAACTAAGTGGCTCAGGTACCAAAACGTTGACATTTTGGGTCCATGGCCTGGAAACTCCCCAGATCTTAATCCCATTGAGAACTTCATTCCTCAATAGGCGGCGGACAAACAGAAACCAACTAATTCTGAGAAACTCAAAGAAGTGATTATTATTATTTATTTATAAAGCGCCAACATATTCCGTGGCGCTGTACAATGTAAGAAAACAAACAAGGGATACATAATGATACAGACAATGATATACATCAAATATGAACACTGACACAAGATACAGCACTGCTGATTACAATTTGATTTAACATGATTACTAAAATGTATAAATGTCTAGCAGTGTGCAAGCAATTAAATTAATAACAGTCCATGACACAAAAGGGTGAGAGCCCTGCCCTTGCGAGCTTACAATCTTAAGGAATGGGGTGGAAACAAGAGGTGGGGATGTATACAGTATATGTACAGGCAGTGCGCAATTAGGTTATTTAGTGGGTGCATGAGAATATGCTTGTCGGAAAAGGTGGGTTTTGAGGGAGCGTTTAAAGATTTCAAAGGTGGGAGAGTGGCGGATGTGTTGTGGAAGGGCATTCCAGAGGAGGGGTGAGGCACGTGAGAAGTCTTGTACACGTGAATGTGAGGAGGTAATTGTAGAAGAGGATAGAAGAAGCTCGTGTGCAGATCTGAGATTGCGGTTGGGTTGGTATCTGGAGACTAGTGAGGAGATGTACAGGGGAGAAAGATTGTGGAGAGCTTTGTAGGTTAGGGTTAAGAGTTTGAACTGAATCCTCTCATTTATTGGTAGCCAGTGAAGAGCTTGACAGAGAGGGTCAGCAGAGGAAGAGCGAGAGGAGAAATGAATGAGTCGAGCAGCAGAGTTCAGTACAGAATTGAGCAGTGTTAGTCGGTTAGTTGGAAGTCCACCAAGCAATATATTGCAATAGTCCAATCGAGATATAATAAGAGCATGTACTAACATTTTGGTTGTGTCATGGGAGAGAAAAGGTCGGATACGTGCTATGTTTTTCAGTTGGAAATGGCAGGAGCTGGTTAGGGAGTTAATGTGAGGAGTAAATGAGAGAGAAGAATCAAATATTACCCCCAAGCACCGTGCTTTGGGAACTGATGTTATAGACGTGTTGTTAACATTTATTGTAATATCAGGCAAAGGGGTGGACAGGGATGGTGGAAAGACTATTAGTTCAGTTTTATTCATATTAAGTTTTAAGAAGCGAGAGGACATGAAAGAGGAAATAGCGGACAGGCAGTAGGGAACCCATGTGAGGAGGGAGTTAAGGTCTTGCGCCGAGAGGTACAGTTGTGTATCGTCTGCATATAGGTGGTATTGGAAACCAAATGAGCTGATTAAGTTACCAAGACCGTGCATGTAGATGGAGAAGAGGGGACCGAGGACAGAGCCTTGAGGTACCCCTACAGACAGAGGATGTGAAGAGGAGGCCTGATCTGAATAAGAAACCGTGAAAGACCTTCCAGAGAGGTAGGAAGATATCCAGGAGAGCGAGAGGTCCTTTATTCCTATAGATGAAAGGATCTGTAGGAGTAGAGTGTGGTCGACAGTGTCGAATGCTGATAACAGATCTAGAAGGATGAGTATGGAATAATAGCCTTTGGATTTAGCTGTGAGGAGATCATTAGCTACTTTGGTGAGGGCTGTTTCTGTGGAGTGGTTTGGCCGGAAGCCAGATTGGAACTGATCAAGCAAGGAATTTGCAGATAAATATTGACATTGTTCAGCATGAATGTGGGGTTCAAGTAATTTAGATGCAAATGGAAGAAGTGACACTAGGCGGGAGTTAGCAAGTTCGGTGGGGTCTAGAGATGGTTTTTTAAGTAGTTATGTTACAACAGCCCTCTTGAGTGAGGATGGAAAAATTCCAGTGGAGAGGGATAGGTTAAACAGCGATGCTAGGGCAGGCATGAGGGATGTGGATAGCTGTGGAATGAGATGTGATGGGATAGGATCCAACGAACAGGTGGTTAGATGGGATTTGGAGATAAAGGAAGAGAGCGAATGTTCGGAGAGTGGAGAGAAACTGGAAAGAGAGCAGTCAACAAGAGGAGTGGAGGTGGAGTTTGATGTCTGCGTGGAAAACACACTACGGATTTTTGCAATTTTATCTGTAAAGTATGTTGCAAATTCTTCAGCTGATAAGCATGGAGGAGGGGGTGGACGGAGAAGGGAGTTGAAAGTACTGAACAGGCGCTTTGGATTGTGCAAGTGGGAGGATATGAGGGAGAAGTATGATTGTTTTGCAGAAGAGAGGGCGGTTTTAAACTTGTTCAACTCTTTTTTGTAAGTAATGAAATCCTCATTAGTATTAGTTTTTCTCCAATGGCGTTCAGCTACCCTAGAGCAACCCCTTTAGCTGTTTAGTAGCTTTGGTCAGCCAGGGTTGGCGACTGACACGGTGTGGGCGGACATTGGTGAGGGGTGCGATTTCATCCATGACTTGCGTGATTGAGCAGTGATAATGTGCAGCTGCTGAGTCAGGGTCAGTGAATGGTTGTGTGAGGAGAGGTGCCAAGGCATCAGAGACAGATTGCATGTCTATGTTGCGGTAGTTCCTGTGTGTATATGAGCGTGCTTGAGGCAGGGTGGTAGGAAGAGAGGAGGAGAGAGAGAAGTTTAGTAAGTTATGATCAGAGAGCGGGAGAAGAGTATCAGTGAAATCAGTGATAGAACAGAGACGAGTGAATATGAGGTCAAGTGTATGACCATTAGTGAGTTGGAGCAGTGGACCACTGAGACAGGCCGTAGGAGGAAGTAAGTGACAGAAGTTTAGTGGCGGCAGAATTGTTGGTGTCAACATGAATGTTAAAGTCGCCCATAATGATGGTAGGGATATCGGAGGACAGGAACTGGAGGAGCCATGCAGAGAAGTGATCTAGGAAGAAGGAAGCAGGGCCAGGAGGGCGGTAGATTATTGCGATCTGGAGGTTAGAGGGAGAGTATAGACGGATTGCATGAACTTCAAAGGAAGGTAGATTATGAAAGAATGGGCTGCTATCAGTCAGGATTTGGTCCAGAAGTTGATTGAGAGCATGCCCAGTCGAATTTCAGAGGTCCTGAAAAAGAAGGGCCAACAATGCAAATACTGACTTTGCATAAATCTCATGTAATTGTCAATAAAAGCCTTCGAAACTTATGAAGTGCTTATAATTCTATTTCAGTACATCACATAAACAACTGAAACAAAGATCTAAAAGCAGTTTAGCAGCAAACTTTGTGAAAACTAATACTTTTGACAGTCTCAAAACTTTTGGCCAGGACTGTAGTATGTATTTCTATATATATCTCTCTAGAATGCTCTAATACTAAATGAAAGTTAATTTGGTCAACATTGGCTAATCAAATTTGGATGTGTGTATCGGGATTTAGTAACTGGCATTCCACTGTTTCCCCTGTCACTTGATAACCAGCAGAACTGCTAACAGACATCAGCCATTGATGGTCCCTAATATCAGCAGGATATTGGCAGAGAGCCGTCACTGCTAGGGTTCGCGGAAAGTGAAGTCCTACAGGTAGTTGGAAAAGGTGGCATCAACCTCTACCAATAGCCCTGCTGCTGTAATGGGACTAAACTGATACAGTGTTCTCCCCAGGCTCTTTTAGCCGGGTGCTCCACCCGGCTAGTTTTGGTGACCACCCGGCTGTCATCGGCTCACCTCCTCCTATGCTGTAAGCAGAGTTGCTCACAGAAGCACTGGCCCTGCATTCTCATCTCGCCCCATTTGGCTACTTTTTCATGCCACCCAGCTACTATTTCATGCCACCCGGCTGGAAAAATTTCCTGGGGAGAACACTGTGATACTATCAAGATATTGTATCTACAAGATATGTAAACTAATCAGAGGAGACAATTATTATTTCTCCAAGAGAGAAAAAAAGACGACAAACACCACCTGTCATAATCACAGGATTCAGGACCCCAAAAAGGCAACCACTTGTAGTTAGGGGCGGTCAATGAAATTCTTATAATTCTACAATGATCAAAGTTGTATGCAAATTTGTGCAGCTTTGAGCTAAACAAATTAAATACTGCAGCTGCCCGGCAAAACATCTCTTTGGGAGGGCCTTTCTTCCTATCCAGTGCCCCTGCCCATTCATTATATTTTTAAATTAACACAAGACCCCTTTTACACAGGAAGTTTAATTATTATTATTTATAAAGCGCCAACATATTCCGTGGCGCTGTACAATGTAAGAAAACAAACAAGGGATACATAATGACACAGACAATGATATACATCAAATATGAACACTGATACAAAATACAGAACTGCTGATTACCATAGCAAATTTAACATGATGACTAAAATGTATAAATGTCTAACAGAGTGCAAGCAATTAAATTAATAACATTCCATGACACAAAAGGGCGAGAGCCCTGCCCTTGCGAGCTTACAATCTAAAGGAATGGGGTGGAAACAAGAGGTGGGGGAAGTATACAGTATATGTACAGGCAGTGCGTAATTAGGTTATTAAGTGGGTGCATGGCCTAAGCTAGAGAATATGCTTGTCGGAAAAGGTGGGTTTTGAGGGAGCGTTTAAAGATTTAAAAGGTGGGAGAGTGGCGGATGTACTGTGGAAGGGCATTCCAGAGGAGGGGTGAGGCACGTGAGAAGTCTTGTACATGTGAATGTGAGGAGGTAATGTAGAGGAGGATAAAAGAAGCTCGTGTGCAGATCTGAGATTGCGGTTGGGTTGGTATCTGGAGACTAGTGAGATGTACAGGGGAGAGAGATTGTGGAGAGCTTTGTAGGTTAGGTTTAAGAGTTTGAACTGAATCCTCTGTTAAATTGGTAGCCAGTGAAGAGCTTGACAGAGAGGAGCAGCAGAGGAAGAGCGAGAAGAGAGATGAATTGAGTCGAGCAGCAGAGTTCAGTACAGAATTGACCGGTGCTAGTTAGTTGGAAGTCCACCAAGCAATATTTTGCAATAGTCCAATCGAGATATAATAAGAGCATGTACTAACATTTTGGTTGTGTCATGGGAGAGAAAAGGTCGGATACGTGCTATGTTTTTGAGTTGGAGATGACAGGAGCTGGTTAGGGAGTTAATGTGAGGAATAAATGAGCTAGAAGAATCAAATACTACCCCTAAGCACCGTGCTTTAGGAACTGAAGTTAAAGCCGTGTTTATTGTAATATCAGGCAAAGAGGTGGACAGGGATGGTGGAAAGACTATTCAGTTTTATTCATATTAAGTTTTAAGAAGCGAGATGACATGAAAGAGGATATAGCGGACAGGCAGTCGGGAACCCGTGTGAGGAGGGAGTTAAGGCCTGGGGCCGAGAGGTACAGTTGTGTATCATCTGCATATAGGTGGTATTGAAAACCAAATGAGGTGATTAAGTTACCAAGACCGTGCATGTAGATGGATAAGAGGAGGGGACCGAGGACAGAGCCTTGAGGTACCCCTACAGACAGAGGATGTGAAGAGGAGGCCTGATCTGAATAAGAAACAGTGAAAGACCTTCCAGAGAGGTAGGAAGATATCCAGGAGAGAGCGAGGTCCTTTATTCCTATAGATGGAAGGATCTGTAGGAGTAGTGTGGTCGACAGTGTTGAATGCTGATAACAGATCTAGAAGGATGCGTATATGGAATAATTGCCTTTGGATTTAACTGTGAGAAGATCATTGGCTACTTTGGTGAGGGCTGTTTCTGTGGAGTGGTTAATTCACCACCTGTTAACTGCTTTTATGCATCAGCTAGGTAGTAATTGACATGGGCATTATGCTAGGTACATACCATACAATTTTCTGTTAGATTTTCCGTTATGCTGGGAATACACGGTACCGCTCGATTGATCCATTAGATAGCTCGATTGATAATTTCCGACCTGTCCGATCACCCGCCGCATCTATTCCAAGATAAGATAAGTAAAACGAGCAGAAGATAAGAGGATCGCCCGCGGGGACGAGCGCGGAATCGATCCGGCGGCATAATCGTACCGTGTATTCTCGGCACCAGATTTACCTGCCAGATAGATAATTTCTAAAATGTTGGAAATTATCTATCTGCCTAGCGATTAGGCATTGTTCTACTCAGCAGGAAATAACCAGTAGACAATGCACCAGAGATAATAACCAGTCTCTACCAGTGCTTTGTATGGTGTATACTGGGCGACCCCACTACGGAGTCGCATTTGAGCCCGGTAGATACCCCCACCGCATTTCAGACTATGACACGTGTGGATACACACACTGCCATTCACCTACATGATATTGCAGTTGAAAGGCACCTGCCAATTAAAATGGGCTGATTAAAATCTCCTTGCTACTCAGGGATATTAGTGGACTCTTATCAGAAGGTAATTTATATAGCTGAACTAGTAAGAAAGAGCCTGCTCATGAAGTATATATACACACAGTGATGTGGAAAAACTATAAACTATTTGCCCCCTTCTTGATTTCTTATTCTTTTGCATGTTTGTCACACTTAAATGTTTCTGCTCATCAAAAACCGTTAACTATTAGTCAAAGATAACATAATTGAACACAGGATGCAGTTTTAAATGATGGTTTTTAAACCTCCAAATCTACATGGCCCCCCTTGTTAAAAAAAAAACTTAACTGTGGTTTATCACACCTGAGTTCAATTTCTGTAGTCACCCCCAGGCCTGATTACTGCCACACCTGTTTCAATCAAGAAATCACTTAAATAGGAGCTATCTGACACAGAGAAGTAGACCAAAAGCACCTCAAAAGCTAGACATCATGCCAAGATCCAAAGAAATTCAGGAACAAATGAGAACAAAAGTCATTGAGATCTATCAGTCTGGTAAAGGTTATAAAGCCATTTCTAAAGCTTTGGGACTCCAGCGAACCACAGTGAGAGCCATTATCCACAAATGGCAAAAACATGGAACAGTGATGAACCTTCCCAGGAGTGGCCGGCCGGCCGACCAAAATTACCCCAAGAGCACAGAGAAAACTCATCCGAGAGGCCACAAAAGACCCCAGGACAACATCTAAAGAACTGCAGGCCTCACTTGCCTCAATTATGGTCTGTGTTCACGACTCCACCATAAGAAAGAGACTGGGCAAAAACGGTCTGCATGGCAGATATCCAAGGCGCAAACCACTTTTAAGCAAAAAGAGCATTAAGGTTTGTCTCAATTTTGCTAAAAAAACATCTCAATGATTGCCAAGACTTTTGGGAAAATACCTTGTGGACCGACGAGAGTTGAACTTTTTGGAAGGTGCGTGTCCCGTTACATCTGGCGTAGAAGTAACACAGCATTTCAGCAAAAGAACATCATACCAACAGTAAAATATGGAGGTGGTAGTGTGATGGTCTGGGGTTGTTTTGCTGCTTCAGGACCTGGAAGGCTTGCTGTGATAGATGGAACCATGAATTCTACGGTCTACCAAAAAATCCTGAAGGAGAATGTCCGGCCATCTGTTCGTCAACTCAAGCTGAAGCGATCTTGGGTGCTGCAGCAGGACAATGACCCAAAACACACCAGGAAATCCACCTCTGAATGGCTGAAGAAAAACAAAATGAAGACTTTGGAGTGGCCTAGTCAAAGTCCTGACCTGAATCCTATTGAGATGTTGTGGCATGACCTTAAAAGGCGGTTCATGCTAGAAAACCCTCAAATAAAGCTGAATTACAACAATTCTGCAAAGATGAGTGGGCCAGAATTCCTCCAGAGCACTGTAAAAGACTCGTTGCAAGTTATTGCAAACGCTTGATTGCAGTTATTGCTGCTAAGGGTGGCCCAACCAGTTATTAGGTTCAGGGGGCAATTTCTTTTTCACACAGGGCCATGTAGGTTTTGAGGTTTTTTTTTCCCACTAAATAATAAAAAACATCATTTAAAACTGCATTTTGTGTTCAATGATGTTATCTTTGACTAATAGTTAACGGTTTTTGATGAGCAGAAACATTTAAGTGTGACAAACATGCAAAAGAATAAGAAATCAGGAAGGTGGCAAATAGTTTTTCACACCACTGTATATATCTATCTATCTCTTCCACGGTGCTTTACACGGTGTATACTGTATAGTCATGCCACTACTGTCCATCGGGTGAGCTCACAATCCATAGTCAGTCATTGTTTTATGTTTCCATTCCTATTGTTGTCCAAGGCCAATTATTTTGGCCCTTCTGTATTTTTGAAATGTGGGAGGAACCCATGCAAACACTGAAAAACGAGTGTGTATAAGTGTAATTTCAACCATTTTCCTTTCTTTTTTTTTTTTTTTCCTTTTTGGATAGTACAAGGTCAAAAGCCCAGTAAGATTTGTATCATTGTCTGTATTCATGGTATGAGGATTTCACCTTTATTCTGTATTCTTTTCTCTGACAGAACTGAGTCAGAGAGATCTATTAATAAACATGCTAAACATGAATATTTATACTGCTGCTAAACTCTTAGTGATGGTGTGATGAGGCACACTACTCGTGCTGCACTGCTTCCTATTGCAAGAATAGTACGGAGAACTCTGTCCATAGTAGCCAATAGAAATGAGCCTCAGAGTGGGGGGATTTCAAAATAAGAGAGCTCCAAGGGTTGTTTGCAATGTAAAGTATTGGATGCAGTGATGTAAATGACGCCGCCACTAAACTCTATTACTAAGAAGTAAGATGTTCACTGGAATGACATCTTTCTTCTCTGTTTGGCAGTCTGATGGACGAGTCTGGGATTGATGGATGCCAGAAGAACCGTACTTGTCTCTATGCATTGAACCAAGTGTAAAGTTTGTTGGAGGGGGATTATGGTGTGGGGTTGTTTTTCAGGGGTTGGGGTTGGCCCCTTTGTTGCAGTGAAAGGAACTGTTAATGCTTACCTGGCTGATCTCCCAGTGTGATTGTAACAGAGTGCCAAGCGGATAGGAAGTTCTGAAGGCACACGTCTGCTCCTCCTCCATAGTAATGCGTCACCATTTTGGGCGATTTCATGCGTCCAACTATTATGGTAACAGTTTTAGGTAGCAGCCTAAACCCCTTGACTAATTACTTCTGTTGCTGTCCAATACAGAGGGGACATAACAATCTTGTGCTGTATGGACTTGATTAGAGATAGTCAATGAGTCACAAATCTGGCTTCCATGCAGATTTATTGAACACTTCATGTAGCTTGCATTTGGGCCAATGAAATCCATTCCCTGTTGAATTTGATTAGCCCAGTTGTAAGCTCCGTACAGTTGGCGTTAGAATAGCAGGATGGGATTATTTGCATTTTCTTGACCATCTCTGCTTGTGAGCGCAGTGGAAGGAGAACACATGATATAGCACCAGGAGACGTATATTGGCACTGGTGTGGATAAGGGTAATTGCATTTTACCTTATTAATTGCTCTTCTCTTGTCTTTTGAAGGAAAGTGAGGATGGCATTGAAGGGGATGGTAAGTGTCCAATCTTAAAACTAATTCTGAACTGTAACTTAATGTTAAAGTGGATTCGAGATAAACTTTTACACATTGCATAATTGTGTTCCTTTCATATAGTTTATAGGGCATTCCTCAAGCCAAATACTTTTTTGTTTTAATACTCTAATTCCCTATAAACTAAACAAGCCTCGCCCACAGCTTTTCAGAGAGCCTTGGCACTCAGTCCCAGGTAGCAAGGGCTTATGGGAGCTTAGTCTGGGCAGGAGGAGGAGAGAGGAGGAGGGGGGAGTGAAATTTTTCCACAGGCTGAGTGCTGGAGATGCTATCAGCTTGCCTCAGTGTAGTGTGACAAACAAAACATGGCTGCCCTCATTGTATCACAGCAATAAATAATCATAAACTGTTGAAGTTGTTGGCAGTTAGATATGCTGTGTAAACGATCTAAACTTTAGATAAGCTATATAGACAAGTTACTTGTTATAGTTACTTTTTCATCTCGCATCCGCTTTAACTATAAGTTCGATTAGTTAAAATGCACTTTTTTTGTATTCGACCCCAAGTGCACCTAAGCCTTTCCAATGAAAGTTTCTTTACAATCTTCTGCAGTGTAAACACGTATTTTCTATGATGCCTCCCATCTACCATTGTGCATGCTGTCTATGATTTTGGAATGTACATACACCATTTATAACGCCATTGGCTATCGATCCCCTGCTGTTCTTGCCCTGGCTCCCTCGTACAGATATTTTCCAGCATGTCTGATCAGACTTTCAATAAACTGCACAAAAGCTATCAAAAGTCAAACGTTTGGATATGTTGGTGCAGTAGAATACTGGCAGTTTCGATGTGTGTGTATGGCCAGTCTTAGAAAGAGAGAGAACCTAAAGTGAGAAGCATATGATGGCTGCCATATTTATTTCCTTTTACAGTATACTACTGTGGGCTACATTATAATTTATGAATTATCCTGGCAGTGTTCGTTGTCTTTGGGGTCCCCCTCCCCCAGTAACCTGTGGTCTTCATGTTTGGTGCAATACTCCAGTGGAATATGAAAACCAGGAAGCACCCCCTCGCTATCGCATGTGAATTGGAACTGCGGAGGCACAAACTCCAAACAATGCAAGCAAAGAGAAAGGAAGTGCACTTCAGTATTGCTCTGCGACACTCAGAGGAACTTCCGGCAGGCGCTTGAGCTATAAGGACAAGGGAATAAAAGGGGGGAGGGGGGTTACAACTATGACAACGAGCACTGCCAGAATACTCCATAAATGGTACTGTAGCCCACAATGGGCTTCATGTAATAGATTTAGGGTTTTTTAGACGATACCAGTTGCTTGCCTGTCTTGCTGATCGGTTTGGCTGCAGCATGCAGCTAATCGGGTCAGACTTGGGTCAGAACTTGTTTAGGTTCTGTAGGTTGAAGGCATGAAGGCAGAGGATCAGCAAGACAACCAGGCAATTTGAATTGTTAAAAGGACAACCGATGTGTAAGATGGATATAGAGTTGGCCATATTTAATTTAAACAATGCATATTGCCTGGCTGTCCTGCTGATCACTTCCCTCTAATACTTTGTCATAGACACTAAACAAGCGTGCAGATCAGATGTTTAGCTTAAATTTGACTCAATTTACTGCAAGCTTGATTCAGGTGTGTGTGTGTGTGAGTCAGACACTACTGATGACATGGAAGATGAGCAGGATGCCAAGCAACTGGTGTTGTTTAAAAATAAATGTCAGCCTTCTTATTCCTCTTACTTTAAGGTGTGCTTTAAAACGAACCTAAACAGAGGATATGGATTTTTCCTTTTAAAATATTAGTAGTCTCTAATACTTTTAGCCACAGCCCCTCAACAAGCATGCAGATCAGGTGCTCTGACTGAAGTCGGACTGGATTAGCTGCATGCTTGTTTCAGGTGTGTGATTCAGCCACTACTGCAGCCAAAGAGATCAGCAGGGCTGCCAAGCAACTGGTATTGTGTAAAAGGAAACATCCATATCCCTCTGTTTAGGTTCCCTTGAGGTTTGATAGGGGGCAGAGAGCAAGACGCACATGGTGAGTAGAGCTGAGCTTTCGAGTAAGCATGCAAACTGAGCCACACTAACACAGTGGCTACTGATTAATTAGCTGGCAGTCAGTAAATGAAACAGCAGCTATTGAGTTTGATTTTCTTTCATTTTCGTATCTGTGGAAATTTGCATGCTTATTTGCTCACTCAGATTTAAAGCTCCTCTTTAATTGTGACGAGAGGGATTGATACATTTATTTGGGTCTTTGGACCGCATTCCATCCTATTGGTCAGCTTTTCAGGCTTATTGAATGGGTTGTGTCAGAATGAGACAGCGGTCGCATGAATGGACAAACGTCCATTCATTCTGTGTGATTGGCCTTTTGTGTGTTTTTGGGACAGCGGAGTTTGGCTTTACAGTCATCCAGCTTTGCAGCTGCAGCTCCACTGAGATGTCATCCAGCGTGCTCATGACTGTGTAAAAATGGCTAAGTACTTTATTCTTGCTTGCTTTTATACAGTCCATTTATTTCTGTCTGCTTGATTTACAGCGGTGCTGTCAGACTACGAAAGTGTCGAGGAGTCTGAGGTGGGTATCCTTAGACTAGTGTCTGTAAAATAGCACTGAAGTATATTTCTCATGGCGTGTAGGGTGGGTTTCTTAAAATTCAGCTAGTCAAAATGATTTTAGCTGCAGAATACTAAGATTTATTGTTTTATTGGTTAATTAGTGCACGCCCCACGCCCTATCCTGCTTGTCTGTAAATGCCAGCCATGAGCTTGTGCCACAAACCTGAATCCATTTTATTGGAATTCCACGTGCAAGACCAATACAAAGTGGTGTACACGTGAGAAGTGGAACGAAAATCATACATGATTCCAAACATTTTTTACAAATAACTGCAAAGTGGGGTGTGCGTAATTATTCAGCCCCCTTTGGTCTGAGTGCAGTCAGTTGCCCATAGAAATTGCCTGATCATGAGTGATAATGACTAAATAGAGTGCACCTATGTGTAATCTAACGTCAGTACAAATACAGCTGCTCTGTGATGGCCTCGGAGGTTGTCTAAGAGAATATTGGGAGCAGCAACACCATGAAGTCCAAACAACACACCAGACAGGTCAGGGATAAAGTTATTGAGAAATTTAAAGCAGGCTTAAGCTACAAAAGATTTCCAAAGCCTTGAACATCCCACGGAGAATTGTTCAAGCGATCATTCAGAAATGGAAGGAGTATGGTACAACTGTAAACCTACCAAGACAATGCCGTCCACCTAAACTCACAGGCCGAACAAGGAGAGCGGTGATCAGAAATGCAGTCAAGAGGCCCATGGTGACTTTGGATGAGGTGCAGAGATCTACAGCTCAGGTGGGGGAATCTGTCCATAGGACAACTATTAGTCGTGCACTGCACAAAGTTGGCCTTTATGGAAGAGTGGCAAGAAGAAAGCCATTGTTAACAGAAAAGCATAAGAAGCCCCGTTTGCAGTTTGCCACAAGCCATGTGGCGGACACAGCAAACATGTGGAAGAAGGTGCTCTGGTCAGATGAGACCAAAATGGAACGTTTTGGCCAAAATGCAAAACGCTATGTGTGGCGGAAAAGTAACACTGCACAACACTAACACTGCACTATTATGCAGGAGAACAGAGGCGCCAAAAGGATAAAAGGAAGCTAAATGAGCTTAAAAACCAAATTCTTGGTAAATAGAGGAGGTAGTGGTGGACTTACCTCCTCCAAGTAGACACACAACGACTGTAGTAAACACAGTCAATATATTTTGTTTATGAACTCCAAATATGCAACGCGTTTCGCAGGTTTGATCCCGCTTCATCAGGCAATAACAACGGAGCAATAGCATATGTGGTCAGTAGAAGAGCCAGGCACCTCTGTTAGAGGTGCCTGGCTCTTCTACTGACCACATATGCTATTGCTCCGTTGTTATTGCCTGATGAAGCGGGATCAAACCTGCCAGTACATATTACACTATTGGGGCTCTTGGTGTTCCTTGTTTTTACTAACACTGCACTGCACAACACTAACACTGAACACACCATTCCCACTGTCAAATATGGTGATGGCAGCATCATGCTCTAGGGGTACTTCACTTCAGCAGGGACAGGGATGCTATTCAGAGTTGATGGGAAGATGGATGGAGCCAAATACAGGGCAATCTTGGAAGAAAACCTCTTGGAGACTGCAAAAGACTTGATACTGGGGCGGAAGTTCACCTTTCAGCAGGACAACAACCCTAAACATAAAGCCAGGGCAACAATGGAATGGTTTAAAACAAAACATATCCATGTGTTAGAATGGCCCAGTCAAAGTCCAGATCTAAATCCAATTGCGAATCTGTGGCAAGATCTGAAAACTGCTGTTCACAAAAGCTGTCCATCTAATCTGACTGAGCTGGAGCTGTTTTGCAAAGAATGGGCAAGAATTTCAGTCTCTAGATGTGCAAAGCTGGTAGAGACTTACCCTAAAAGACTGGCAGCTGTAATTGCAGCAAAAGGTGGTTCTACAAAGTATTGGCTCAGGGGGCTGAATAATTACGCACACCCCACTTTGCAGTTATTTTATTTTTTTAAAGTTAGGAATCCTGTATGATTTTCGTTCTACTTCTCACGTGTACACCACTTTGTATTGGTCTTTCACGTGGAATTCCAATAAAATTGATTCATGTCTGGCAGTTATGACAAAATGTGGAAAACTTCAAGGGGGCCAAATACTTTTGCAAACCACTGTATATTGCACTTTTCTCCTCATGAACTCAAAGCGCCAGAGTTGTAGCCACTAGGACACGCTCTATAGGGAGTTATGGTGCCCATACATGGTACAATTTTTTTTTTATTAATTTGGTTCGATTATTCCATTAGATTGAATATAAATATTTTTCCAAAATGTCCGATCGGATTTTTATTGACAAAAATGGGATAATCTTCTGTTGTTCTTGATCTAAAAGAGATTCTTCTCGATTCCATAGTTTTGGTTGAATAAACAGAAACATCAAACATTTTTATTGTACCGTGTATAGGCACCACAAGGGAGTCTTGCCTCACTGAGTAAGTGCAGGCTTGCTGAACAGGAAGAGCCAAAATTCAAACCCTGGTCTCTCGTGTCAGAGCCCTTAACCAGCACACTATCCCTTCAAGTGGGTCAAGAGTGTAAATATATTAGGATGAAAGAGCCCGTAATGTGAAGCTTTGTGTGTAGAGCTGCCAGGATTGACTGGTGTCGGCGGCAATAACTCACCCGCATACCCGTAATCTGAAGGTCTGAAACTCCTCCCCCTCCATCAGCAAGACCGTCATTGCCTTTTTTTGTCCAGTCTTCTGAAGCTCTGGCCACTCCTACCTACATAGCTGTGGTTTGCCCTCAGTTGGCTGCAGTCTGTTGAGCCATGGTTGCCGAGCTGGGGCGGGCTGAGGTGACAGGTGGGAGTGGCCACAGCTTTAGAAAAAAACTGCCATGGAGGTTTTGCTGATAGAGTTTTGAAATTCTGCCCCCTGCAATTATTACAGGAGTGTGAATGAGTTATTGCCACAGACACTCGCCGATCATGGCAGCCTTAACAGAGAGCCTTACATTAGACTCTTAAGTAATATATTAAAAGAACTCACTTCCTGTAATGCCATCCAATGAACAACAGAGGATGGCATTACAGGAAATGATGCGGCAGCAATGGGACGCAAGGAAGTAAGTTCCCCGCTCGCTGCCGCTTGCTACATTAGCTCACCGCTTGCTTCATTGATAGATAAGATTTATTTTAAATTATTTAAGTTATTGAAACAAGCTGGAGGGGGATCGGGGATGGGGGACCCAATTGAAGGGGGGGGGGGGGAAATGACCCCTGCTGCCCGCTTCCACCCCCGTCCTGCCTGCAACCCCCTCCATCTGTTTTTTGACCCATGAAAAAAATGTAAATGGATCAGAAATGTATGCTGCAAAAGGGCAGCATGGATCCGTTTGCGTTCAGGTTTTCCAGGATCACGGACCGCAGGCTCCGTCCTGCAACCGTGCCTAGTGTGGACCCAGCCTTACAGTTTATTGCTCGGCCATACAACTTGGCAGCCAAATTAATCTTGCCTCCTTTTCTGCCCACCAACAGAGCTTTCTCTTGGTGGGATCTGATTGCTGCTGCGATATTGATTTTTTTTTTTTAAATACATTTTGTTTGTTTTTATAAAAATGGCTATTTGTTTTAAATTGTATCCTCCCACCTTCTCTTCCTCTATGAGAGGGATCAGATTGTGAGCCACTCGAGTGGACAGCAAAGTGACAAAGCTGTCCCCTGTACAGCACTGCGCTAGATCGCAGAGCTGTACAAACTAAAACAGGTTTTTTTTTTTTCCCCCATTCGTGGCTGGCAGGCTGTTTATGGAGACGAGCTCCATAACTCAGCGGGGATGCGCACATTCCTAATCTCTGCCCAGCGCTCTTGATGCCAATCGGCATTAGACGGTCCTGGGGGAGCCACTCTGCAACCGCCCATCTGCGTTAGGCGGTCGCAGAGCAGTTAAAGCAAGGGTGGTTGACTTCCCAAGAGTTCAGATAGCAGTCAGTATAAATACTCTTTCCAGGACGTCTCAGGACAGCAACCCTGAGACTTGTCTCCCTCCATTTCCAACTGGACAGGATACTAGTTAAAAGAATTAACATAATTGATTAGGCAGGCACCCTACATAAGGCAGCATTCCCTTACCCTCATCAGTTGTTTTCCTGTCCAGCAGGATGCTGGTTGTGTGGGGAGAGCTGGCCAACCATGATAGATTTCAGGAGCCGCGGCATAAAAGTGTCCCCTATGTCAGCGCTGGTCAGGCGAGCCAGCGCGGGTGCTTGATGTCTGCATCGGCTTCTCCCCCAGTCTGTGTTACACGCCGGAACGGCTTCCGCTGAAGGACGCGCGCAGAGGGATATGTGACTTCCGCATTACGTGACCAAGGAGGAAGTAGAATGCTTTCCATGGCTCGGCGTGCATCCCAGCGGACATCTCGCCGCATTTAGCCGCTGATTGAGCTAGTCTGCTCAGTAATGCGGTGGATTTCTAAGGTAAAGCAAACCTTTTCATTATGTTTGAGCGGAAACCTTCAGGTGACCTATTCAAGGGTTGTGCATCCTGGTCAGTCTTGTGTATGCTGACCATGGAAGCGTCCGCAGGCTCTTGCTCCCATAGTTCTGAGGAGTCAAGCTCCACTCCCTCTCTGGTATGTGTCTTCTGTTATAAGGCCTTTATACCGGCTATTATTTGAGGGTTATCAAGCACCCTCCCCTGGTTCCTCAGTTTTAACTTGGTTTCCATCCTTGAAACACCCAAGAGGAATAGATGCTGAGTTTATTTGGCCGGATGGATGTCCTCTTGGCAGCACTGCTCATGCATGAAATCCCTGGGCCACAAGCCATGGTCGGGAGACTGGTGCTGGTGGGGGAGTCCAATATAGGAGAACTAGACAGCATAAGAAATGGTACTGTTCCTGACGTTCTCCCCTATGCTGGAAAGATGGGATCACAGACAAGAGCTTCCAAGCTTGTTCCAGCAGCAGGGATATTCACTCATATAGTTCACATTAGAGTGTGATTTTTCACCCTGTGTGTTTTACCCTCTCTCTTGTTTCCTCTATAATCTAGTGAGCTAATGGAAACTTGCAGGGCAATGATAGTTGCCAGGAGTCATTTGCTTCCCATTTGATTGGTCAGGCCTGCAGTAAACCTATGCTAGCTGTAGATACCGACCAATCGTTGAAGGGATGTACACTCACATGGTTGATTTTAGAGTGATGTTTCCTTGGTATAAGTTTATACTTTCTCTTGTCCTCTGTGTCCATGCAATCTAGCAGTGGGTGCAAAGCAGGAGGTGAAGGTGAATTGTTGCCATTGCAGCAATAGGCTTCCCCAGGGTTATAATAAGATGATTTGTCAACCCTGAACTGCAGCGATGGGGATTGACAATCTATGGAAATTTTCAGGAAGTGAATCTCTGGGTAGTTTCAAGGAGTTCCTTGTTTCAAACTTGTTCAGATCTATTGTGCATTTGTTTCAGATCTGCATTGCATTTGTTTCAGAGCTGCATTGCATTTGTTTCAGAGCTGCATTGCATTTGTTTCAGAGCTGCATTGCATTTGTTTCAGAGCTGCATTGCATTTGTTTCAGAGCTGCATTGCATTTGTTTCAGAGCTGCATTGCATTGGTTTCAGAGCTGCATTGCATTTGTTTCAGAGCTGCATTGCATTTGTTTCAGAGCTACATTGCATTTGTTTCAGAGCTGCATTGCATTTGTTTCAGAGCTGCATTGCATTTGTTTCAGATCTGTATTGCATTGGTTTCAGATCTGCATTGCATTTGTTCTGATCTGTATTGCTGTTGTTTCAGATCTGCATTACTTTGGTTCAGATCTGTATTGCATTTGCTTCAGATCTGCATAGCATTTGTTTCAGATCTGCATTACTTTGGTTCAGATCTGTATTGCATTTGTTTCTGATCTGCATTGCATTTGTTTCAGATCTGCATTGCATTTGTTTCAGATCTGCATTGCATTTGTTTCAGATCTGCATTGCATTTGTTTCAGATCTGCATTGCATTTGTTTCAGATCTGCATTGCATTTGTTTCAGATCTGCATTGCATTTGTCTCAGATCTGCATTGCTTTTGTTTCTGATCTATATTGCATTTGTTTCAGATCTGCATTACTTTGGTTCAGATCTGTATTGCATTTGTTTCTGATCTGCATTGCATTTGTTTCAGATCTGCATTGCATTTGTTTCAGATCTGCATTGCATTGGTTTCAGATCTGCATTACTTTTGTTTCAGATCTGCATAGCATTTGTTTCAGATCTGCATAGCATTTGTTTCAGATCTGCATTGCATTTGTCTCAGATCTATATTGCATTTGTTTCAGATCTGCATTACTTTGGTTCAGATCTGTATTGCATTTGTTTCTGATCTGCATTGCATTTGTTTCAGATCTGCATTGCATTTGTTTCAGATCTGCATTGCATTTGTTTCAGATCTGCATTGCATTTGTTTCAGATCTGCATTGCATTTGTTTCAGATCTGCATTGCATTTGTTTCAGATCTGCATAGCATTGGTTTCAGATCTGCATTACTTTTGTTTCAGATCTGCATAGCATTTGTTTCAGATCTGCATAGCATTTGTTTCAGATCTGCATTACTTTTGTTTCAGATCTGCATAGCATTTGTTTCAGATCTGCATTACTTTGGTTCAGATCTGTATTGCATTTGTTTCTGATCTGTATTGCATTGGTTTCTGATCTGCATTGCATTGGTTTCTGATCTGCATTGCATTGGTTTCTGATCTGCATTGCATTGGTTTCTGATCTGCATTGCATTGGTTTCTGATCTGCATTGCATTGGTTTCAGATCTGCATTGCATTGGTTTCAGATCTGCATTGCATTGGTTTCAGATCTGCATTGCATTGGTTTCAGATCTGCATTGCATTTGTTCTGATCTGTATTGCATTGGTTTCAGATCTGCATTGCATTGGTTTCAGATCTGCATTGCATTTGTTTTGAATTTTGTTTGATTTGTCAAGCCTGCACTTAAACCTTTACTGGCTGTAGAGATTGACAATTTTTCAGTGAGATACACTCTTAGTATTTAGAGTGTAATTTCCCCTGTATGTTTTATCCCCTCTCTATATTCGGGCAAAGGTGAATGTAAAGCAGAGGGTTTCAAGATTCTGGAATCTTAAGCAATGTGGACAGTAGATTTTTCCAGTATTATAAGGAATTGTTGAATCTGCACAAAGGGCAGTGCTCAGTCGTGTGGCAGATTTATTCAGCAGGGAAATTCACTGCCCATATAAATCTATGGGTCTGTGCACAGTGCGGGGTTGTACCTGATCGCATTATTCTAAAAAGCGGCATGCAGATTTGTAAAAAGGCCATGTCTGGTCTCCAGTGCAGTTCACACTGTTGCATTACTATGCATGCATTATAAACTTATCCACTGTGATCCTAGCCTAGAGCTATCATAGCGGTGGGTGTTGTCTTCCACTTAAAGAGGAACTCCCAGTGAAAATTCTTCATTTTTACAATAATTATGTATAAATGTAGTCAGCTTTTGCCCATTTTAAAAGCTTCCCTCTCTTTTATTTACATTCTGACATTTATCAGATGGTGACGTTTTTACTGTTGGCAGGTGATGTAGCTGGAAGTACATGCTGCTTGTTCTGGCAGTTGGAAACAGCTGTAAACCGCTATTTCCCACAATGCAACGAGGTTCACAGACCGGAAACTGCCAGGAAAATAGTCCTCAGTCTCCTGTGGGAGGGGCTTCACCACAATATTAGACATACAGAGCCCCCTGATGAGGATCCATTTGTGAAAAGGAATAGATTTCTCATGTAAAAGTGGATATCAGCTACTGAAACTGTTAGGAAGCTGTTAAAACAGATTCCAAGAATGGCAAGTTGGATAAGACTAAGCTGTCAAACCTGATAAGCATGCAGTGTCTTCTGAAGCGGTGTCTAAATCTAGGAAATGTGCAGTGACCGTATGCCTGATTCTGCAGAACACCTGTGTCAATTATGCACTGAAAAGGTAGTAAAAGATGAATCCCCTACATAGCTTAAAGATTTGATGGGATGGTTGAGATCAGAGATGTCCTTTGCTATTAAAGAAATTGAAGAATCTGCTTTCATACTTTCTAATTCAGATGTTACACCGACATTTACCCCTTCTACTTCTGATGCACCTATTGATGGTCCTTCTCAATCCTCCTAACAGATCTCCTCAAGAGGTAGAGAGTCGAGGTTGATTCAGATAAATTTGATGTCTAAAGGGAGAGTGGATATCTATTATTGGAAGAGTTACCACAGGGCGAAGTAGACGCATCTGAGGGTAAAGGCGTTAAGTCTCAGAAATTCGTTTTTCCACAGAATTTATGAATGAGTTATTTGAAGCTATGCATAGGGCTATGGGCATTACCAAGGAACAAGAAGACCTATTACTATTGATCAAATGTACAAACGTTTATCTGACCTAAGATTGTATATAAATTCCATAGATCTCAAGAGATCTTTTTACCATCTTTTTGCAGTAATTCATCAAATCGAAAGGAGAAAGGTTGCACTGTCTAGGTGTTAAGAAGGTGTCTAATTGAATGAATATCTTCAGAGATCCAAGAATTGGAGGAAGTCCAATGCTTTGTTGGTTCTCTTTGCCGGAAAGCAGCCATCTAAAGAAACCTATTGCAAGATGGATCAGACAAGCTTTTGCTTTATCTTACTTGCACCAGGGCAAGCAGTTATCAGGGCTAGCGAAAGGTCATTCAACCAGAGCGGTTTCTACTTCCTGGGCAGAGAGAGCAGGGGCTACTATTAATAAATCTGTGAAGCTGCAACCTGGTCAAGCCACAATACCTTTGTTAAGCATTATAGACTTGATTTAACCTCTAACTCTGACTTATGTTTTGGTAGAAGAGTTTTGCAGGCTGTAATCCCTCCCTAATTATGTCTTGTTTATCATCTCAGGGTTGCTGTCCTGAGACGTCCTGGAAAGACAAAACTTACTTACGGTAAGGTCTTTTCCAGGAGTCGGAAGGACAGCACCCTTACTACCCACCCTGATGTATTGTTAATAAAAATTATTTGAAGCATCATTCTGTGTGGTCTTTTTTATTACTGATGAGGGTAAGGGAATGCTGCCTTATGTAGGGTGCCTGCCTAATCAATTATGTTAATTCTTTTAACTAGTATCCTGTCCAGTTGGAAATGGAGGGAGACAAGTCTCAGGGTTGCTGTCCTTCCGACTCCTGGAAAAGACCTTACCGTAAGTAAGTTTTGTCTTTCTTGTTCCAGGAGGAAGAAGAGACCCGTTTCAGTGAGGAGGAACGCAGCAAAGCTCAAGTGAAGTCCGAAATCCATGTCCCGGAAACTACCACTACTAAGGAGGAGAAGGTGAAGACAAAGGGAGCAGTAACCGGAGAGCGTCAGAGTGGAGATGGGCAGGTAACATTTATCAGCTTCTATTGATGGACATTAATTGTGGTTTGTTAGTTTTGACCTTTATTCACCACTGGTGGAAAGTGCAGTTTAGCACTCAGTAGGGTCCTTTGTAACCCAGTCAGAACCAATTGTAACACCTAAGAGACCTTGCCCTATTTTCTTCTGCTTATCTTCTGTCAAATACTTACTATATACTGACAGTTCCATTGCCTAGTAACGTTCCATGGAGTGCGGCTCTCTTTTCCCAGAGAGGTGACCTGAACTTGACATTGATGTGCCTCAGGCATAAGAGGAGCCTGTAATCTAGCACTCCCGAGGTTCAGTGGCAATTGCAATTCCTTATACTCTTCTCGTGCTTGCAAGAAGTACCTTGACACCTTAAAGGAGAATCTCATGAAGTGCCATTTTATACAGAAATGACAAAATGTATTACATTTTTTTTTTTAATCAAACTTTATTAAAAGCATATAAATGATACAAGATGTAAATGGGAAGCCTACCACAGCTTACAATCAAATGCCCATAACTATGTCCACACAAAAAGTAAGCAATCACATGTCGAAAACCGTAAAAGAAATGTTGCATGAAATCAGATAAACGTGTATGTACAGTGCCAAGCATACAAATAATTAGGCTGTGGTTTTCTTTTTTTTTCTACCTGAAAGAGTTAACCTTCAGGCACGCAAGTGACTTTCTCTCTTGTCTCAGGCCCTTGCAGATTATAGTGTAATCTATAGATTAAAAAAAAGTCAATAGTTCACGTGTTTTAGCTTTGGGTCAATTTATAGACTGCTAATGAGCAGAGACAATAAAACATTACATCTACTTTGTAAATGTTTAAACTTAGAAGAAAACCTTAGGTTATCTAAAAAAGATTTTTTTGTTTTTGGAGTAGTAGAATAGATACAATTGTTTCTCATCAGGTTTTCACCTCGGGTTCACTTTAAGGTCTTGTTCACACTAAAGGTGGCCACTAACGATGTAATCTTTTTCATCCAATTTTACCAAATGTATGTAGCATAAGGGTAAACTGAGTGAATATATTAAATTGATAATTTAGGCAGTTACGTTATATTGCATAGAAATGGTAGGATTGGATGAAACAGATTGTATCATTAGTGGCCAGCTTGAGGGCTCGTTCACACTCAGGGCCGTTTCTTGCCCCGTTCAGCCGGTTCTGCTGAACGGGGCGCCGATGAGAGAGACTGATTGGGGGGCGCCAGGCAGAAGGATGTGACGTCACGTCACTGCTAGGAGCCGGTCAAAGTGCAGCGAGAGGCAGGAGGAGCTGTGCACCAGCGCGATCACCGGCTTCCTAGATCCTTCTGGGCGCTCCAGCGCAGGGCCGAGCCTGGGCGGGCGCTCTCCCCCTGTGGCCGCCGCTCTCTCCCTCCCTCTAGCCGCCGGCGCCGCTGCGTCAGACCTCGAATCAGGCGGCGACCGGTAGTGCGGGCGCTAGGACCTAGCACGCCGCACTGATATGCGGAAGTGACACCACTTCCGCATATAGAGCGTGTGTGTCCGGCGCCCTCTTACTGGTCGGGTCGCCCGCTGATCGAGGTCTGACGCTGCTGCAAGGTGAGGGGGTGGCCTTTCACTCACTCACTCGGGTCCCTATACCCATGGCTCCATATACTGGGCACATATACCTCTGGCTACATATACCAGGCACATATACCCCCTGGCTCCATATATTGGGCACATATACCCCCTGGCTCCATATATTGGGCACATATACCCCCTGGCTCCATATACTGGGCACATATACCCCCTGGCTCCATATACTGGGCACATATACCCCCTGGCTCCATATACTGGGCTCATATACCCCCTGGCTCCATATCTGAATCAGAATCAATTTATTTTTCGCCAAGTAAGTTTGCACCTACAAGGAATTTGTCTTGGCAGTTGCTTAACAAACACAAACAAAAACAATACAAGGACAAACAGTGTGAATATTACAAGTTAAGGACATTATAAGTATAGTGGCAGTAAGCAATGTGAGAATTGTTCATGTTTAGTTCTGTGCTGATTACTTTCAGTCCTAGCAGCTCTAACGTGGTTCAGCATTAAGTATGGCTACCGCTTGAGGAAAAAAAAACAGTTCCTGTGTCTAGAGGTTTTGGTAGCAATTGACCGGAATCTTACTCCTGAAGGCATGCGCTGGAAGATGAAGTGAGCTGGGTGAGAGGGGTCAGAGGCAATTTTAGTTGCTCTCTTTCTGCACCTGCTAGTGTAAAGATCCTGCAGGGAAGGTAAGCTACAGCCAATTATCCTTTCCGCTGATCGGATGATGCGCTGCAGCCTCCCCTTTTCTAATGCTGAGTAGGAGCCGAACCATACAGTCATAGATGATGTTATGGTGGATTCGATGATTGCAGTGTAGAACTGCACCATTAGATTTTGAGGTAGGCCAAACTTTTTCAGCTGCTGTAGATGGTACATTCTCTGTTGTGCTTTCTTGACAATAGTGGCAGTGTTGTTGTCCCATTTTAAGTCGTTTGAGATTGTGGACCCAAGAAACTTGAATGACTCTACTTGGGTTATTGTGGATCCATTTATGGTTAAGGGGAGGTGTTGGGGGGGAGATCTCCTAAAGTCTATTATCATCTCCATGGTTTTGAGAGCATTTAGTTCCAAGTTGTTGCTGCTGCACCAGGAGGAAAGCTGTCCCACCACATACCTGTATGCAGACTCATCCCCGTTTTGAATGAGACCAACAACTGTTGTGTCGTCTGCAAACTTCAGAACCTTAACAGATGGATCTGTGGAGATGCAGTCATTGGTGTAAAGTGAGTACAGCAGTGGGGAAAGCACACAGCCCTGGGGTGCACCAGTACTGACTGTCAGAGAGCTTGATGTGAGTTTACCAAGTCTAACACGCTGTCTTCTGTCGGTTAAGAAGTCGGTTATCCATTTGCAGAGGGATTCAGGTATGTGTAGCTGGAAGAGCTTGCTGTGCAGCAGTGATGGAATTATGGTATAAAATGCAGAGCTGAAATCTATAAATAAAATCCTGGTGTAGGTTCCTGGGATATCTAAATGCTGTAGTACATAATGCATACACATGTTCACGGCCTCGTCTGCGGATCTGTTAGTCCTGTAGGCAAATTGCAAAGAGTCCAGCAGGGGATCTGTGATGGATTTCAGATAAGTCATTATCAGTTTTTCAAATGCTTTCATGACCAGTGATGTCAGGGCAACAGGCCTGTAATCATTTAAACATGTAGTTTTTTTTTGTTTTTGTTTTTTTTTTAATTGGTACAATAGTTGAGCTTTTAAAGCCGGCAGGAACAATTGAGAGTTCTAGAGATGCTTTGAATATGTCTGTAAATACAGGAGCTAATTGGTCGGCACAGAGATTCAAGCATTTCGCAGACACAGCGTCTGGTCCCATTGCTTTCCTGGTGTTTTGTTTTTTAAAGAGTCTATTTACATCTGATTGGCATATTGTTAGAGCATGCACATCTGGGGACACATATACCCCCTGGCTCCATAAACTGGACACATATACCCCCTGGCTCCATATACTGGGCACATATACCCCCTGGCTCCATATACTGGACACATATACCCCCTGGCTCCATATACTGGGCACATCTACCCCCTGGCTCCATATACTGGGCACATATACCCCCTGGCTCCATATACTGGGCACATATACCCCCTGGCTCCATATACTGGGCACATATACCCCCTGGCTCCATATACTGGGCACATATACCCCCTGGCTCCATATACTGGGCACATATACCCCCTGGCTCCATATACTGGGCACATATACCCCCTGGCGCCATATACTGGGCACATATACCTTTGGCTCCATATACTGGGCACATATACCCCCTGGCTCTATATACTGGGCACATATACCCCCTGGCTCCATATACTGGACACATATACCCCCTGGCTCCATATACTGGACACATATACTCCCTGGCTCCATATATTGGGCACATATACCCCCTGGCTCCATATATTGGGCACATATACCCCCTGGCTCCATATATTGGGCACATATACCCCCTGGCGCCATATACTGGGCACATATACCTCTGGCTCCATATACTGGGCACATATACCCCCTGGCTCCATATACTGGGCACATATACCCCCTGGCTCCACATACTGGGCACATATACCTCGAGCTACATATACTGGGCACATATATCCCTGGCTACATATACTGGGGACACTGGCTGTTTGTCATTATGTGCATTTACTGGTGAAAAGCGGTCTCTTGTTAAGTGCATTTACTGGTGAAAAGCGGTCTCTTGTTATGTGCATTTACTAATGAAAAGTGGTCTCTTGTTATGTGCATTAACTGGTGAAAAGCGGTCTCTTGTTATGTGCATTTACTAATGAAAAGCGGAATACGGTCTCTTATGTGCATTTACTGGTGAAAAGCGGTCTTTTATGTGCATTTACTGGTGAAAAAAACTTTCTCTTATGTGCATTTACTGGTGAAACGCTGTCTCTTATGTGCATTTAGTGGAGAAATGTTGTCAGTAAAAATCTTTTGTCAGTAATTTTTTAGGTATTTGTCAGTAAAAAATAACGTGAAAGGTTGGCAACACTGGCAGGCTGCGCGGCGCAACGGGAAAGATACAGGCAGCCCACCTCACGCTTGGGCTTGGCTGGGGGAGGAGCCGACAGCGAGCAAGAGTAGGGTGGCCGCATGCAGCCATAAATACGCAGTGTGTGACTGCGTTGCACTCGCAGAGCCTCTCAGCCTGAGTCAGTCCAGAGACTAGCAGACTCGCAGGCAGCCAAAGCCAGCCAGGAGCAAGCCCATGGAAGAGGGGTAGTAAAAATAAAAAAATAAAAAAATGGTGAGTTGGTTTCAAGAAGCCTTTTGACATGATTTCACTTAGCAGCTTTGATTTTGGGGAGGGAGGGGGGGGGGCGTATTTTTTGACTCTCGAACTGGGTGAAATTTAGCCTAGAAACTGCCCTGTTCACACTAGGGTTTTTTTCTTCCTTTTATCAAGCACAGGCGATTTTTAAAATCGCCCTCAAAACGCTTGTGCAATGTATCTTCATGAGAAGGTTCATATCAGCGCGGTTCGTGCGCTGGGCGTTCAGCAAAGTGGTGCCTGTACAATTTTGGGGGCGTTTTTGCTGTAATGGAAGGTATAGGAAAAGCGCTAAACGCTCACAAAACTGCTTTATGCAGTGACTGTGTTTGCGTTTTTTTTAGAATAAATACATTGTATTATTTTCCGGGTCAAAGAGTTCACTTCCTGACTTGCGTCAGGGAGTGAATGACAAAACCGTGCTTAGAAAAGTGCTTTTACCAAAAAACGCAGCACGCAGGGGAGAGCCGTGAGTGGGAAAGAAAACAGTGCACAAAAGACGCAAAATGATGCCTGAGGGCGTTTGCTGGTGGTTTTTTTTTGAGTGCAGGCGATTTCAGAAATCACCCTAAAAGCGCTTGTGCAATGATTCCTTATGAGTGGGTTCACATATGAGTGGTTCGATTCCGATCAGCTCACCAAAGTGCTGTCTGTACCATTTTCAGGGCGATTTGCTTGTAATGGAAGGTATAGGGAAGTCACAAAGCGCTTGAAAAAGCGCTTTGTATAGAGCTTTCCAGAGCGCTTTTAAATATAAATACATTGTATTTATTATTTTCCTGGTCAAAGAGTTCAATTCCTGACTGATGTTGGGAAGTGAAAAAACAAATTGATCCGCAAAAGCACTTAGAAAAGCGCTGTACAAAATAACTCTAATGCGCAGGTAAAAATATTGCGCACAAAATTGCAAAACGCTGGCGTCAGCGATTGCAATTTATAATGTGAACAAGGCCTAACGGTAATTATGGTAAATAGGTGGGATTAATATGACTACCAATATGTCAAAATCTGATCTACTAGTTTAGGTGTTGTCAACCATTTATCCAAAATGTTTTCAAACTGAATGCAAAACCCCTATGGATGTGCACTAGTTTCTCCAAGTGCGAATAATTGTTCATTTATTTCACCCAGTAGAGAAGATTCATTTTTCCAGCATCTCAGCAATGAAAGCTTGCCTGGAGCAGAGACCTATGATCTGCTAAGCTTGTTGTATCTCACAGGGGTGTGGAAAAGAGGCTTTTTACTTACTTGAGCCTTCTTCCTGCCCCATGTGGTCTGTCACCTCCCTTGATGTCGTCCTGGTCTGTGCTGCTGCAGCCAAATTAAAGACTGCGACCCAAGGGCTACTACGTATGCGCTTTACCCGGCTTTGCGTCTCCTAAATCGTGCTCATGTGGCCAGGAGTGTTCTGTGCATGCTCAGTTATAGATCCGTACAAACCGCACATGGGAACAAAAAGGGGCGTGGCCGAGGCAGCACATGCCCAATTGCCTGCAAATCAGCCTGGTCACTGGTCTTAATTTGACTGACAGCAGCACAACGGATCAGACCAGGAGGACATTAAACTTCCCATATACAATGATAATAAAGTCAAAGTACCTGAACTGCAACTTAAAAATATCCTTCTCTGGATAACGTACACAGCTGTGAGTGCTGCCAGAGAAGGATATTTTTAAGAGCAGTAGTATGAGTGCTGTTAGAGACGGAGGGAACTGCTGAGCGTAAATTGACGCTGATGAAGTCTCTTATTATTTGTATGGGAAGTTTGATCCCACTATTTAAAATAAGAGGTCTATGGATGCAGAAATCTTTGTTGCTTTTTTTTTTTATATGCCATTTCCTGGTTGTCCTGCTCACGTTGATGGTTTTTATTTCCTTTAGTTTGAGTTGCGTACCTGGAACAAGAATACAGCCAGTAGACTTAGGCTGATCTACATTCTTGTTTGGGGTCTGGGATATAGTAGGTTTTACAGACGGGCATCAGCTCAGAAATCAGGCAAACGCCATTTTTAAAGGTCCTTAGTAATGGCACCTTCATAGTCTTGTCACTTTAGGTTACCTTTAAACTGTAGCCACTTTTGATTCCAGGAAAGCACAGAGCCTGATGAGAACAAGGCCGCCAAGAAGAGTCAGAAGCAGCTGGATGACGACGAGGACAGGAAGAATCCTGCGTATATCCCTCGCAAGGGGCTTTTCTTTGAACATGATCTGCGAGGACACACTAATGACGAGGAAGTCAGGTGAGAACATCTCACTGAATAGCCTGGTGATTTTCTAAAAAACTAATGAGAAATGAGAGGCCAAGTAGGGTCATGTAAATACACAGTCTAGTTTATGTAAACACCTGGTAAATCTACAAGAATACATGAAATGTCCAATGAAAAATAATAGGTTAGATCTTCTGCATTAACATGAAGCTGCTTATCTCCCTCTCTCTGGTTACTGAAGTCATTTGTTTGTGAGCTCTGTTGAGTCCCCTCTTTTACCTTCACTTTCAAGCCCCCTTCCCAATGAAGTCTGTCACAGCCTGTGCACCAATGCACGGTGCTGCTAATGGTGCAGGTCATTAGTGCTGAGACCTTTTTCAGCTATATGTATGAAAGGAACTGCCTGCCCAGTTTGCAGTAGCCAAATCGTGTGTGTGTGTGTGTGTGTGTGTGTGTGTGTGTGTGTGTGTGTGTGTGTGTGTGTGTGTGTGTGTGTCTGAGCGGATCAGGTAGCCGCAAAAACCGCCGCTCCCATGGGCTGCAATAGCCCACTTTTTGCGTGACGACGCTGCACTGAGAGACTATTGTCTCTCGTAGCGTGCGGGGAGTGGCAGTAGGCGTGGCCAGGGGAGAGGGCTGCCCAATGGCAACTCAGGAAACCTTGTAGGAACGCCCCTGGCAGGCGTTTTAAACAGGGAATTCCTCTCCCCTGTGTTTACCTCCGAGTTAGTGACAAATCTTGTTGCTAAACTCGGGGGGGGGGGGGCAGAGAGCGGCGGTTGGGGGACACAGGGCCATGTCATTAGGCAGGGAACTGTGTCCCATCTGCTCCCCAAAGATCCACCTCATGTTCTCTTTAAGGAGCCAGCTCTACTAACAACAAACAGAATAACTCAAAATTGACACATACAGTAATTTGTAAGACATTTGTAGTGTTTTTTTGAACCCTGAGCAGACCTAAAAAATGCAATACTGAACTTCCCTGTGGCTTCTTGAGGCCCCCTGTAGCCGGTCAAGTCCCCAGGCCAGGGGTCATGCACAACTGCGCCTGTGCGGCACATCTGCTCGCAGGTCTTGATCAAGCACCATAAGTGTTCTGCGCATACGCTGTTAATTCTTTCAAGAACCACGCATGCACCGAATGTTTACATTGAGGCTCGTGCAGCTAACGGAGCCGCCATCAAGAGAACAGAGGGGACCCAGAGAATGCCGAGGGATCTTGCGGGCTAAAAAAACCCCCACAAAACTGGCTTGTTGACGAGATACCTGCACAGACATTTAAGGGAACATAAAATGAAAAGGATATGGATTTTTCCTTTTAAAATAATACCAGTTGCCTGACTCTCCTGCTGATTCTGTGTCTCTAATACTTTTAGCCACAGCCCCTCAACAAGCATGCAGATCAGGTGCTCTGACTGAAGTCAGGCTGTATTAACTGCATGCTTATTTCAGGGTTGTGATTCATCCACTACTGCAGCCAAAGAGATCAGCAAGACTGCCAGGCAACTGGTATTGTTTAAAAGGAAACATCCATATCCCTCTCAGTTAAGGTTCCCTTTAAGCTGGGTGGTCCATTGTTTCATCCACCAAATGTTTGAAGCCTTTATAGACATTAACATGGCTGCTTCCATTTTCCTTACACTAATAGGTTTCCTTTATTGATCTGAAATGTAAAGTTCATCCATTCTTATTGTACCTGCAGACCAAAGGGTCGTCACCCTCGCAAGCTATGGAAGGATGAGGGGCGATGGGAGCATGACCGATTTCGGGAAGATGAGCAAGCCCCTAAGTCGCGTGATGAGCTGATTTCTATGTACGGCTATGACATACGGTCTTGTAGAAATTCAGAGGAGATACGTCCACGTCGACCAAGAAAGCCAAGGTATTTGTTTCCTCTTTTGAAATTCTTTTAGACTTCATACAGGTTACAAATAACCATCAGCATTTATTCTTTCTGAGCTAAATCTACTGATCACAGTGCTTCTAGGGGCAGTTTTGCATAGCAGTGTACGTTCTTAGCAGCAGTAAAACTGATAATAATGAGGAGACTGTGCTGGTCTTGGGCAACTCCATCCCCAATGAGAAATGTCAAAAAACATTCTGCACGATCCCCTTAACATATACGAGTCACTTTATTGCCTACGGGTTAAAGGATACCAGATGTCTAACAAAACCTAAAATGGAGCGGGTAGGGGAGTAAGAGCTAATACTTACTGCTCCTTCCGCTCTGTCAGCTGCCATTCTCCCATAATCCTTCCTGGTCTTCTCCGTTCGTCACCGCAAGTCAGACGACTCTCCTGACTTGTCACCTGGACATACTGCGCCGTGCATGCGCAGTATGTCCTTTCTGCTTCCCTGTGGTCGCACATAATGACGTAGCATCCTGCCACGGGGAAGCAGAAAGGACATACTGCGCATGTGCAACACAGGATGTCCGGAACACAAGTAAGGAGTCGTCTGACTTGCGGTGACGGATGGAGAAAACCGGGAAGGATTACGGGAGTACAGCAGCTGACTCAGCAGGATGGAAGGAGTGGTAAGCATTAGCTCTTACCCCAGCCCCCCCCCCCCCCCGACCCCCCCCCTCGACCCCCCCCCTCCCGCTCCATTTTAGTTTTTTTTAGACATCTGGTATCCTTTAAACACTAAGCACCACCAGCTCACATTGCGGGCGGAGAGTGGTCTGTAGTCATAGGCAATTTGCATCTAATTGACCATCTCATAAACTGGCCTAAGAAAACAATAGCGAGAGCAGAAAGAGGAGCACACAAAAAAAGGTATATGCATTTAAACTGCAATGATTTTATTTTGGTTTTTTTGTAGATTATAAGAGATAATCATAGTAGAACCAAATTGTTACAGACTCTATTAAAATTAGATCATAATATATGATAAATACTGCAGCTGGAATACTTCAACTCAGTGGCCTAGTGCACACCAGAGCGGTTCGGCTGCGGTTTGTGATCCGCTTGCGGGTGCGGATCCGCTTGGGTAATGTATTTCAATGGGCTGGTGCACACCAGAGCGGGAGGCGTTTTGCAGAAACGCATACTCCCGGGCTGCTGCAGATTTTGGATTGCGGAGGCGTTTCTGCCTCAATGTTAAGTATAGGAAAAACGCAAACCGCTCTGAAAAACGGCACTTCAGAGCGGTTTACCAGGCGTTTTTTGTTACAGTAGCTGTTCAGTAACAGCTTTACTGTAACAATACATTAAATCTACTACACCAAAAACGCTTCACAAAACCGCAAAATGCTAGGTGAAACGCTACAGAAAAAGAAGAAAAAGCGTTTCAAAATCTGCTAGCATTTTGCGGATCTGCTAGCGGTTTTTGGTGTGCACCAGGCCTATGACAGATTAAGTATTGATACATCCTGTCAGACATTGATTACACCATAAAGTAATTTGATTACTTTGAAAGTCTTGAAAATGGTCTACAATCCGACACAATGAGCTCTATTCACAAAACTACTCATAAATTACTTATCACCTAATTGATAAAAAATAACCTTTCAGCACATTTACAAGCAAAATAATCACTCAAAATTCCTTATTAATTTAATTTCAGTATTACTTTTCTTGCCTTAATTCTATTATATTTTTGCTCTTTGGGAGCTTAAAAAACTAAAAACAGGTGAAAAAGCTTTGTGAATCATGCCCCAATTTGAGACATAATCTACTGATGAATGGTAATAAGAAATGGTGGCGACATCTTGTGGCAACAAACCATTATCACGTAGAACTTTTATTAGCTAACTCAGCATCACAATCACATTCTAAGTATAAACTCATAAGTAATGGTGGTGACATCTTGTGGTTGAAGAGCAATATAGCATAGACCTTTTATTTATTAGTTCACTCAGCATCAAATGGCATCACTGGAAGGAACTTTCATTCTATAACCATTATAAACAGCAGGCCAATATTATTGTGGAATGACTTTTGCACAGTATGTAGAAAAGGACAGAAATGAGTGTATCCAGGGAAATATCTTGCTATGAGTATTATACATTTAAAGAAATACTTTCAGATTTAAATCTGTATTTAGGCGTGTAGGTGTGTCCGCTCTCCTCATTAATCCATACCAAGCCTCAGCGACATAGTGTCCAGAGGCCTGCGGTGTTGCCTTAAAATTATCGGTGCAGTGGTTTACAGCAATTTGAGATAAATGTAGGGTCGTGCAACTCAGGAATCCTTTTTTTTTTTTTTATCCCTCTGGATGTCATGCTGATAATTTTTGGACATTTTTTGATCGCTACATATGTTGGATCAATAGACCTTTTTTCTGCTTTCCCTGATCTATGTGACAATATACCATATTTTTCCGACTATAACACACACCTTTTTCTCCCCTAAAAGTGGGGAGAAAACGTCCCTGCGTCTTATAATCCGAGTACAGGAAGTTTTCGACTTACGATCGTCCGCCGATTCGACCTGCCGCATGATGAGGACTCCCTGCACTCCTGGTGTCCTGTGTGTCTTCCTCCTTTTTTCCTTTGTAGCCATCTCGTGTTTCCCTTGCACTCTGCCTCAGTGTCTCCTCTGTAGCCGCCTCAGTGTCCACTCCCGTGTGTGCAGTAAATTGCAGCAGCAGCCGCTTGTATCACTCACCAGACTGAGCGTGCTTGGGGCAAACGGTGCCTCCTCTCTCGCTCACTTCTCCTCCCTTGTGCTGGTCAGGAAGTGCAGCTCTAGGGAGGAGTGAGCCAGAGAGGAGCTTCTGTTTGCCGCAAGCACGCTTGGTCTGGTGAGTGATACAAGCGGCTGCTGCCGCTATTTACTGCACACGCAGGAATTGGAGCAAGGGGATACTGAGGTTTCTACAGGGGAAAGCGGAACACACACAGGACACAAAGGAGACAGGAGGAAGACACAAGGACACACAGGATACTGGAAGACAGGAGGAAGACGCAAGGAGGACACACTGGGCGACAGGAGGAGGAAATAAGGGGGAAACACAGGACACTGCAGGACAGGAGGAGGACACAAGGTGGGCAGGAGGAAGACACAAGGACGGCACACACGATACTGGAGGATAGGAGGAGGACACGGGGGACACACAGGACACTGGGGACAGAAGTATGAAACATGGGGGACAAGACAACACAAGGGGGACATACAGGACAATGGGGGACCGGAGAAGGACATAAGAGGGACACTGGGGGACAGTACGAAACCTAGGACACTGTGGACAGGAGGAGGACACAAGTGGGACAGGAAGAGGAGAGGACATAATTGGGGGAGAACATCTACAAGACTCTCGTGGACCATGGACACACCAGGATTAGTATATTCCCCCCCCCCCCCCCCCCCCATTTTTTTTGTCCTCTAAACCTAGGTGCGTCTTATAGTCTGAAAAATACGGTACATTTCTAATACTAGATCTAGATCCATTAAGGATCTGACCATCATTACTACATTGGATCAAGCGATGATACTTGACTCAATGACCATTGTCCATTGGCATATGCATTGTAATTTACCATGATTGATTTCATATATATAATTAGCAGTAGCAGCATGGCTTTTTTAATGCAGGTATTTTTCATTGATCATATTGGTCTGTCTTATTATCCTCTCCGAGTGATCTTAATCCTCAATCTAGGTTAAAGTGGACACCTATTATAATTCATAGGATCATCTCACAGATTTGGTTAGACCTGTCACCAATATGGGTACATTATGTCAGATTACAGAACATTTTCAAAATAATTGATTACTTTATGGTACAATCAATGTCTGACAGGATGTATCAGCACTTAATCTGTCATTGCATTGAAGTATCCCAGTTTATATGATCTAATTTCAATAGTCTTTAAAAATGTGTCTCTATTATCTTGTGATCTACAAAATAAAAACATTGCCGTTTTCTGCGGCTTATATTGGTTTTTGTGCTCCTTTTCTTGCTAGGATGTTTATACCAGTGCTTGCACCTGCAAGTTGATCACATGACTAAATAGATTTTTTTTAGTTGACCTAACAAAACTAGCCTGGATTTATTTAAAAAAAACTATTGGATGGCAGCATTTTGCAACCCTCACCTGGTATTATAGTGTAGATGGCTAAAGGGTTAGTGAATTAGTGGTTGTGCCATAGCTAAACCATGTATGCGCCTGAAGCATCAGATGATTTTTAATAAAAATTTTAGGTTGTCCTCAATATGCTCTGCCTAGTTTTCTGTGCCTTTTTTTTCTGATTCGCATATGATTGTCAGTGTTCTCCAGATTAAAGCGGAATATAACCCTGCATTTCAACTTTGCTCTAAAACATTATTTACAGTATATTATATGCAACCAGCATTTTTTTTTTTTACTAGACCAGCATTGGAAGTGTTGCACAGTGCTTTAAAGTTCCTGGAGATTTCTGCAGCCGCATCATTCGAAGCTGACATAGATACATTTTGTTTACATAAATGTTTCTAAGTGTTGAATGTGACTCACTCTCTCTCACTGAGAAGGAGTTGGAGGACAGCCAAAGAGTGTGTAACATTTCTCAATAGATACATATAACTAAATAGAATGTAACAATCTGAACTTCTGCATATCTCTCCACGGAACTTTAAACCTCTGTGTTTAACCCTTCCAATGCTGGTCTAGTAAAAAAAAACATGCTTTTTGCATATAATATGCTGTAAATAATGTTTTAGAGCAAAGTTGAAATGCAGGGTTATATTCCGCTTTAAGGAGCCCTAGCAGATTAGGATGTTTCTGTCAAATTTATAGTCTGCTTTTTGAGTTCACCTTCTCTTTTTTTCATTAATTGATCCATTTCGTTTGTGTGCAAATTGGTGAGACATTCATTCCTCGTTTCAGGTATAGCAGCCCCACTAGGAGAGAAGAGGAAGAAGAGAAGCCAAACAGGCAGTCAAACCGATATTACGATTCCAATTCCACACCTTCACCCCGAACCTATAACAATCGCAGTACCCCAGGCACTAACAGAGCTCCCCCAAACAGGACCCACTCAAGGCCAGGTGGTTACAAGGACAATCGTCCTGCCAGTTATCAACTAGAAAACGATGTTACTCCACCTCCTACTTCTGAGAGAAGACAGGATTATAGCAGCTACAGAGCACGAAGCATGGAACCCACTCCACCACCACCGCCGGAGCCATCTCCAGAGGTTGGGGTACCTAACAAAGTTGAACCAGCAACTGAGAAACAAGCAGCTGATCCATCTCCCCCTCCACCTGACCGGCCTGTGGAGAAAAAATCATATTCCAGAGCTAGGAGGAGTCGAATTAAAGGAGGGGAATCTGGAAAGAGCATTGATGACACTACATTCCCTGACTTGCCTCCTCCACCACCACCTCCACCTCAGATTCCCACTGAGGTCATTCCAGAGCCCACCTCTCCAATACCTGTAGTGAAACCTGGTGGCTGGGAGCCTCCTGTAGATGGAGGTGTAGCAGGACTGGAGCAGGACTTGTCCCAGATCAACATTTCAGATCAGAACTGGAGTCCTGGGCAATCACCTTACATTACTGCACGTGGTAAGTGTGCGAGTTCAGTGTAACTAAGCTTAGGCTTTCCGTCAGTAACTAAAGCTACAGGTGAGCTAACCTTGTTTACATGAATCCACAAAAAACTTTTGCTTGTACATTGAAGCTCAGTATACTAAACATTAGGAATGAAATTCACCACAACATGGGTTTTCCAGCAGTGAACTTCTATCCCATAATGCTTAGCCTGCACCCTGCTAGAAAACTGCATCATGTAGCTTCCGGTATCGTAGGCCTCCATGTGCTTTATACAGTATGTCTCTCCTAAAGCAGCGGAATCCAGGGTAACCCAAAAGGCACTAATTGTTCTCAGCTTTTCTCCAGAATGTTAAAGTGGGCTAAAAGGAATTAAACCTTTCCTTTAATGGCATTGCAATAATAGCATCGCCTTATGGCTTACATGATTTGCAAATCACTGTTCTTTTGTAATGCTTATATGAATAGCAAATAATTGTGATGTTTGTTTTTTTATTTACATTTTACACAATGTACCGACTTTTGTAGGAAATGAGGGGGTAGAAAGGATAACTTCTAACTAGCTTCGGTTTCACAGGCTACCTGACCGGAGGAAAAGCTGCATGCAATTTTCCTGCGTTTGCCATCAATCAATTAATATAGGCAGGCGCAGGTAAATGGGCAGGGCAATTTCGCACACTTTAGACAACTGTACAGGTGAACTTAGGCCTGATTCTACTTTTTGAAAGAGTATATGGCAATTCACAAAGATTAGAGCATTTGGTCAAACCAAGTGATATGTTCAGTATTTATCTCCCAGGCTACAGCTGTCTTTAGCATGAGGATGCAGCATGCAGCTGTAGATGTGAAGAGGGCTGGCAGCTGTTTGGGAGGGTGATGCAATGGCATAATTGCAAGACTTGTTTCTCTCTATATGTTCTTCCCTTTTCTGTCTGGATTGAGGCTAGTTTCCTCAAATACATCTCCTGTCCAGAAGAATGCAAAAGTCTTAAGGTCGCTATTGCTAAAAAAATTGTCTAGGTAGAAAAAACCTCTGGGAGAAATGGGCATTTTATGTTTATACATACACATCTATTTTAAACACTTCACCCCCCCCAGTGCTAAATTTCTCCGTCCCTCTGCGCACCGCTTCACCCCCAGGGACGGAGAAAGGCGCACTTGTTTGTTTACTGGCTGGGAGTGGGCGGGAACTCGTGCGCACACTCCAGCCAGCCCGCACAGCAGGTGACTAATTGGACGTTAGGAACAAGCGTTCCTAAATCCAATTAGACTCGCCGATTGCGAATAGAATGAAGACTGCTTCAAACAGAAGCAGTCTTCATTCATAACAATGTAACATAAACAAACGTGCAGCGCGCGATCGCGCACCCCCGCACGCGCGCACACACCCCGGCTCTGCAGTCCAATGATTGGTTATGGGGACCCCAGTCCCCAATAACCAATCATATTACATAAATACAGGAATGGAAGCAGCGCTGAAAGGTAAAAATCGCGCTGGTGTTTCAGGGGTAAAACCCCTCAGTTGTGAAGTGGTTATATTTTACAGTTTATTAGTAGCGAAAAAAAGTTTCTGTGTACGCCAAACAAATTATGTAGGTAGAAAAAAAGTCTTGTAAAAGTAATACCTATTAATGGCTTACTGATAGTTAAATGATGCAAGCTTTCTGGAATCTAGTCCCCTACTTCAGCTAACATCTGGAAATATGTCCGAAGAAGGGTACTAGATCCCAAAAAAGCTTGCATCATGTAACTTTATCAGTTAGCCATTAAAAGGTATTACTTTTACAAGACTTTTTTTTTTTTTTTTATATTACCTACATGATTTGTTTGGCTAACACTGTACAGATACTTTTTTTTTTTGCTACTAAAAAACTGTAAAATGTTAAATAATGTGTATGCATAAACATAAAATGTACATTTCTCCCAGAATAAAATGCACTATAACCTTTTTTCCTATTTTGCTGTGACTGTACAGATCTGACAGGTTTTTGACTAGTCCATCTCCTCATGGGGATTCTCAGGGTTTTCTTGATTTTCTAAAGCACTTACTGAATGGCAGTTGCTCAGTCCAAGTGACAAGATAGTGAGCAACTGAGTAGGGAGGCTGGCAAGCATCTTTGTATAAAGAATATGTTAACAAAAAACTTGTAAAGAATAAAGGAAATATTGAGAATCACACATGAGCTGGATTATTCCATAATCTGTCAGATCTGGCAGATTTTTACTATCTACTGCAAGTGACAGCAATGTAGGACACAAGTAATTTATAGTGCATTTTACTCTGGAACAAATGAACATCATAGATGTATGATAGATGTATATGTATTTAGAATTTTACTATATTAACAATAGTGGTCCTTTAAATGCATAGGTATAGTAAATCAAATTTTAAAGGACAACCGAGGTGACATGTGACAAGAGATAGACATGTGTATGTACAGTCCCGAGCACACAAATAACTATGCTGTGTTCCTTTTTTCTTTCTCTGCATCAGTTAAACATCAGGTATGCAAGTGACAGTTGCTGTCTGGGTCGGGACTGGGTTGGACTGGGTTAGACTATAGCATAACCCTCACTGATAAGTAATTACAGCCATAAAACACTTTCCTGTTAATGGCTTCTGAGAGCAGGAAAGAGATAAAAAGGTCAATATTTCATAGATTTGAGCTCTGGCACACTTCAATGAAGGTGTCATTGAGCAGAGACAATGAAACAGTAAAAACTTAAAACTAGATTTAAATAGAAAATAAAACTGGGATATCTTAAAAAAAAAAAAAAAAAAAAAGTCTTGGAGGAGGAGGATAGATACAATTGGTTTTTCTCATCAGTTTATTTTCACCTCTGGTGTTTTTTAAAGGAAACCAGAAACCAAAAGACATTGGTAAAATAAAACCTGCCCTGGGTAGGGAGAAAAAATTAGATACTTGCCGCTTCTGTCGTTCCCCGCCGTCAGCCGCCGGTCTTCTCCTATTCCTCCCGGTGTCCTGGCGACTTGGCTGCCCGATGCATAATGACATGCAGAAGTACGCACACTCCCCGCCTCCTCCGTCCTAGCATCTTCGCTCCACTGAGAAGCAAGCGTCAGACGCTTAGTAATTAGCATCTGACGCTACGATTGCTTTTCAGTGGCGCGCAGACGCTAGGACGGGGGAGGCGGGGAGTGTGCGTACTTCTGCATGTCATTATGCATCGGGCAGTAGCGAAGATAATCCAGGGTTAACGGTCAGCTAAGTCGCCAGGACACCGGGAGGAATAGGAGAAGACCGGCGGCTGACGGCGGGGAACGACAGAAGCGGTAAGTATTTAATTTTCTCTCCCTACCCAGGGCAGGTTTCATTGATTTTACCAGAGCCTTTTGGCTTCTGGTATTCTTTAACCTCCTTAGCGGTAACCCCGTGCTGGACACGGGGTAAGCCGCCGGAGGGTGCCGCTCAGGCCCTGCGGGCCGATTTACATAATTTTTTTTTTTTTGCTGGACGCAGCTAGCACTTTGCTAGCTGCGCCAGCACCCCGATCGCCGCCGCCGCGCGCCCGATCGCCGCTATCCGGTGCGGCGCGCGGACCCCCCCCCCCCCAGACCCCGTGCACTGCCTGGCCAATCAGTGCCAGGCAGCGCCGAGGGGTGGCCCGGGACTCCCAATGACGTCCCGATGTCAGTGACGTCGGTGACGTCATCCCGCCCCGTCGCCATGGCGACGGGGGAAGCCCTCCTGGAAATCCCGTTCTTTGAACGGGATTTCCTGATCTGAGATCGCCGAAGGCGATCGAAGCGGGCGGGGGGATGCCGCTGAGCAGCGGCTATCATGTAGCGAGCCCTCGGCTCGCTACATGATTTTAAAAAAATTTTTTTAAAAAAACTGCTGCGCTTCCCCCTGGCGGTATTTTTCATACCGCCAAGGGGGTTAAGGCACTTATCAATGATACAATCTTGATTTTACAATCTTACCAAAGTTTTTATCATTTTTCTTCATAATAGGGAAAAAATTAAGCACATCTGTGTGATACATTGGTCAGATTTTTCAAATGTTACAAGCAATCTAAAAAATAGATTGTACTTCTCGAATTGAAAAGAAATATAAAAAATGGTATCTTGTGTGGCCACCTTAAAGGACCACTTTCGCAAAAAAATGTAAAATTTAAAATACATGTAAAAGTATACAAATAAGAAATATGTTTTTTCCAGAGTAAAATGAGCCATAAAGTAATTTTCTCCTATGTCGTCATAGTATTAGTGGAAATCTAACAGTACCGACAGGTTTTGGACTAGCCCATTTCCTCATGAGGGATTCTCAGGGTTTTGTTTAGTTTCAAAACCACTTAATGAATGCTCTTTAAAACTGCCAAAAAAACTGTGCAGTGAACAGGGAGGCTAGCCAGCATCATTGTATAAATCCTTTTCAAGGAATGTCTTTATAAAGAAAGCTTTACTGAGAATCCCCCATGAGGAGATGGTCTAGTCCAAAACCTGTCAGATTTCTACTAACTACTGTAAGGCCTGGTGCACACCAGAGGAGTTTTTCTGAGCGTTTTGAGTTTTTGAAACCTCCTGCTAATGTTATCCTGTGTCAATGCACACTGGAGCGATGAGGTTTTGTAAAAAGAAAAACCCCATAGCATTACATTGGGAAGAGCTTTTGAAACCTCTAGCGTTTGGGGAGCCTTTTCTGGTGTGTCTCAGCCCTAAGTGACAGCAACATAGGAGAAAACTAATTTATGGCTTATTTTTCTCTTAAGAAACATACTTCTTATTTGTATTTGTTTACATGTATTTTACATTTTACGGTTTTCGCGATAGTGGTCCTTTAAGTATTAGAAGGGAAAACTGAGTAAATATTCTTTGAATGGATACCTTAGGGCTAGTTCAGATGGATGGCTGCTGGCGCCTATCCTTGTCGTTTTAATGCTGGGATCCATAAATGGAAGTGTTCATCTCAATGCGATTGCGCAAACACAGAGGTTGATCAAATTTTCCGAGATGCTGCATGTAACAGAAAAGCATTTAGCATTGGTTAAACGAGCTGTGACACCAGCGCTTATGCTGGGAATACACCATGAGATTTTTTTGGCAGATAGGTGGTTCGATAGATCATTTCCGACAGGTCCGATTTTATTTTCAATCGTTTTTCTGATTGCTTTCTCATAGAAGTGAATGGAAATCAATCAGAAATGTGATCAGAAAATCGATCGTACGGTAAATCTGCTGAAAAATCTCATCATGTATTCCCAGCATTAGATAGTCCCTCATATTACATAGAAGTGATAAGATTGTACAAGGGACTACCCAAAGTATCTGTTCAAAGTGTAATTACTCAGTTTACCTTTCTACTACATAGATTTGGTAAGATTGGACTATCAAGATTGTATCAAAGTATACAGAGTACCTTATTGTTCCCAAAGGTTCCTAATAACAATACACTCCAGTGGTCATATGATAATTTCCGGTTGTCGCTGTAATCGATCGGTTGTGCCCATTAATGGGCAAAACACGCTATCCATGTGCATCAGATTAATGGAATAGATCTGTTTCCTGGCTCGATCTTATTGATCTGATCAGATTGGTTAGTGGGTTTTTGGACATTAATTGGCACAACTGATTGATTACCGCGACAATTGGAAATGATCACATGGCCGTGGAATTATATAGTTTAGTGCAGAAAACTTCTCAGAGGTTTAATTGTGTGGGCTTTTGGGGGGCAGCGTGCATTTACTTACCTATGGGGAGCTGCTGCATAGCCCCCGTTTCTGTAGGGAGTCCTCACATCTTTTCTTTCCCTGTACCGGAGACAGAAGTTACCACTGTGATTTCCTGCATTCCTGGCCACCAAAATGCATCCCGAAAGATGTCGTTTACTGATGTGTTTACATTTCCCGGCCAGGAGATGTAATCACATCAATGGGAACAACATATCCCAGCATGCATTGCGGCATCCTGGATGCAGGACATCACTGCGGGAGCTGCATGCAGTCTGTGGTTGTGCGGCACAGGGACGGAGCAGTGCTTTTCAGCGCTGCTAAGACGGAGCCGAGGTTGCTTAAAAACGCAATAATTCGGCCTCCAGCAATCGCTGGAAGCCGAATTATTTCATTCCCCCACTATCCATGGCGGCCTGGAGGGGGAATAGTAATTAAAGCGGGCCAGACTTGTGCAGAAGCAGGATCAGCCATATACCGGCTGATTCCTGCGCCCAAGTCTACCGGCGCCGATTTCAAATGTACTCCACAGGGACGTAGAAAATGGAGGCCTCCATATAGCCTGGGCCGAAGGGTTGGCTACCAAGCAGCCCATGTTGGTAAGTAAATGCCTGCTACACGCCCAAAAGCCCACACAATTATATACAGGGAGCTTTAGTCTATTGATGTGAGTTGGAAAATAAGAAATTGATGCACTGTGTGGAGGAGATTGTAACTACCATACGGATAAGAGGCCACAGGAGCAGCCCTGCATAGGTAAGTAATGCTTCTTTCCCCAACCCACCCCACCCCCAACCCCCCACACTCACCTTCTTTTTCTAAAAGACAACTAAACCATGAATGCAAGGTTACTGGTGTAAACACATAAAGGTGCTATGTTATACAATCCCTTTTATCACGCATAGCACCTAGGAGAGTTTTGGATAGAGAAGTCAGTGAAAGTTCTTAGTGAGTACTTTTTAATGTGGGATTTCCCAGATCACAAGGTATTGCTCTTTGTAGCTAATTTTCCGGTATCGAAAGAGTTGTGCCGAGAGAAAATGTATAAAATATGTATCCATATACTGATCCTTTTTATAAACTGTATCCAACAGGTATTCCAAATCATATTCACATGTCTGGTGGACCTCCACAATATGGCCGCATGGAGGGAATGGTGAGTACACTAGGAGTGACTATAATAGTGTCTGTGTTGCCAGAGTATTATTGAATAGTTCTTGTCTGCAATCACAACTATGTGACAGGCCTCTCGCTGTCACTTCTGGGGAGACCTGTAGTGCTTGCCACAATCGCCTTATCCCATTTCACTTAGGTGATTGTTGAGGGTGTTAATTTTATTCTGGATTGAGAAGAGGGAGCACAACTTGCCTGCCTCTCAAACGCCATCCCATTCTTTACTATGGAAGGTTGGGATGGCCAAGGAAAAGTGCAGCATCCTGACACTGCAGTTCTTCCCACACTCTTTGCACTTTGCACACTCCTCCATACTGATCACTGGAAGTTCAACATGGCATCTCATGGCAGAGCAGTCTGGATCTTAAGAAAAAAATAAATAAATAAATATATATATATATATATATATATATATATATATATATATATATATATATATATATATATATATAGCTCTTTATAAGGATGGCCTAGGCTGTAAGAGGACTGCCAACACCCTGAAACTGAGTTGCGGTGGCCAATATGAATAGTGATTTAACAGGACAGGTACCACTCAGAACAGACCTTGCCATGGTTGAACAAAGAAGTTGGGTGCACATGCTCTGCATCAAATCCAGAGGTTGTCTTTTGCAAATAGTTGTATGAGTGCTGACAGTACACTGACTACTCTACATTGTATCAGTGTCATGTATTATCAGTATTCCATGAAAAGATGTGAGAGGTTTACTCACTTTTGTGAGATACTGTATGCTTTTACATTGGGTTTGGAGACTTGGCAAAGCTGCATCAAGATTTCTCCTGTTTTGTTCTCACTTTGTGATGTGCCTCGTCTCGTAGGCAGTTCAGAGTGGCCGTGTCAAGAGGTATTCCTCCCAGCGTCAGAGGCCAGTACCCGATCCTGCTCCCATGCACATCAGCCTTATGGAAGGACATTACTATGATCCACGTGAGTACTCCTCTTTTGCATGTGGGTATCTTGTACCTTTAATACTTGTAGCCTACTGATAATTTATTTTTTCTATTTTGCAGTCCAGTTCCAGGGACCAATATATGCTCATGCAGATGGGACTTCCCCTATCCCCCCTCAAGGCATGATTGTGCAGCAAGAAATGCACCTTCCTCACCCAGGTACAACTACCGAATGTTTATAGATTCTTTCAAATGTATATTGGGGTTAGATTCTGTGAACTGTATTATAATCGGAAAATAACAATGCCACAAGCTTGCACGGTTAAGGCAAACTTTACCCGTCCTTTGCCAAAACAAAAGGTCTGCACTTAATACATGTTGGAGGTGTGAACATGGTCTTCTTTCTCAGGTAAAAGGTTATTCTCCCAATGTTTTCAGTAGCTGATTTTTATGGTGAATAATGTTTAGTATCTTTCTTACATTATCAGACGCTTGGCGTGTGGGAATAAACCCTACCTGGTCTCTGTGTACTAAGGAAGGGAGGAGGTTATTTAATCTGGCCGCTAGTAGGGAAGTGAGAAGCTTGTAATCTAGGTTTTAGGAGAGAGATGGTCCGGTAATTTTTAGTTGACATTGAATCTCTGCCTGGTTTTGGGATTAGGGTGATGGCCGGTTGAAGGAATTCAGGTGGGGGTCTAGAGCCATTCAGCAAGGAATTAAAGAATTTAGTTAGAGGCTGGACGAGTTAATCGACAACTTTTTTTATAATACGGGGCACTAAAGCCATCGGGGCTTGGAGCCTTACCTGACTTGAGCTTCTTAACCTCCCCGGCGTTTTATTGAGATCGCCAGGGAGGCTGCGGGAGGGTTTTTTTTTAATAAAAAAAAAACTATTTCATGCAGCCAACTGAAAGTTGGCTGCATGAAAGCCCACTAGAGGGCGCTCCGGAGGCGTTCTTCCGATCGCCTCCGGCGCCCAGAATAAACAAGGAAGGCCGCAATGAGCGGCCTTCCTTGTTTTGCTTAGATCGTCGCCATAGCGACGAGCGGAGTGACGTCATGGACGTCAGCCGACGTCCTGACGTCAGCCGCCTCCGATCCAGCCCTTAGCGCTGGCCGGAACTTTTTGTTCCGGCTACGCTGGGCTCAGGCGGCTGGGGGGACCCTCTTTCGCCGCTGCTCGCGGCGGATCGCCACAGAGCGGCGGCGATCAGGCAGCACACGCGGCTAACAAAGTGCCGGCTGCGTGTGCTGCACTTTATTTGAAGAAAATCGGCCCAGCAGGGCCTGAGCGGCAGCCTCCGGCGGTGATGGACGAGCTGAGCTCGTCCATACCGCTCAGGAGGTTAATAGCTTTGAGAACTTCTCGTTCTGAGAAGGGAAGGCTCAAAGAATTGCTATCAAGAGTGGACAGGAAAGGGAGACTGTGTCTATCCAGGAATTGGTCTGTGGAGGGATGAGGGGAGGTTTTATTAGGGTCAGAGTATAGTTTCTGGTAATAATTTTGAAAAGTTTGGGCGATCGTATCCGGATTAGAGGTAATTTTGCCTGAGTAGTCCCTAATTTGTAAGATTGGATTGTTTTGTTGAAGGCGAAGCTTCCTAGTTTACCAGGTGTTAGGTTTATTTAATTGTTGATTCGCTCTAGCTTTAGACCATCTGATGGCTTTCTCAGTTTGTGCAGTAAAAAGGATGTCTAGTTGAAGTTTTAAGTCGGCTATTGATTTTTTTTTGAGGTACAAGGAAGGCCTTTGGCTATTTATCTGCGTAAGGGTCAGTATTTTTTGCTCTATATTTTGAATGATCAGATATTTGGCTTTCTTTGCTTGAGAGGCTAATTTAATTATTTGGCCCCTGACTGTGGCCTTATGAGCTAGCCAAATAGAAGCAGGAGAAGCCTGATCATTGTCGTTAGTTTTGAAATATTCTGTGATCGCTGTATGTACCTGAATAGCTAGGTTATCCTTTAGGAGCAGAGATTAATTTAGTCTCCAATTAGGTCTAGAGACTCTGGGAAGAATAGAAGTGAATGCGGCCAAAGCATCATCATGGTCAGACCATGGGCAGGTAATATGGCGTGCATAAGCTAGGTTTGAAAGAAGGGAAGAGTTGACTAGGATCATATCAATACGGGCATATGAGTTATGAGCTGGGGAGTAGAAGGTGTAACCTCTTGAACTGTGGTTGTGCTCTCTCCACGTGTCCGCCAGAGAATGATCTGAAAGGATTGTACTAAGCAGTTTACTGACTTTGCGGAGAGTAGAGTTGGAATTAGGATTGGATCTGTCCATAGTGTTGCTCATAACCGCATTAAAATCACCAGCCCACATCAAAACATCAAAGGACAATGCCAGGAGTTTGTCAGATAGAGTTGTGATCATTTCAAAGACCATTTCAAGAGGAGCATAGAGGTTAACAAAGCACATTTTTTTTTTTTTTTTAATCGGATAAAGATCCCTCGACTATTAGAAAGCGACCCCGGGGATCTGCGTAATGGTCGGTTACTGTCAGGGGAAGGCGTTATGCAGGAGAATAGCTACACCTCTGTTTTTTATCCGCAGAAGATGAGTAAAATCTGTTATAAGATTTATGGAAGTACTTAGGGGCAGAATTTTTGGTCAAGTGTGTCTCTTGGATACAGAGAACTACAGGCAGTGTCTATAATAATCAAGAAACGCTTTTCTTCTCTTTGTGGCATTGTGGGATAGAATTGTAAACGTATGCATTGAATAAGTAGGTGAGTTTTTTTCTTTCTGAACAGTTACCAGTTCAGATGCTCTGTGGTCTCTATTTTAAAGAGTCCAGTTAAGCACCGTACACATGCTAGACCGTGGTCGTTGGAAAAAGAGCGACCCGCGACCATTGGCAGCAAAAATGAGGACCTGGAAATGTGAAATTTGCCACGTGTCAGTGGATCGAATCTTTGCTCGGTACCAGGACAGATCGGTCTACATGGATAATTGCTGTCTCTTTCCGGCATTGGGACACTTAATTTATTGTTCGTTTCCGACGACTGCGGTCTAGTGTGTGTACAGAACTTTAAAGGCAGGACAGTTAGGGAAGACAACTGTGGAGCTGTTCCAGCTGCCAAACCTATAAATTGTAACTTAAGGACACAGCAGAACAATGTTTTTACATACTTGAGGCTTCTTCCATGCCCCCGTAGCCTTATTGGTCCCTTGGTTTCCTCACTGTCTTTTGTAATCTGTAGCTGTCACCCTCCGAAAGCTCACCCACTGGACCAGTTGCTGGATGCTGCGCATGCATGGCTGTGTGTCTCTGCAGAATGCTCTCGACTAGCCAGGAATGGACAATCTTATGGGGGGGGGGGGGGGCGGAAGGAAGGAAACCAAGGGACCAGTAAGTCTATGGGGGCTGGAAGAAGCCCCAGGTAAGTATAATAGAACTTGACCAATGAGTCATGTCTATGGGGTACACTTGTGCAAACCACATGCATGATTTTTGTATGTGAAATTGATACCTAGAAGAAATCCATACAAAACAAATTAGAGTAATGTCCCTAGTGAGATCTGACTCCATGGCCTCAGTGTTAGAGAGTACTGCTTTTTATGATTTCCCATGTTTACTAGAGTAGTTTTGTTTATGCTATTTATGATTTTACAAATAAGTCTTTAAAAATGAATCTGTTTTCTTTGCATTTCAGCTTTGCACCCTCACCAGTCTCCTGCCCCAATGTCCACCCCAAACCTTTACCCCGCGCCAGTCTCCATTTCCCCAGGACAGCCTCCACCCCAACAGCTGCTGCCCCCTCCTTACTTCACTGCTCCCCCTAGTGTCATTAATTTTGGAAATCCAGCCTACCCCTATCCCCCCGCAGCATTACCCCCTCCTCCACCGGCCCATCTGTATCCCACTGCACAGGTGAGTCTGTTTTTTTGTTTTGTTTTGTTTTTTACTAGAGATTTCCATTAATATGTACTTTGAAATTTGTTATGCATAGTTTTATATATTTGTTTTTTATATATTGTGTATTTGTTTTTTTTATCATTTCTAGATTTTTCTTGGGTGGAATTGCCTTCTATACAGTGATTAGCCACAAAATTAAACAGATGGAGTGAAACGCATTGTCTTATTATGACACTAGTCAAGGGGTGTGGGATAAATAAGGCAGCCAGTGAACAGTCAATTCTTGAAGAAGTGTAGGGAGCAGGAACATTTTTGAGGGCAAGGATCTGAGCTTCTTGGACAAGGGATGTAAGGGGTTATGAGTAAATGTTGAAGCGACTCAAGTTCTGTGGCTCCATGGCTTTTCAGCCGGATTGTGGGGTTGCGTACCTCCATTGTCACAGGCACTTGGAGTTGAGTATAATAGGGGAGAGTTGGGGATGAGTGGGGTACATAGTGCAGTCGGTTGGGGGGAAGGAGAGGACAGTTCAGAGTACCTCTAGTAAAAAAGACAGAGCTTGTCATGACATGACTGATCCGGGTGGGTGTCTAAAGCTGGCCACTAACGGTCCAATTTCTAGCCAAAAATCGTTCGAGCGATCAGAAATTCTGATCGGACGAAAAATCGTTCACTACACCATCAACTAACCAATCATTGCTTCCTATCTATCACGACCACCAAGAAAATCCAAATTTACGTTCGAAAATTCATTCGGGCGACATTTTTTTCACTCGTTCATAATCGATTGTGTCCACCAATGGAGATTATTTACAACCAATCCGATCAGAATTTCTGATCGCTCGAACGATTTTTCGCTAGAAATTGGACAGTTAGTGGCCAGCTTTAGACATAAATACTTAACTGATCGAAGTTGCAGCTGCCAAGCTGGGGGCAGAGGTACTCTTTTTAAGAATACTTAAAGACCATGGTTCTGTGATCGTTTTTTTTTTTTCAGAGACATAAACAGAAAGCAAAAGTTGTCCTTGAATGAATTTGGTTAAAGAGAACCCGAGGTGGGATTTAATTATGTTACTGGGGCACAGAGGCTGGTTGTGCACACTAAGACCAGCCTCCGTTGCCCCATGGTGTGCCTCCATGTCCCCCCTGCGCGCCGCTATACCCCCGCAGTGCTGGCGACACGCAGCGTGTCGCCAGCACAATGTTTACCTAAGCGCTGTCTGTCAGCGCCGCTCCCCCGCCTCCTCCGCATCGGCGCTACCCGCCCGTGTCCCTTCCCTCCCGCTTATAGGAGGGAAGTGACGCGGGCGGGTAGCACCGATGAGGGGGAGCAGCGCTGACTGACAGCGCATAGGTAAACATTGTGCTGGCGACGCGCTGCATGTTGCCAGCACTGCGGGGGGTATAGCGGCGCGCAGGGTGGACATGGAGGCACACCATGGGGCAACGGAGGCTGGTCTTAGTGTGCACAACCAGCCTCTGTACCCCAGTAACATAATTAAATCCCACCTCGGGTTCTCTTTAAGTAAGGACTTTTAAAGCCAATGGGTACCGCTATAAAAATAAAAGTCAGATACTCACCTAAGGAGATTGAAGGCTCGGTCCTAATGAGCCTTCCCTCTCCTCTCCCGGTGCCCTCGGTGCTGCGCTGGCTCCCCCGGTCGCGTCCGCCGCCGCAGGGACTTCGGAGGTCTTCGGGAGCACTCGGGCTCCTGAAGACGGGCCGCTCCATACTACGTACGCGCGAGTGCGTCATAGAGGGCACTCGCGCATGCGTACTATGGAGCGGCCCCTTCCTCGGGAGCCCGAGTGCTCCCGACGGCTTCCGAAACATCCCTTCGGCTGCGGAAGTGGCAGTATTTGACCGAACTGGTTGAATACTGCCACGGGGGATCCTGCGCGGGACCGGGCACCGGGAGAGGAGAGGGAAGGCTCATTAGGACCGAGCCTTCCCTCTCCTTAGGTGAGTATCTGACTTAAACATTCACTTTAAAGTGTAGATCTTTGTACAGTTTTCTGTTTAAAACCTGTATAGAACTGTTTGCTGTTCCTTTTTATACGACTTGCTGAGCCAATCACTGTTCACCAGTTCACCATAACTAAGGCAGGTGGTTATGGCACAATGGGCTCTACTCGCAAAACTTCTCATAAATGACTTATCACCTAATTGATAAAAATACCCTTTCAGCACATTTTCAAGCAAAATAATCACTCAAATTAAAGAAACTCCAACCACTACTGCAAAGTACTTAAAGATGCATACCGTTCTGTAGATTGTGCTCTCCTCTTTCATTTTATGCCTGAAACCATTCTACACCAAAAAGTTTTTCGTTCGATTTCAATTTGAAAACCGCAGCTGCCATCTTGGCTATGTTATAACTTCCGGGTCACCCCTGTCTTCTCTGTTAGAGAAGTGCATCACTGAATGAAACAGGAAGAGGAAGTTTCATGCATGGCCATTGCAAGAGGCTCCTCCAGAGGGGGTCATAGCATGACTTTGTTGGAAGTCATCTGGCCCCATGCATTTTATAGTGGCAATACCAGGGGGAGTTTGGATAAAACATGTGCCTGGTAAGTGTGCTGACACACTCAATTGTTTGTGGGTATGCTTAAAGGCGTACCCATGAGAGGTGCTCGGAGTCCCTTTAACATGTTCCTGATTAACTTAATTTCAATATTACTTTTCTTATCTTAATTAAATTATATTTTTGCTCTTTGGAAGCTTAAAAGTGTAACATAGATAAGGTGAACACAGAGGAAAACAGGTGAAAAAGCTTTGAATCATGGCCAATGTGTCACTATACAATGTAACATAAGTAACAATTGTAAAATGTAATGCATACAACTGTGGACATCAACATCAGGAGACCAAAGAGCCTGAGCATCTTACTATATGAAGGGATATATCTTAAAGAGAAACTCCAACCTAGAATTGAACTTTATCCCAATCAGTAGCTGATACCCCCTTTTACATGAGAAATAGAATGCTTTTCACAAACAGACCATGAGGTGGCGCTGTATGACTGATTTTGTGCTGAAACCCCTCCCACAAGAAGCTCTGAGTACAGCGGTACTCTGGGCAAACTGCCACAATGTAACAATGTTCACAGACAGGAATTAGCGGTTTACAGCTGTCTCTAACAGCCAAAACAGCTAGGAGCAGCTACATAACCTGCCCACAGTAAAAATGTCACCATGTAATGAATGTCAGAATGTAAATCGGGGAGAGGAAAGATTTTACAATGAGCAAACACTGACTAAATCATTTATACATAATTATGGTAAAAAATGAAGCACTTTTTTTACTACATTATTTTCACTGGAGTTCCTCTTTAATATTACATTTTGACCAAATCACGTGGACCTAGCATTGTAGGACTTGACGTGTTTCAAGAAAAATGATATCACTTCATCAGCAGATGCATCTTAGCCCTTGTTTAAAGGAAAAACAATTAGGCACATTATTGTGGACTATAATGACTGAATCAGTAGAAGAAATCCAAGTACACTGTGAGAAGATGCATGGCATCTTCCAGAAATTTCTCATGGGACTAGGGCATCCTTGTTCTATGAGTGGTGTGGCTAATTGCTTATGGTTCTCACTATTTATTTACTGAAGGCATGAGATGCCTCTCCTGATGAAGTGAGCTAACACATAGTTATCTCTTATATAGTATCAGCCTCCTTCAGCATCCAATCAATTCAAACTCTTAACAGCCAATCAGTTTACCTGAGCTCCCCGGCAGACCTGAGTGGAAACCTCGTCTCTAACATGCAAATCGCCATCAGTACACTGTATACCGGGGCTCTGCAGCACTCCACGCTGACAAGAAACCTCCCCCGGTTTCTCATTTGTCAAACCAAAGTCAGGTGACTCTCTTGCTATCTGCGTCATCACAAATAAGCAGCCAAAGACCTCCAATGCTGCTCCACGCATACTCAGTGTGTAGGAAGCAAACCATGTGACTATATGCGGAACCCTGCTCACTAGACGGACACAGCATACGTCACATGTAAACAAAGCAGCCGCTCACAACAGCGGCAAGATGAAGTTCTATGACCGCATATCCATGGCAACACAGCAGCGTCATAGTAAATAAATATAGACATCTTTATCTCACCAACTCCGCTCCAGCAAATGTAATGTCAGAAACATGTCCACTCAGCATCCCCAGCGCAGGCAAACCAAAAGCTCCGTAAAAAAAAAAAAAAAAAGAGCAGCATAAAAACACATTAGAGCATGTAGTGTATCCAGGACACGGGTCATTAAATACAAAATCCCAATTCATACTCCTTATTGAGTTCACCCTCCCCCAACACACCTAACCTCTTAATCCATCCCATCTCCCTTTTTAACAATTCTTTTACCCTACTGGGTTTGCCTCTCCATGATGCCGGTACCCCATCAATAATTTGCACTTTTAAACTCTGGGATATTTGGAAATGCTTGACTCAAAAGATGCCTGTGGCGTCTTAATACTTTTTCCAATCTCCCCACTACAAGTATTGTAGGTGGAGACAAAAGGGAGTCGGAACTGTTTATTAGCCTTCTTTTGGGGGCATGGCTCCTGTTCTACTGTCTGTTGAGGGTAACCTCTCTGTCTAAATTTTAATTTCATATCAATCTGTCGTTTCAACTGTTCAGGAGTGGAAACAATTCTATCTAATCTGGCTAACTGTCCTTTAGGAATGGCATCTTTAACGTGAGGTGGATGAAAGCTATCATAATGTAATAAAGAATTGCAATTTGTTCCTTTAACATGTAAATCAGAAATAAGGGAGTTACCATCTTTCTTAATGGTGGTATCCAATAATGTCACTTGTTCTGTACTCACATGGAATGTATATTTCAATTTGATAGTCTCTAAAAAACGGAACAGTTCCTGATCTATTTCGAAAAAGTTAGGTAGGTTGGTAGGGCTGAAGTTTAATCCATAGTTAAGCACTCTCTCCTCAGTCGGTGTCAAGACATAACTGGAGATGTTAACATGTTGGCTTAGATACATAGACAATATGTTTTGTGTGTGGGTGGGGTAGCACTGAGTATGCGTGGAGCAGCATTGGAGGTCTTTGGCTGCTTGTCTGTGATGACGCAGCTAGCAAGAGAGTCACCTGACTCTGCTTTTTCAAATAAAAAATTGGAGGAGGTTTCTTGTCCTCGTGGAGCGCTGCAGAGCCCCGGTATACAGTGTACTGAGACGAGTTTTCCACTCAGGTCCACCGGGGAGCCCAGGTAAGCTGGTTGGCTGTTGAGAGTTTGAATTGATTGGATGTTGAATGGGGCTGATACTATATAAGTGATATGTATGTGTTCGCTCACTTGTGATTGAAACGGCTTGAAGAAAGGCTAAAACCTGAAACAGCGGGCTGTCGCCGTATAGCCACTGATTTTATCCGATGTCTCAATAAAAGAGCTTTTCTATTTTTGGAAGTGCCAGCCTCCAACGCTTTTTGTGCTATCCATTGGATCTAAAGGTGTGAAGGTCTATTGAGGCTTGGGCACCCTAGTCCCTGCAGTTTGAGTGCCACTCTTTTTACCATTGAAATATCTCCTGATGAAGTGAAATCCTGTTTTGAAGTGAAATTCTTCATATTGGAAGACCGTCAAACTTATTGGTCTGTCTCCTGAAGTGGATGTCCACAATTGTATGCATTACATTTTTCAATCGTTACCAATGTCTACTTCACGAATACCCTTTCAAATCTCAATAACTGTTAATCTACAAATAATTATGCATTCAGAAATTGACCGATAGGGACAGTCGGTAACATATTTGGAGGAGGAGGTCGGCAAAGGATTTGGCTTTTAACAGTACAATTTGTCTTACTTTAACTAGTCAGTGCCTATAGAGTTTGTGTCTGAAATATGGTAACAGATCATCATCTTTCTAGTATATGATCATGCTAAGTTGTAATTGTTTTGCTATTAGGCGCAGTCACAGGTGTATGGAGGAGTGACCTATTATAACCCTGTACAACAGCAAGTGCAACCGAAACCTTCCCCGCCTCGGCGGACTTCCCATCCTGTCACTATCAAACCCCCTCCACCAGAGGTAAGACTGGCGTGCAGTATGGTGATCTGACTTCTGTTTCTGGTGAATTACAGTGGTGGTCACATTCTGATTATTTTCTGTTGTCTACCCTAACAAGAAACGAACTGCAGGGTCTGGGATTAATTACCACTTTGAGGGGCAGAATTAATCTATTAAAGATGATCTTTCTACCCAAATTCACCTACCTTTTTAGACATTGCTTAATCTGTCTTCCTGCCTCCCTTTTCCGTAGGGTCGAAACTATAAAGATCCATTTTTATATATATAGGACTGCAAGCTCTCATTACATTGGACACCTTCCAGCTGCCAAAAAATAGAGGAGGTCTTGCAATGTCTCATGTAGAAATATTACTAGGCTTCGCACTTAGTAATAATCCGGTGGTGGTTCTCAGAGGCAAATCAAAACCTGGTGGTGACTACAGAGGAAGCATTACTGGGATCATATGAGCAAATCCCAATGCAGAGGCCCTTCATCTAACCCTTTAGGCAACTATAGCTATGGCAGCAACAAGGAGGGCGGTGACGTTTGCTAGAGACTCTTGCAGTCAGCAAACAGTATGTCCCCATATACCCTGCTATGGGGAAATCCTCAACTACCGCACTTCCTTACCATTTCGGACCCAATAATCTGGGCACAATATGGTATTAAAACTACATCACATAGTTGACAACAATTGTATTACATTTGATGAACTCAGACAGTATAATCTTCCAAATACACACTTTTTCCATTACCTGCAGGTGAGACAAGCTTTTTCAGCTCTGTTTGGTTCCCAAACCCAAACATTAGAGACAGATGGACTGGAACAGCTGCTCCTCATTAGAGATCCACCTTATGCTGGGAACACACAATGCAATTTCCCTTCCGATCACCGGGTAATCGTGCTTCGTGTGTTCCCAGCATAAAGCAAAGTCTGCTATCTAGAACAAACTGAGCTAATGAATAATTCCAAATTAGCTAAATGTTTCCAGAAATGATCCATTGACGGTCCTGATTTAGATAAAGAAGAATGGGATGAAATACTAGAATTCCCTGCTGTGGCAGTTTCGGTCAGGGACCAATTACAGCAAACTAAATTCCTGCACAGTTTACCTGGATGTCTGATGCAAATCCGCATTAGTGCTGAAATCATGCAAATTTGCATTCGGTGCTGGGGAATTTTATGCATGTAGTCTGTTCATTTCTACAGATTACCCCCTTCTGGAGAAGCATCCTACTTCAGACTTCCCTGCCATTAGACCCTGGGTTACTACTACTGGGAAGATTTGGTGAAACTACTCTAACCAAACACCAACAAACGTTAGTTCAAGGTTTAAGTTTTCCGGCCAGAAAAGAGATCCTTAATTATTGGAAAAACCTCCATTCCCACGTTTAGTACATGGGCAAGTTCAATTAGCAAAATGCTACCTTTATATAAAATCACTTATCTCATCGGAAGATGCCCTAAGAAGTATAAAAACATTTATACTTTTGGGAGGCATTTGGGAGAAAAATTAATGGACTCCACAGGTCCTAATTTTATACCTAAACTTGACTAAATCCAGTATTGGAAAGAAGGATCCACAATATCTGGGGAGGGGGTACATTTTTCTTCTTTTTCATACGTCTTCCTCTTCTCTTATCACTCCGGAGCAATAAGATACTAAGAACTCTTGCAAAGCCACTTGGTGTGACGCTTTAATAACATAATGTATGTTTTAGTCAATGGTATATTCATAGTGCTGATTTGGTTTCACGATTTTATTAGGATACTTTATTACTGTATTCTTCACACACTATAAGTAGTATGGCTCTGGATAGCTTTCCTACCGTTTTAATTGTTGTATTTTGTACAAACAATAAAATTTAAACTGTTAAAAAAACTGTTAAAAAAAGAAAAGTTCAGGGAGGCAGTTAAGGTTTGAAGCAAGAGTTTTAGGGCAGTAGCATAGATATTTTTAGAGCCAATAACTAAGCAGCTGCAGTTGCTTCTAATGTCACCCAATACCTTCAATAACTGGAGCAAAACTGATTTTGTCATGCAACCTCTGATCATCCACTTCATAATATAATTAGTTTATACTTCCCACATTTACATCAGGGTCACTTTGGACTTGGCTATGCCTGTGGCTTGCCAGTATTTCTTCATCTGACTTTAGTTTTTCTTCACTAGGAAGCAGAGCTGGGTGCAGTGTGATGGAAGGTTATAGAGCTGTGTAAGTGGTCACCAAGTGTCTTGGTGTGTGTTTACATTGATTTCCCACAAATAAGGACCGTAATAAAATTCCAGAAGCGCTTATCCACCCTACGCACACCATCTAAAGCTAACATTCAACTTTTTTAAAAATAAAATTTGGTTTGGGATAATCTATGATCTCAACGTGTATTTCTCTCTTTCAGCTAACAAGTGGTCTTGTCTATTTGTCATACATTAGCTAGCATCCATGTGAGACCCTCCTGCAGTTGTAATTAAGGCATCTAATGACATTTATGTCTACAAAAGAATGTTCTCCTCCGCATGTCCAGTGTATAGAAGTTGTGTGTTTTAACATCTTAATATACAGGAGCAAAGTCTGACGAAGGCTTATTAGCCAAAAGCTTACTTTTTGTTTTCATCTATGTTAGCCAATAAATGTTATAATTTTGATTAAAAACTTCTTGCTCTCTCTTTTTCTAGGAAAACAGACACTTGAAGATGATACAAGAGAAGGCCAGTTCCTGAGCTAAGCCTATTACAAGATCCACCTTCCTACCCAGGGAGTACAGACCAGTGGTCTTTGTACTATGATGAAGACTCCCTCTGGCCAACAGGGTTTATGCAAGTTTTCCATAAACCATAAGCTGTCTCGCTGTACCAATGGAAAGGTGTACATTACTTGACTTTGTTAGACCATCACCTATATAATGTTACACGACTGGGTGCTTACAGGAAGCCAGTTTATTGTGGCGAGCCTCCCTTTCTGTTGAATTTGTTCAGCTATACCTATAGAAAAGTGCTGCTGAAGATAGATGTTTTGGGGCGGAATAGTATTGCGTTCTATCCAATGTAAAATTCTCCAAGTATTTCAGAGTACCAGGTATGTTCCTGTGTAGAGAAAATCATGATTTCCCTTATGTTTCAAAGCAATCCTGAAATGAAGAAAACAAAAGTAACTTAAAGCGGATCCGAGATGAAAAACTAACTATAACAAGTAACTTGTCTATATATCTTATCTAAAGTTTAGATAGTTTACACAGCAAATCTAGCTGCAAACAGCTTCAACAGTTTGATTATTTATTCCTGTGATACAATGAGGGCAGCCATGTTCTGTTTGTCACATTACACACAGGCAACCTGACAGCATCTCCACCCCTCAGCCTGTGAAAACTTCACTCCTCCCTCCTCCCCTCTGCCTCTGAAATCTCTGGCTAGTAAATTCCTCCTCCTGCCCAGACTGAGCTCCCATAAGCCCTTGCTACATAGGACTGAGTGCCAAGGCACTCTGAAAAAACTGTGGGTGAGGCTTGTTTAGTTTATAGGGAATTTAAGAGTATTAAAACAAAACAAAAACAGTATTTGGCTTGAGGAATGCCCTATAAACTATATGAAAGGAACACAATTATGCAATGAGTAAAAGTTTATCTCGGATCCACTTTAAGATAGATACTGACCTCGGTAGTGGGAAGCCTCTGGAACATCCAAATGCTTCTCACTACTGAGGTAAGTATCTTTATGTGAATTCAGCATTGCTTTGATGTAGATGTATGTCTGGAGATATATTGTCCCTTGGCAGCATTACTTGAGCTGTGCTTGGATGAGTATGATAGTTGGGGCTGAATACTCTCCTTAGATAACATCAAATATTCCTAAGGGTCTGTCCAGCCAGAACTGAAATTGTGGTCCATGGATGGATGGCAGCAGGTAAGGGCTAAATTAGTCACTAGGTTCTGAGCCACTGGGAACTCCAACATCAGTACTGTCACAATAATGTAGCCAGGTCTGCCACAAACCATGTTTCTCCTATCTTTCAATCTCCATGATCCTGCTGCATTCCGTAATAAAAAAACATTCACTACAGAGGTAGAATTGGGAAGCAGAAGCTGGAAGCCTTTCCCACCGGGGTACTCTGTACATACCGGAAGACTGTATTGGATTCAACCCAAATCTCCAGTTTTTGCTTTTTAGTTGTCTCACTTTACTTTTTGCGCACTCCATTGGCCTACATTTTGTTAAAACCTATCTAAAGGAAGAACTGAACAATAAACTGCATGGCTAGTGCTTTGAGTACAGTGCACTCCTCTGCCTGTCTTACCTATCAGAACTGCTTTTTTCCACAGTATAGTTAGTGTGCAGACTCCTCCCCTCTCTGCTGCAAGTCATTTTGTTGGAAGCCAGGACTGCACCTCTTCTGCATATATGTGGCCAGTCCTAGCTCCCAAAAACTAAGGTGGCACATACATAGCCTAATCGTTTATGGGAGCTAGACAGCAGCCAAGAAGGGGTGAGCAGTCCGCACTCTCACTACATTATAGAAAATGGCTATTCTGAAAGGTGTAACAGGCAGACACGCAGCACTAGCCCTGTGTTCTGATTTTTAATTTTTCCTTTCCATGGTGTTTATAAGCAGTGCAAATAACTGAAGCTATTTTGAGTAAGTGGAGAGAGGGTGGAAATGCTATTTCGAGTTGGCCATACACTGACAGAGACCTTACTGATATTTCCTGTTTAATGGCACCATGCAATGTAAAATCCATTCATATATGTAAATCCCACTCATAAAGTATGTTGCTATGCAGTGCTTTTGTACTTCTTTATGCAGATCAAGGTCTTGATTGATCTTACCCCCAGATCGATTAAACATGGTTGCTCATTGCCATGGGTAGGCAAAACTTTACAGGACTGGCAGATTTAAAGATATGATTGAAACTTCAACAGGCCGTTTATGGGCTCCCTTAGCGCTGGTGTGCACGAGTTGATAGTTTATATCTATTCTGTAACCCTCAAAAACACCTCTGTCTCTAAGAATCACATTGCCCCATGGGAAACTGGAATACTTCATTGCCACATACCACTGGTAGACCAAAAGTGGAACTGAACTGGCATTGGTCATGGGGGTGACACTGAATCCTATGGATTATGCCAGTGTACCTGGGGCAATAGGGACATTCTTTATAGGGACTGACCCAGGACACCCACCAAGATTGGCCCACTCTATGGTATGTTGGTACGTTAAGGGCGCCATGTATGCTATGGCAACTCCTCTCTGATCCTGAGGCTAACAGTAGTCAGTGGAACATGAGTATGGTGATAGCACTTCATGCACATTATTCCAATAAGGTCCATAATGTTTGTGTTTTGTTTGGACAGTGTTATACCCAATTGATTTTTAAAGGATGTGTATAATAACCTTGTAAACAAATATATATGATTGCTATAGTGTTCATGGGACAAACATTTGAAAAACAGAGCTAGGAAACAGAAAGGCAATCTTCAAGCATCCCCACTTGCCTTCCCAGGAAGTAACTCTGTATTGGGTCCTTTTCATTGCAAGTCTTCAGAAACTGTCCTCATCCTCTTAATGTCCATCCTTCCGGCAGCTTCCAGTCACAGCAAAGGTAAGGGTAGCCACAAAGTCAACCTAACCTGATCTCTGAGCTGAGCACTGGATGAGGTGGCATGTGGTAGCCATTTTGGAAATGTGGTTGCAGGGACTTCATTGCATACCTACTGAAAAAAACAAATAGGAAGACTGGAGGCTAGAGTAATCTTTCCTGGGCAGGTGAGGAGCCGGATGTTGTTTTCCTCACAGGTGTATTTTTGTAGGAATGCTTAGAGTTTCACTTAAGGCCAAGAACCAGTCAGATTCCTCATTTCATGTTAACTAGTGTAGCCTGGGGAACAAAGCCAGCTTCCTGAATTTGGCGAGAAGGGGAAAAAATTGGTTTTGCTCGACTATGGTCTTTACAAATTAGTCCCAGTTTTTCAAATTGTGCACTTTTATCCCCACACCAATGTATTACGTACCAAACCATCAAAGCAAAGATATCGTCAAGTAGTTGACATTTTTATTTTCTTTTTTTGGAAAGAAACTGTTAAATGATTAGCTGATAGTCACCCCTCAATAGGTTAGTGTGGCCTTGTTAGATGAGTGTTAACTGCTTCCCTGCCGGAGTGTCTTGTATGCATGGTCTGTGTCTCGAAAACGCATCACAGGCCACTCTGCAAGTGAAAGTTGTGTTTGTTTATTTTTTATTTTATTTTTTATTTTAAATCTTGCTTAGTCATGTCTTGAAATGTTCTGGACCTGAGCACACTGTGATGGCTTTATAATTATTTTGTATCATTTTGTTCCGTGCAGGTGTTTTGTTTTCTTTTAACAAAAAAATATAAATCCTGTATTTTTTGTGAAATGTAAAAAAACAACAAAAAACAAAAAATTATAAGTTAATAAAAGGTTTCAGAGAAATTACCTCCAACAATCGTGAGTCTTTTTTTTTTTTTTGTCTTTTTTTTTCTCCCTCTAAACAATTATTTACTGAATAGGAGTTTGTGTACAACCAAATCTTGTTGTCTAAAGGCGCCTATACATGAGTCAATTTTGCAGGCTTATCAACCTACTGATCCGATAATTTTATCAACTTGGAAGAGAATCGGTGGCACAACATGGGCATCCAATGCAAGTTTCGACTGAAATTGGTCAAATGGATCAATCAGGCATAGCAGGAAATCCCGCCTGCAAGGGTTTTGGTCAGGTGCATGACAGTGACTGTGTTCATTTACTTGACGGACCCCTGGCTGGGGTCTTTTCAAGTTTGTGTGTGCGTGTTTGTGTGTCCCATGCCAGTGTGTAATATTGAAGGCTCACCTGTCACACTGCAGCGAATCCTGACCTCCAGCATCTGGCGTCACAATGAGCGACTGGACACCGGCACATATAAGGCCAGGGTTCCTGGCAGTGTGACAGGTGAGCCTTCAATGCTGCACTTGGGGCTGCAACACATGTACACTTATGGGGGGGAGGGGGGGGGGTTTGCATCAGCCGAGGCACTAGGGCGATTTCCAATAGATTACAGCATGAAATCTATTGGAAATCTGTGTGCAGTATCTCTTCGGGCAATAGATCTCTCTGACCATTAGATAGATCCCTCTCTGATCGAATTTGATTAATCTGGTGGCAGATCAAATGATGCACCATAACCTCACCTAATCCCATAAGCAGGAGAAGATATGAGTAGAGTCTTAAAAATAAACCCAAATCTTTGTAATATTTGCGCCACCACCTCTGCACTTTGACAGCAAAATACAGTGTGGCTGTCTTTTGTACAGAGCCACACCTCCCTCACCACCAACACACGCACTCACACTCTCTTTCTCTCGAAATTTAACATAATGCTCACGTCTCCATTGTAGGGTCAGCTGGTGGTCAGAATACAGGCATGCCCTTCTTTAACTGAATGGCAACTCAATCTGCTGTCAACAAAAATTCATGCAGCAGAACTTTTCCACAGTGGGCAAAAAGGAAATGATCAATGTGAACTGGCCCATAGGAAGGCATTGGAGATTACAACCCATCGGTTGTCCACTGTCCATTCCTTCCCAATTCAGGGAAGCAGACATAGACCCACACACATCCTATCAACTTTTCTCCAAGGAGAGGTTTTCAAACCATACCAGTAAAATACTTTTATTTTTTAGATAAGATGAAAATTTATTTCCTGGGAGAAAATGCTTTAGAAAAGTTAACTGAATAAGGACCATGGTGGTTGATACACAAAAGTGTAGTAATATTTCTGTGCACAGCAATATTACCCTTACTACTGGCAGTGTATACCACAAGATACCCCATTAGCGCAGCCCACAGTAGTTGAGCTTTACTGTGTAAAACTAAAGTAAAATCCCACCTGAGCAATGCAGGCAGTCAGTGGAGTCTGCACAACTAATCTGTTCACTGCTTCTGCCCCAGTGATTCAGAAAGTATTAGGCTAGCTGCACACTACAGCTAATTGTGGAGCTATCAGAGTGCAACACATACAATGTATTTCTATGGACCGCTTGTGATTTGGGATTTTTTTTTTGCATTTGTTCATATTGCAGGAAAAAACTAAGTGCATTCTGTTTTTCCTGCACACACTGAGCATTTCTAAAACTGTAATTTAATATTATGCTTTAAAAGGCACATAAGCGCAATTCAAAATTGAAAAATGTGATTGGGGTGAAACACGATTTCATCAAATGTTTGAGATTCTGGAAGTGTGTGCCCAAAGAGCAGCACAATAAACGGGCAGCAGCATTTGCAGAAGGGACTCCTTACATTTCAGATGAGTACTGCTTTGACGTGCAACTTTCCCAGTACATAAGTGACACAGAAGGAATGTTGGTGTGTAATCTGTGTTTCCAATAAAGTACTGACCCTCCACTTATTTGCATGAGCCAATACAAAGAAAATATGTTATTGAGTTAATGTGCCCAACAAACTGGAGCTTAAAGGACAACTGAAGCTAGAGGTATATGGAGGCTGCCAAATGTATTTCCCTTTAAACAATACCAGTTGCCTGGCTGTCCTGATGATCCTCTGCCTGTAATACTCTTAGCCAGAAGAGAGTCTGAACAAGCATGCAGCAGATCAGGTGTTTCTGACAATATTGTCAGATCTGACAAGATTAGCTGCATGCTTGTTTCTGGTGTTATTCAGACACTACTGCAGCCAAATAGATCAGCTGGACTGCCAGGTAACTGGTATTTTTTAGAAGGAAATAAATATAGACGCTTCCATATACCTCTCACTACAGTTGTCCTTTAATTGGGGTATGCATAGTATTAGATAAAGGGATAAACAAATCCACTTTGGCGTCACAGCAAAGCAACAGCGATGGCAGAACCATTCACCAGGTGAACTGTTAGAGGCGATCAGTATGGGCCACCCTATACTTTTCCCATAGTGACATTTTTTGACCCTTCACCCTAGTGCCGTAGGAGAGGAATCGGCTTGGGAGCAGGAGAGGAATCTGTGCGGGAGACTTGGGCGCAGGATACAGCCGGTATGGCTGATCCTGCTGCTGCACAAGTCCGGGCTGTGTTAACTATTCCCCCTTCAGGCCGCCATGGATAGTGGGGGAATGAAATAATTCAGCTTCCAGCAATTACTGGCGGGCAAATTAGTGTTTTAAAAGTAACTTCAGCTCCATCTTCTGACGGCGCAGAAGTTACTCCATGTGCGTCACCATAGCCGTAATTTCTATTACGACGTATGGTGGCGCCGGCTGCGCCCAAGTCTCCTGCGCTGCATTCGCCCTAGAGAAGCTGCTGCAATGCATGACATGTCGGATTTAATTGATCAATCAAATTCGATCCGATTGAATTGCACAAAAAATTGTATTGTGTAGATGGGGCTTTACTGTGGGCTAGTTTCAGTGATATCGGACAGTAAGTATGTGGTTAAAAAAAAAAAAGTGTCATGGACATTTTTGTCACTGATTGTTGTTACGCTAACTCACTTTACTGTGCAATACTTTCAGTGATTTCAGACAATCAGTGAGTGGTTAAAAAAAAAAATACAGTGCTGCACATTTTTGTCGCTACTGATGATTAGCTTACACCAGGCCTGTAGCAATGGACACCATTTGACATGACATATTTGAAATTAAAACATTTTGATCACATACAATTTTTAAAAATGTAATGCATAAATTTGGAATGACAGTATCGGACACGACGGATTTTATCGGATCCATCTATCGCACGGAAAATCGTACTGTGTGCATTAGGTTTAAATAGAATTTAATAGTCACCGATAGGGATTATAGGAATTTTAGTCTCATGCCCTTGAGAAGGACCCTTTAACTCATCCTATTAGCCCAGGGCTACCCAATAGGTCAATCGCGATCTACTGGTAGATCGCGACCTCGCGGCCACGTCCCATTGAATTTTGTGGCCAGCAGCTGTAGAACGCGGCCTCATCCTATCAGATTCTGTTGTTGGCCACTGATCTTGCGGGGAGGAGAGAGGTGCGGCTGAGAGGCCAGGTGCGGCTCTGCCATGACGCAGTGTCATGGCTGGGGGTGGCGCTGGAAGTAATATTTCCGCCTCCACTTACGCTGCTCGCCGCAACCTAGTCCAGCAGCACACCTTGCTTCAGCAGCACCCCTCAGCCGCCAAATTGGGAGTGAAGACCAGCACGCCACCGCTGGAGCTGGAGGGAGGTAAGTTATGTGTACCCGCCGTATACCTAGCTACCTATACTAAAGGCACATATACCCAGCTAACCTATACTGAGGCACATATACCCAACTAACCTATACTGAGGCACGTATACCCAGCTAACCTATACTGAGGCACATACCCAGCTAACCTATACTGAGGCACATATACCCAGCTAACCTATACTGAGGCACATATACCCAGCTAACCTATACTGAGGCACATATACCCAACTATCCTATACTGAGGCACATATACCCAACTATCCTATACTGAGGCACATATACCCGGCTAACCTATACTGAGGCACGTATACCCAGCTAACCTATACTGAGGCACATATACCCAGCTAACCTATACTGAGGCACATATACCCAGCTAACCTATACTGAGGCACATATACCCAGCTAACCTATACTGAGGCACATATACCCAACTATCCTATACTGAGGCACATATACCCAACTATCCTATACTGAGGCACATATACCCGGCTAACCTATACTAAGGCACATATACCCAGCTAACCTATACTGAGGCACATACCCAACTATCCTATACTGAGGCACATATACCCAGCTAACCTATACTGAAGGGACCGATACCTAACTACCTTTGCGGGGGGGGTTGCATTTGAAATGTCGGTAGATCTCCTGGCCTCGGCTAATTTTAAAGTAGTTTGCGAGCCGTAAAAGTGCTGGCACCCCGTATTAGCCTGTCTATAATCACCCTATGTAAATTGATAATATAAATATTTTAAATAGCATATTTAACCACTTTACTACCAAGTGCTTTTAAAACAGCGCAGTATTTGCATGACATTTGCATTTGAATGGAAAGTACACATAATTACACTAGATGACAGACTTTTACAGCCTGAGCTGTGATAACTATACTAACAACTGGCATCTGTCCAGCACTGCTGCTGTTGCTCACTTTAACCCTTTAGAGGTTTAGCAGAAATATAATGCTACTATAATAAAGCGCTTTTTTGTAATGCATTGCCTTTCATCAGCTTTTAACAGCTAAATAAAATATAGAGTTAAATTAATGTACATGTCAACTGTTAAAATATGAAGATAATTGTGACTTATTCCACAAATGCATGATTCTGTTAGTAACCCAAAGAAAGGAATGAAAAATTTACTGGAATACAAATTAAACACAAATATCCCCTTAACCACTTGACGACCAGGTGTGGTTTGCCTGATCTGTGCTGCGTGGGCTCTCCAGCCCTCAGCACATATCAGGATTATGTCAGGGCGATCAGACTTACCCCCTTTTTTCCCCACTAGGGGGATGTCCTGCTGGGGGGTCTGATCGCCGCCGGCTTGCTGCGCTTTGCGGGGGGGCTCTTCAAAGCCCCCCTCCGCAGCGTTTTCTGTGCTCCCTCCCTCTCCCTCCCTACCTCTTCCTCCCTGGGCTGCGCAGGACGGATATCTGTCCTGCGCATTGTAGGATAGGCTTCAGCCTATCGTATGCCGGCGATCCCCGGCCAATCAGAGGCCGGGGATCGCCGATCTGCCTTACGGCGCTGCTGCACAGCAGCGCCGTATGATGTAAACAGCGGGGATTTTTTCCCAGCATGTTTACATTTTGCCAGCGAGCCGCGATCGGCAGCTCTCCAGCTGTTCACGGAGACACCCTCCGTGAACGGATATGGAAAGGACGACGAGTTTACGCCGATCGGCGTTAGCTGGTCGTCAAGAGGTTAAAGCAAACCTCAACTGAAAATAAGCTGATGAGATAATTAATTGTAGGTGTAGTACTAATGGTAATTAGAACATTAGTAACATAGAACATGGTCTCATGTTTTTATTTACAGTTTAAGATGTGCATTTTTAAGACTGAATTCTTAAAAAAAAAAAAACAGAAGTGATAACCTGATGTGAAATCAGCTTAAGGCCTGGAACCCACTAGGAGCGCTTTTCTTAGCGGTTTGCAATTTGAAAAGCTCTTGCTAATGTAATGCTGTGGGCGTGATCCCACTAGAGCAGGGGTAGGGAACCTTTTTGGCCGAGAGAGCCATAAACACGACATATTTTAAAATGAAATTCTGTGAGAGCCATACAATATGTTTAAAACTAAATACAAGGTAATGTGTACATTTTATGCAAAACAAACACTTTTTAAAGTACAATAAGTGTCTGCATTCTTTAATAACGTTGTTATGCAGTTGCTAATGGTTAGGATTAGGTTGTGAACTCCTGGGCAGGGGGAGATGGCTAGGGGTGGTGGGTTGGGAAGGCCGGTCAGGGGACAGGGGCGAAACTAGAAATCACTGGGCCCCCCCTGCGAAAATGTGGATGGGGCTCCCCCATAGGTGCCAAATAATCATAATGGGGCAGCGGTTCGCCATAAAGTTAGGCCACATACAGACATCAGACCATAGTCTTTGGAAAATGAAAGATCACAGACCAATCTTACCACCCTTCCTGTAGTATAAGAGCCATACTCTACACCAGGGGTAGGGAACCTTTTTGGCCGAGAGAGCCATAAACACGACATATTTTAAAATGAAATTCTGTGAGAGCCATACAATATGTTTAAAACTAAATACAAGGTAATGTGTACATTTTATGCAAAACAAACACTTTTTAAAGTACAATAAGTGTCTGCATTCTTTAATAACGTTGTTATGCAGTTGCTAATGGTTAGGATTAGGTTGTGAACTCCTGGGCAGGGGGAGATGGCTAGGGGTGGTGGGTTGGGAAGGCCGGTCAGGGGACAGGGGCGAAACTAGAAATCACTGGGCCCCCCCTGCGAAAATGTGGATGGGGCTCCCCCATAGGTGCCAAATAATCATAATGGGGCAGCGGTTCGCCATAAAGTTAGGCCACATACAGACATCAGACCATAGTCTTTGGAAAATGAAAGATCACAGACCAATCTTACCACCCTTCCTGTAGTATAAGAGCCATACTCTACACAGTCTTTTCTATGGAGCTGAACTCCACATCAGAAAAAAATCATTGCAAGATGCTGCACACACAGATGCTGTACAGACACAAAAGATCAGTATCTGCAAAAGATCTGTTCCTGCCAAAAATCCATTCCTGCAAATTGCAATGATAGTCTATGAGATCTGCAGATCATCATACACACATGATTTAACTGACATTCATCTGCAGATCAGATCCACCAGGATGGATTTTCAGATCTGCAGATCTGCAGATGAATGTCAGTTAAATCATGTGTGTATGATGATCTGCAGATCTCATAGACTATCATTGCAATTTGCAGGAATGGATTTTTGGCAGGAACAGATCTTTTGCAGATACTGATCTTTTGTGTCTGTACAGCATCTGTGTGTGCAGCATCTTGCAATGATTTTTTTCTGATGTGGAGTTCAGCTCCATAGAAAAGACTGTGTAGAGTATGGCTCTTATACTACAGGAAGGGTGGTAAGATTGGTCTGTGATCTTTCATTTTCCAAAGACTATGGTCTGATGTCTGTATGTGGCCTAATTCTAATGCAGCAATGTTTCACCAGAAATTAATCGTAAAGTGGGGAGCATTTCACCATAAAATAATCGTACACTGGCCAGCATTCACCAGTAAATAATGGGAGCGGCAGGTCAGGGTGCGGAGAGGTAGGTCAAGGTGCTGGGTGGGCAGGTGATATTGCTTGGTGGGTGGACAGATGAGGTGCACAATAGTCCACATGGTGGAGGGCCGGCTGGCCACAAAATGCAATCTCATTGGCAGACGATTTCCCCACAAATGCAATCTCATTGGCAGACAATTTCCCCACAAATGCAATCTCATTGGCAGACAATTTCCCCACAAGTGCAATCTCATTGGCAGACTATTTCCCCACAAGTGCAATCTCATTGGCAGACGTTTTCCCCACAAGTGCAATCTCATTGGCAGACGTTTTCCCCACAAGTGCAATCTCATTGGCAGACAATTTCCCCACAAATGCAATCTCATTGGCAGACAATTTCCCCACAAATGCAATCTCATTGGCAGACAATTTCCCCACAAGTGCAATCTCATTGGCACACTATTTCCCCACAAGTGCAATCTCATTGGCAGACGTTTTCCCCACAAGTGCAATCTCATTGGCAGACGATTTCCCCACAAGTGCAATCTCATTGGCAGACGATTTCCCCACAAATGCAATCTCATTGGCAGACAATTTCCCCACAAGTGCAATCTCATTGGCAGATGATTTCCCCACAAGTGCAATCTCATTGACAGACAATTTCCCCACAAATGCAATCTCATTGGCAAACTATTTCCCCACAAATGCAATTTCATTGGCAGATGCAATCTCATTGGCAGACGATTTCCCCACAAATGCAATCTCATTGGCAGACAATTTCCCCACAAGTGCAATCTCATTGGCAGACGATTTCCCCACAAGTACAATCTCATTAGCAGACAATTTCCCCACAAGTGCAATCTCATTGGCAGACGATTTCCCCACAAATGCAATCTCATTGGCAGACGCTTTCCCCACAAATGCAATCTCAATTGGCAGACTATTTCCCCACAAATGCAATCTCATTGGCAGACAATTTCCCTACAAATGCAATCTCATTGGCAGACGATTTCCCCACAAATGCCTATCCTATCTCATTGGCAGACGATTTCCCCACAAATGAATTTACCAGACTGGAGTGACCTCCTGGACCTGTCCTGGAGTGACTGCGGCGGCTCCTGCGGCGGCGGCGACGGCTGCTGCTGGCTTGTGCGCTCCGGAGCAGTACCTATGGGTGCGGCTGCCTCCGGGTCGCACGTCGTGGGGTCGGCTCCTCCCCCCGCCAAGCTGCCTCAGTTCCCGCCGGCTGCGCCGATGTGTCACACGTAACGTGTGACATCACACAGGCAGCGCCAGCATCAGCGCAATTACAAACACCCGGCATGGAGGAGGGGGGCGGGGCGGCGGCGCAGATTACCGGCATGGAGGAGGGGGGCGGGGCGGCGGCGCAGATTACAGCGGGGCAGATTACTAAACACAGGCTCTCTGGCCGCTCTGTCACCCGTCTTTTAGCGAGCCAGAGAGCCATACGCAGGCATGAAAAGAGCCATATATGGCTCGCGAGCCATAGGTTCCCGACCCCTGCTCTACACAGTCTTTTCTATGGAGCTGAACTCCACATCAGAAAAAAATCATTGCAAGATGCTGCACACACAGATGCTGTACAGACACAAAAGATCAGTATCTGCAAAAGATCTGTTCCTGCCAAAAATCCATTCCTGCAAATTGCAATGATAGTCTATGAGATCTGCAGATCATCATACACACATGATTTAACTGACATTCATCTGCAGATCAGATCCACCAGGATGGATTTTCAGATCTGCAGATCTGCAGATGAATGTCAGTTAAATCATGTGTGTATGATGATCTGCAGATCTCATAGACTATCATTGCAATTTGCAGGAATGGATTTTTGGCAGGAACAGATCTTTTGCAGATACTGATCTTTTGTGTCTGTACAGCATCTGTGTGTGCAGCATCTTGCAATGATTTTTTTCTGATGTGGAGTTCAGCTCCATAGAAAAGACTGTGTAGAGTATGGCTCTTATACTACAGGAAGGGTGGTAAGATTGGTCTGTGATCTTTCATTTTCCAAAGACTATGGTCTGATGTCTGTATGTGGCCTAATTCTAATGCAGCAATGTTTCACCAGAAATTAATCGTAAAGTGGGGAGCATTTCACCATAAAATAATCGTACACTGGCCAGCATTCACCAGTAAATAATGGGAGCGGCAGGTCAGGGTGCGGAGAGGTAGGTCAAGGTGCTGGGTGGGCAGGTGATATTGCTTGGTGGGTGGACAGATGAGGTGCACAATAGTCCACATGGTGGAGGGCCGGCTGGCCACAAAATGCAATCTCATTGGCAGACGATTTCCCCACAAATGCAATCTCATTGGCAGACAATTTCCCCACAAATGCAATCTCATTGGCAGACAATTTCCCCACAAGTGCAATCTCATTGGCAGACTATTTCCCCACAAGTGCAATCTCATTGGCAGACGTTTTCCCCACAAGTGCAATCTCATTGGCAGACGTTTTCCCCACAAGTGCAATCTCATTGGCAGACAATTTCCCCACAAATGCAATCTCATTGGCAGACAATTTCCCCACAAATGCAATCTCATTGGCAGACAATTTCCCCACAAGTGCAATCTCATTGGCAGACAATTTCCCCACAAATGCAATCTCATTGGCAGACAATTTCCCCACAAATGCAATCTCATTGGCAGACTATTTCCCCACAAGTGCAATCTCATTGGCAGACGTTTTCCCCACAAGTGCAATCTCATTGGCAGACGATTTCCCCACAAGTGCAATCTCATTGGCAGACGATTTCCCCACAAATGCAATCTCATTGGCAGACAATTTCCCCACAAGTGCAATCTCATTGGCAGATGATTTCCCCACAAGTGCAATCTCATTGACAGACAATTTCCCCACAAATGCAATCTCATTGGCAAACTATTTCCCCACAAATGCAATTTCATTGGCAGATGCAATCTCATTGGCAGACGATTTCCCCACAAATGCAATCTCATTGGCAGACAATTTCCCCACAAGTGCAATCTCATTGGCAGACGATTTCCCCACAAGTACAATCTCATTAGCAGACAATTTCCCCACAAGTGCAATCTCATTGGCAGACGATTTCCCCACAAATGCAATCTCATTGGCAGACGCTTTCCCCACAAATGCAATCTCAATTGGCAGACTATTTCCCCACAAATGCAATCTCATTGGCAGACAATTTCCCTACAAATGCAATCTCATTGGCAGACGATTTCCCCACAAATGCCTATCCTATCTCATTGGCAGACGATTTCCCCACAAATGAATTTACCAGACTGGAGTGACCTCCTGGACCTGTCCTGGAGTGACTGCGGCGGCTCCTGCGGCGGCGGCGACGGCTGCTGCTGGCTTGTGCGCTCCGGAGCAGTACCTATGGGTGCGGCTGCCTCCGGGTCGCACGTCGTGGGGTCGGCTCCTCCCCCCGCCAAGCTGCCTCAGTTCCCGCCGGCTGCGCCGATGTGTCACACGTAACGTGTGACATCACACAGGCAGCGCCAGCATCAGCGCAATTACAAACACCCGGCATGGAGGAGGGGGGCGGGGCGGCGGCGCAGATTACCGGCATGGAGGAGGGGGGCGGGGCGGCGGCGCAGATTACAGCGGGGCAGATTACTAAACACAGGCTCTCTGGCCGCTCTGTCACCCGTCTTTTAGCGAGCCAGAGAGCCATACGCAGGCATGAAAAGAGCCATATATGGCTCGCGAGCCATAGGTTCCCGACCCCTGCACTAGAGCGATGTGATTTTATAAAAATCCCCCACAGGATTGCATTAGCAAGAGCTTTTTCAAATCACTAGCGCTTAGAAAAGACTGCTAGTGGGTTTGAGCACTCAGACTGCTGCAAAACCAACAGACATAATGACCCTTTGAAATTTCCAGTACTGAGGCTCGGTTACCACTTGAACGGATGCGAAACGGGCCCAGGCCCAGGATTATTGCTGACAGGCGGTCTGCTAACTGCAGCTCAACTCAAGTGGGAACACTGCCTAAAACATTATCAGCAATGTTTGCTTAGTCAGGGAAGTGTTTTGCCTTCCATGTACGGGACACCAGGCTAAATTTGACCTTTGCATAAATAACAACTTTAGTTTTTTCGTAAAGTTTTTTTATTTATCCATAGTTTCGAATTATATACATATTAATCTATATAACAGTACTGGCAAAGTGGGTTTCCTCCCTGGCACGATGGCTGGAGAGCACATAATCTGGCTGTGTTGGCTTACTCTTGCTCTACCCCGGCTAGGAAATCTCTTTCTAGAAAAGATCTGGTGCTGGTTAATTCAGTTGCTATATCGTTATTGGAGTCTGTGCATTATTTGAATAAGTGGGTGTCTGACCATTCTCTCCTGCTGGTTCAGTTCAGGTTTGGTACTGATTTTACTAGATCTTCTTGGAAGTTTAATGGATTTTGGTTGTCTTTATTCCCAATCCCAGACAGGACTATTGGCCAAATAACTATTTTGTAAACAATGCCAATTTATTTACAGTGTCCATAATTTGGGATACCTTTAAGTGCCATATGATGAGTTGCTTACACTCCGCTGTATCGTATATTAAGCGGGAAGCACAGGTTGAGGAGAAGAAGCTCCTCACAACATGTCAGGACTTACAGTAGAAAAGTATCATATCAATACTCCCTCTGACCAAGGCCGCCAACAGTGGCTACTGGCTTAGAGGGACCTCAACCTTTTCCTGAACCTTAAAGGAGCCATCGATCGACGGTTGGTTCGACCGTTCTGATTGAATCGGCTAGAAATCGATGCAGCAGAAAGCATGATCGATCAGATCGATTTCTGTCCAATTTTGATTGATTTGCTCAATCGGTCCGGACAGAAAATCTGGGTCGATCAGCTGCTGGCAGCAGATCGATGGCCCATACGGTTAAATTGGATCGAACGGTGCAACACTGCATTTCGATTGATTTTCAATAGATTTCATACTGAAATCTGTCCCTACTGTGTGGCACACATCAGACAGATTCCTGTCAGATTCAACCTGACAGGCATGTGACAGGAATCTATCTGATGGTTGAATCTGTTGCTAATCTATAAGTGTGTGGCCACCTTAAGTCTTATCGGGAACCAATAACTAAACTAGTGTACTATTGTTCAGACCTTAATTACCCCTAGATCGCACACGGAGCAGCTCCCCAGCACGCTGTGCATATATAAACCATTAGCGGCGAGTGGAGGGGGCATTCCTGAGGTTGGGCAGAGAGGAGAAAATACTGATACTTCCTTCCCGCCCATCATCGACGTTCTGCTCAAGTCGAATATTTCGGCTGAGCAGAGCGTGGGGCACAGTGGCCGCTGGAGAGGGAGGATGGTGCTGTGATGTATGTCACAGCACCACACATACAGCAGCGTGTAAAGTGGGTTTATATGATAGCAGTTCAGGGTACTTTAGGACTCAGGGGCCCATTAGTGTTGATCGAACAGTGTTCGACACTATTCGTTATTCCCTGATAATGGGCCGTTCGGGTTCGAGTCGAGGACAGCCAAACACCGCATGGTGTTTGTGACGATGCTCGGCCACACTGCTCGAACTCCTCCCCCTACTGTGATTGGCCGAGCATGCACCGAACTTGGCCGAGCGGTCACCCGAACGCGCTGCTCGCGCTGTGATTGGCCGAGCGGGTCATGTGGTTCGGGACTATAAATACCCGAACGCGCGTTATCGATGCCATTTGCTTTGGGGTTTAGCTTTAGGTAGGTAGGAGGGAGCGTCAGCCAGGCCAGCCACAGGGCCCTGGCCCCCAGCCTCACCGCTGACAGTAGCACCCACAGGGCCTCACACAGCACTGCTGCAGCCACAGAGGACAGAGCCTCTGCCTCACCGCTGACGGTAACACCCAGCCACCCACAGAGCCCCTGCCTCACCACTGCCAGATAGGCCAGCCACAGGGCCCTATCCTCACCGCTACCAGCACCCACAGGGCCTCTGACTCACCACTGCCAGCAGGCACTGCCAGCAGCAGTGTTGCACCAAAAGACAGTACTTTCAGTGGCAGGTGGGATCAGTTGTCTCCAAAAAAAAAACACTTTCTTGCAAATAATTTTGTGTTAGTGTTGAACCAAAAACAGTAATTTCAGTGCCAGGTGGGATCACTTGTGGCTCTAAAATAAACACAATTTATTGCTAAATCGTGGATTGGAAACGACTTCGCAACACGCCCCGACCAAGCACCATGAACATCTGTGCTGGGATAGCATGCCATTTTCAGGAATATCTCATTTCTATTACATTTATCACTGCATGGCGACAAAATGCATTGCTTTACGCATGCATTTTGTTCTCATGCAAGGCCTGGGTTGTGTCTCAAAGCGTGGCCTTCTCCTCCTGTACCTCCTCTTCCATCCTGTGTGCTGGGTTAGCGTTGCCGGTCCCATTGGTACTACGACAGCTTTTCAGGATCTCATTTGATTACCCCCCCTTGCCCCCCCCCCCCCCCCCCCACACACACACACACACACACACACACTATTTCCAAGCCATTTTGCAGAAGTTTCCCTCATTTTTTGTGGTTTTTCTTTGCAGGAATATTCGGGTCCCTATTGACTTCCATTATGTTCGGGATTCGGCACGAATATGCCAAATATCTGGACCATGTTCGGCCTAACCGAACCCGAATATCTGGATATTCAATCAACACTAGGGCCCATATGCAATTCACCTTTTCTCCTGAGTTTTCTCCTAGGTGATAGCTTCACAACTTGACATAAAATGCATTTTAAGCCACCAGAAAACAAGAAAATACTCAAAATAAATGTGCAGGCCCCCCAACTGTCCCGGATTCAGCGGGACGGTCCTGGGTTCGGGGAGGGGTCCCACAGGCAGAGGAGGGGAAAAAAAGATCAAGGCACCAGCCGCGGACGGCCGCTGAAGTGTAATGCGGGGAGGGGGGCTGACATCACTCCTCCCTCCCTCTCCATCATGGGCCCCCCTCATGAATCCCCTTGGAAATTAAGAGAACGTGCGCAGCGGGCGTTCAGTTTACCTTTCCGTTCCGGTGACCGGCATCTTTCTACTTCCTGTTTCCCATGACGCAAAACAGGAAGTAGGAAGCCGGCCACCGGAACAGTAAGGTAAACTAAACGCCCGCTGCGCACATTCTCTGCATTTCCAAGGGGATTCATGAGGTGGGCCTATGATGGAGAGGGAGGGAGGAGTGATGTCAGCCCCCCTCCCCGCATTACTCTTCAGCGGCCGTCAGCGCCTGGTGCCTTGATCTTTTTTTTCCTCTTCTGCCCACTGACACCCTCCAATCCACACCCCCAACAGAGTGGCACTCTCCGACCCACCCACCCACCCACCCAGAGTGGCACCCTCCAATCCACCTATTCAAAGTGGCACCCTTCTACCCACCCAGAGTGACACACTTCTACCCACCCATTCAAAGTGGCACCCTCCTACCCACCCACCCAGAGTGGCACCCTCCTACCCACCCAACCAGAGTGGCGCCCTCCTCCCCACCCACAGAGTGGTACCTTCCTACCCACCCTTAGTGGCACCCTCCTACCCACCCACCCAGAGTGGCACCCTCCTCCCCGTCTACCCAGAGTGGCACCCTCCTCCCCACCTCCCAGAGTGGAACCCTCCTGCCCACTACCAGAGTGGCACCCTCCTACTCCAAAGTGGCATCCTCCCAGAGTGACACCCTCCTACCAACCCATCCAAAGTGGCACCCTCCTACCCACCCAGAGTGGCACCTTCCTAATCACCCACCCAGAGTGGCACCCTCATATGCACCCACAAAGTTGCACCCTTCTACCCACCCAGAGTGGCACTCTGCTCCCCACCCAGAGTGGCACCCTCCTCCCCACTCAGAGTGGCATCCTCCTCCCCACTCACCCAGATTGACACCATCCTCCCCATCCAGAGTGGCACCATCTTTCCCAACCACTGACACCCTCCTCCCCACCTACTGGCACCCTACTCCCCATGCAGAGTGGCACCTTCCTCCCCACCCACTGACACCCTACTCCCCACCCACTGGCACCCTCCTCCTACCCACTAGCACCCTCCTCCCCACCCTCGTCCCACCCATTGTCACCCTCTCCCACCCACTGGCAAAATCTAATGTGTGGCTTAAAGTGGATCCGAGGTGAACTTTTACACATTGCATAATTGTGTTCCTTTCCTATTGTTTATAGGGCATTCCTCAAGCCAAATACTTTTTTGTTTTTGTTTTAATACTCAAATTCCCTATAAACTAAAAAAGCCACGCCCACGGGTTTTCAGAGAGCCAAGGCAGTAGCAAGGGCTCATGGGAGCTCAGTCTGGGCAGGAGGAGGGGGAGGTGTTACTAGCCATTGATTTCAGAGACAGAGGGGAGGAGGGAGGAGGAGAGGGGATTAGGCTGATGGCTCAAGATACAGATAAGCCTGCCTCTGTCTAATGTTTACAAACAACCTGGCTGCTGTCATTGTATCACAGGAATAAATAATCATATTCTATTAAAACTAGATTTGCTGTGTAAACCATCTAAACTTTATAACAAGTAACTTGTCTATATATCTTATCTAGTTAGTTTTTCATCTCGGATCATCTTTAAGGCCACACGGGGCGTGGCTTAAGTGTCCCTCTTTCTCATCTTCCGAAATTGGGAGGTATGAATGTGATAGTACTTTTTCACCAACTTTTGAGTACTTTTTCAATTGTAAAATGTAGAAAAGTTACTTTAAAGAGAAGATGAAAATTATCTCCTAGGAGATAACTCAGGTGAAAAAGTTAATTGCATCTGGGCCAGGGTGCCCAGGCTCTAATCTTCTACTTATATATGCGTCTCCTAAATGCCAAGTTCCATGAAAGGACTGGAAAAATGGAACCTCCTTGATTCATCCATTGATGATAATTGGGAAGATATTTTTTAATCTGCTAAATGCTCTTTGCCTGCTACGCATAATAGGTTGATTTAATATAATGAATTAAGCGTATTGGTCACATGTTACCTTGAACGGCAAATCATTACGAGAGGATTCTGATTGCCCCAATTGTGGTGGTAGTGATACTGACTTATTCCGTCTGCTGTAGCAGTGCCTGTAGGTACCGTGTATACTCGCATATAAGCCGACTCCCTTTCTGGCACCATACCGTAGCCACATCTCCATTAGTCCAGAACCTAAATTGTGCTTATTTGGTCTAATGGATGAGGTCAATGGTCAGTACTACTATTTAATTTTCCCAAGGAGAAAATTATTTATGGGCAGGAAAGTAGTGGTTCTGAAATGGTTTACCCCGGATCAGCCTCACTTGTCTCATTGGACCACAGGCCGATTCCCGATCAATTCCATGCTGAAATCGATCAGAAATCAGCCTTGTGACCACTGGCGTAGCATTAGGGGATGCGACCTCTGCCGTCGCGGCCCGCTCAGGGACTTTTGGAGGGCAGGAGGGGTCGCAGCATAAGAAGAGAGTGTGGCAGATCGGTGGGGAGGGGGGAAATTCCCCCCCCTCTCCCTCACCTCGGGCTCTCCTCTCAGCGCTCCCCCTACTGCAATCATTGGTGGCAGCGGCGGCGGCAGGCTGAATACATTACCTCCTTCTCGCTGGAGCTCTTCTGTTCTCTAAGAGCTTCATGCAACTTCCTGTGTAAACAGTAAGGTTGCTCTTAGAGAACGGAAGAGCTCCGGCGAGAAGGAGGTAATGTATTCAGCCTGCCGCTGCTGCCCGCTGCCACCAATGATTGCAGGAGGGGAGCGCTGAGAGGAGAGCCCGAGGTGAGAGAGAGGGGGGTATTTCCCCCCTCCCCACCGATCTGCCACACTCTCCTCTTATGCTGCGACCCCTCCTGCCCCTCAAAAGTCCCTGAGCGGGCCCTAGGGGGAGGGGGGCTCAGAATTGTTTTTGCAGGGGGGCCCGGGGATTTCTAGGTACGCCCCTGCTTGTGACGCTGCATCCGTTCACCTCGCCACCCAGACGCTGTCCTCAAATGATAAATGTCCCCCTGGTGCCCCGTGCAATATATACATTACCTGTCCACGTGTGTGACTATCTCCTCCAGTTACGGTAGCTAAATAAAGGGCAGCCTAGGTGGAAAAGGGGGCTATACCAGTTAAGGACAAACCTCCAGAACCGCTGGAATGCAATGATGTGTCAGCTTGTTAATTTGTACAGAGCCATAATAATCCAACATGCATACAGACTGTTTTGGATTGTTTGATCCTCATCAGTGCATGGCATGGATTAATTTGGCTCTATGGAGTAGGGCTTGTAACACCAGTCTGTATGAATGTTGGATTATTATGGTTTTGTACAAATTAACAAGCTGACACATCATTGCATTCCAGCGGTGATTGGAACTCAATCCCACAGCAATGCCTGCTGTTGCTATGTGGGAGAAGGGACAAAGGAGTGGAGCACGTGGTACGTCCCTGGCGGTTTGGGTGAGAATAATGCTCTTTGATAATGAAGTTACAGTATTTAGTGAATATGTATATGATTTTAATGTTCTATTCTCTTTCTTTTTCTTTTTTCCTTTTCTGGCTCGCCTTTAATCCCATTAAGATGTCAAACCTATATGGGTAAGATAAATATAATGACTTTTAACGTCAAAGGGTTTAATGAACCATGTAAACGATCAAAAATGTTGCATTAGGCACACAAACAGCATATATCTATATTAATGCTCCAAGAAACCCATTTCTCATATACCATTATTTAGGTCGAGATATTATCAAAATTGGGTTCATTGCACAAATCCGGAGGGGAAGTCCAAGGGGGTCTCGATAGGTTTGCATAGTTCCTTCCCTTGCGAAATTATAGACAGGAAAATAGATACAATGGGGAGATATTTGTTCCTTAAAATCAAACATTTAAATTGGATAATAACAACAGCTTGTATTTATTCCCCAAATCGGAATCAAGGCAAACCCCTTTTGTCTTATTTGTCTGTCTTAGATGAGTTTTCAGACGGACTGCTGGTAATTGGGGCGGATCTGAACCTTGTCATGAACCCCAACTTGGATTCCTCCTCTGGGCGATCTGTTGTTCCTAATATATTACGTAAAATTAAATACAGGTTACATACTTTGAGGCTTGTGGATGGCTGGAGGGTAGTTAACTCTGATCGAAGGGATTACACCTTTTACTCAGCTCTCCACAACTCTCATATGAGAATCGATTATTGCCTGATGTTACAGAGCATACTGGACATGCAATTTAACTGTTATATAGATCAAATGATATGGTCTGATCATTCTCCAGTAATATTCTCATTTGCCTTAGAGGCGTTTGGGAAGCGGGAATTCATTTGGCGTCTCAACAACGCATTACTACAGGACAATTTGTGCCTAGCTGATATAAAACAGGCCGTCCTTGATTTCTCGAAGATACACAAAACTGATTTGACATCTTTCCTTGTTCAGTGGGAAGCCCTGAAATGTGTTTTAAGGGGTATTTTGATATCACATGGGTCCCGTCTGAAGAAGGCGGGATCTCACCAAGTAAATTCTCTTCTAGAAGAAATCAAGGTTTTGAAGACTGCTCATAAAGCAAATAGAAATTCAGAAATGTATGCAAAACTTTCTATAGCTAGACACGAACTTCGCCGAGTTCTCAAGACCTTATCGGCTACGGAAAAGATGTCTGTGCGCCTTTATGATATGGGAAACAAATGCGGTCGAGCATTGGCAAGACTATTACATCCAAGCGCTTCTTGTAATAACATTTCACATATTAATTCTCTGCCTGGCAAACGATTATATAAACTTTTCCCTAAACGATTATATAAACCGTCTGAGATTATTAATACTTTTAAAAACTATTATTCTTCTCTGTATAATATAAAGGGGCGTTTTAGGGATTTACCAGATGGGGAATTGAGGTTGAGAATCTCAGATTACTTGGATAAGAATCCGTTACCTAGGATATCATCAGATATATTAAAATCTTTGAATGAGGATTTTTCAGAAGCGTAATTACTACATATAATTCGAACCTCCAAAAATAGCAAAAGTCCTGGCCCCGATGGCTTCACCGCACTATTTTATAAATCATTATTATCGGAATTATCACCTATAATACTAAAAGCTTTTAATAGTTTATCAAAAGTTAATCAGTTTTCTTCTCAGGCCTTACAGGCATTTATTACTGTGATACCAAAGCCAGATAAAGCTCTTGCAATGCTGGGGGGGGGGTCATACTTTCTGACCACCCAGCACAACAAGTCTAAAGCCGCATCTACACGCGTAGATGCAGCTCCGATGTTCCTTATCAATCGAGCCGCTGATGTGGCTCGATTGATAAGATCCGACAGGACGGATCTCCGCACCGCCGATTCCCTGCTCGCTCCCCGCGAAGGGACAATGGCAGGGAATCGAGCGGAAGATAAGCGGCGCCGGCAGGGACGAGCGGGGAATCGAATTAGGCGCACGTGCGGCGAGCGGGGCACGCGCGGGGACGCGGAAGAGGCGATCCAGCGGCTAATCGAGCCGCCGGATCGCGTGTAGATGCGGCTTAAGAGCTGGATAATGGAAGAGGTTACACAGGCTGCCCAGAGCAACTGCAGCTCTGGGCTTCCGATATCGCTACAAATAAAACACATTGGCAGCGCAGTGCGATGTTGCGCTGCCTTAGTTCGCACTGTACTGCCTTAGCGATAGCAAGTATATAGACAGGTACAAGACAGGACTATAGATTGGACCGTAACTAGTAGCAACCGCAGATCACAGTCACATCCACAGAAGCAGAGCAAGCTGGCTAACAACATTCACCAGCAAGCATCCACCCAGGCAAGACTACAGGATAGAACGTAACTAATAGCAACCGCAGCCTATAGTTACGTTCCCAGAAACTAGAGTAGCAGGAATACTACCAGTCACCAACATGGTGATGAGAGAATCCAAGCTATCTGGATAATGGACTTCACTGATCCTCCGCGGATGCAGCGAACGTCCATCAAGCATGGAACTAGGCAATACACAATGATAAGAAAAATAACAAACAGCTCAACTATGGGTAAATATATTATCAAGTCTGCATATATATTTATCAAGAACTAGCTAAAGCACAAGTAATAAGGTCGAATACAATAACAGAACTATACAGAGTAACAAGGTGCCCAGCAGATCAGCATACTGACCATATGACGGGCGGGGTATGAATTGGGAGGCAGACTTTTATGCTGGCATCAGCCAATGGATGCAGGTATGCAAATCTCCACACAGCTGAATGGTAATCACTCATTCCTGAGCTGGCTTGATTACCATTTGCTAGCTGGCTGTGAATGGAACAGACTCCCATAAGAAATACATGCAGAATTATGTAACAACATGTATGCAGGAAATCCAGGGCTATCTCGCCGCAGCTCAGCTGCAACAAGCAATTAGTGGAATGATGACAGCATCCTGAGCTGCCCAGAACTGCAGAGTGATTGCAAATGACAATGAGACCCATTGCAAATGCACAAATGCACAACCGAAGGCAAGCAGATAAGCCAGAACTGTCAGTTTGCAGCTCCACTGCAATGGACAGAATACGCTACAGGAGGGATCCTTACGGATCTCTCAGAGTGTGCAAACTTACGCCCCATATCTTTAATAAACTTAGACATAAAGTGTTATGCAAAAAAAAAATTTTTTTCGAACTCAGCGTATTATTGACACAAGCTGTACCGGACAGCATCACCATATTGGTTGGCGGTGGGTCTTAGGTTTGCATCATGGTTTGATCCATTCTTTAATTTTTGCTCTTATTTTGGCTTGGAAAAAAAGGCAATTATATACACACATGCACCTATACGTGAGTCCATCTACCCACTGCCATATACATAAATATATCCATACAAATGGGCACATGCACACATACTAATACTTCTGGCCCTAACTACACGCAACTAATATTGCCCTAACAAAACTAGATCTACGTACATTTTTATTTGCTGTCCGATGCTAAATATGTCAGTCAGCCAACCATATAATCATCACCACCAAATAGTGTTAGAATAGCTATATAGCATATCTATCGTGCACTTCAGTAAAATACTATAATGCATAACAACAAGACAATGCAAAAACTTTTATTCAGATCCAGCGTGGATCAACCCTATATCTATACTTTTCTTATTCACTCTAACTTTCAAACGACATTCAACCATACAGACATCCAGGCATTAGGGGGCTTATGGAGATGTAACGGGGGCCCCCCTCCATCAGCCATCCATCTGATCTTTTAGCAACCAATAGGAATTATTTCAGCTTCTAGAATTAACTCTTTAGGCTCCAGAACCTAGATTCGCCCCCTCCTCCCCCCAATCATTAATTATTTATTTATGGTTATCTGATGCTCCTACATCTCTGAGTTTAGTATTTTTTTCCCATTCAATTTTCCATTTATCCGTTTGATATCTACCTCCCTCCTCTTCCACACTTCCTTCGCTTCCCATCACTAAGTCTGACATTGTCACAATCCAATCAGTTAATCTCGGTGCGGCTGGATTTTTCCAAAATCTTGCTATCAATTTTTTTGCTGCTATTGCCGCCGGTGCCCCCAGTTTGTTGTTTGGGTTTCTCCTGCATAATAGCGTGGAACTGACATCAAAGGGGGGCTCCAGTTTAATAAAGTTCTCTATATCCTAGGTTCTCAACGAGTGGTACGCGTACCCCAGGGGGTACTTCTGATGGTTCCAGGGGGTACTCAGGCTTGATATACTTAACCAAGAATAACAAATTTGAAGTTTAAGAAAATTGTAAACCTTATTTAAACAACACCAAATTAGTGTTTTAGCTAACTAAAAGCAATAGAAAATGCTTGGAAATTGTTTAGAACCAATTATCACGTACTATGATTACATATATATTTGTCAAGGGGTACTTGTGATGTTTACTATGCTAGGGGGTACTTGGTTGAGTACAGGGTTTTAAAAGGGGTACACACCAGTAAAATGTTGAGAAACACTGCTCTATATCACGCCAAAAGTTCCTTATAATCGGACAGGACCACCACATATGAATAAGTGAGCCGGGTTCTTTATGACATCTCCAGCAATTGTCATTCCCACCTTTAAATTTAGATAACCTAACGGGAGTGAAATACCACCGTGCCATTAGTTTATAGTTGGTGAGCTGATATGCAGTATATCTGGGGGCCCAAATATGATAAAATATTTTATCCCAATCTATAGTTGTATTATGATTTAGGTCCTGTTCCCATTTTTTACAGAACTCTGGGCGTATGATACATTACGAGCGCTGTCTAACAAGAAATAGAGTTTCGATATTGTGCCTCTAACTACTGTGGGATGTAGAAAATGTTTTTCGTAGAAATTTAGGTCACTGCATATATTCATCTTATGTTTTGTAAGAAAACTTCTAACTTGGCAATGCCATAGGCCCCTCCCCGAGGTAACCATAGTATAGCTCTCCCTTGATGAGGCTTCCCTGTGTCCAGTTAAATCTAAAAGTGTACCCTCCAGAGGGAGCCAACTTCTGCAAAACCAACCTCGAGATAAGCATGGTTGGAAATCCGGGTTATTCCTCAAGGTAGTTAAAAGAGAAATACCACTGTTTTTACGCCAATGTTCTATTGCTTCAATATGTGTTTTTATTGCAGGAACCAAAAGGGGGTGTTTCTGAGATTATATAAGATTTTGGACTCTGTGGGGGTACCAAGATTCCAGTTTTATGCTAAATGAATAGCTAAATTAATAGCGGAACGCCTAAAACCAAATATACCGGACCTGATTCATAATGATGAGGCTGGTTTTGTCATGCGCAGAGAAACAAGAGACAATTTATTGAAAACTACCTTGATTGAATATGCACGTACTAAGGGGATCCCTTGTTGCCTTATGTCTGTCGACGCCAAGAAGGCGTTCGACAGGGTCCACTGATCATTTTTAGAACTGACATTACAGCATCTGGGTTTCAATATTGGGGTAGTGGAAAAGATTATGGCATTGTACAGTGCTCCTACAGCTAGGGTTAAGATCAGTGGACTTCTGTCGGACGCCTTCCGGATTTTTAACGGAACTCGCCAGGGTAGGCCTCTATCTCCATTACTTACTTACTATGTACTTACCATGGAGCATTTAGCTTCTGCGATTCGGCTAAATGCTTCTATAAGGGGAATTGAGGTCGGAGACAATCATTATAAATTAGCGCTATATGATGTATTATTATATATCTTTTCCCCTATCATATCTATACCTAATATTTTATCAGAAATTAACCTTTTCAGTGACCTAGGTAATTTTAAAATCAACATGTCTAAAACAGAGATTCTGAATTTCACATTGCCTCGAGAGGTGTCTCGCTGAATCCAAAAAAACCTTTTCATTCAAATGGCAATACAACCAGATCAGATACCTGGGGATTGATATTACATCTAACCCTACAGACCTGTTTGGCTCTAATTACATCCCTCTGTTGAACAAGGTCTAAAATTCTCTCACTAAACCGAATTATAGTAAACCATCTTGGTTAGGACGCATTAACGTCCTTAAAATGGATATCCTGCCTAAGTTCCTCTATCTCTTTCAAGCGATTCCTTTAAGGGTCCTGAATTCTTATTTTAAAGTTATAAAATCTGCTTTTATAAAATATCTATGGGGACACCGTAAACCGGCGCGTCTAAGTTATAATTCATTACGCAAACCAATTATGGACGGCGGGCTAGCTCTCCCAGATATAGAAATATATTTCAAAGCCACTATTCGTACACATATCGTAGACTGGTTCAGAAACCGAGATACAAAACAATGGGTTCTGCTGGAATCAAAAATTTCAAACATAGATATGAGAGTGTTACTTTGGACTCCTGTTCCTGCTAGGAGGATCTGTGGAGTCCTACCTTCACGGGTCCGACAGGTCCTCCGTGTTTGGGAGTCCATATGTTCCCCAAACGATATGCTCTTTTCTACTCCAGGCCCTTCGAAATCTCTTTTTGATAATTTAGCCTTTCCCCCAGGAGTCAGAGTCAATACTTTCTTAAGATATAATAGATCTGACTGGCCCCAACTGCGTAATATAGTGCAGTCCCAAATAAATAAGGACCATATAGATATTAGGGCTGGGGAGGAGGGCCTGGATATTTCTCTGAGATGGCTAGAGTCCATTCAATTCAGAGCATATTTAGCTTCAATAATCCCTATAAATAGTATTCATGAGGATCTAACAAGGTTTGAAGAGTTATTTGTTGCGGTAGTTAATCCTACACATATACTGTCACAGCTCTATCAGATATTATTAGGCTTCTTGCCTAACACATTTTTTAGGGTATGGGAATGGTGGGAATCTGACCTTCAAAAAATGTTTTCTCTGAATCAATGGGGAAGGGCCCTTATAATGACACATAAAATCTCTATACCTAACAGTATTAAAGAACGTAATTATAGAAATATGACCCATTGCTTCCGTACCCCCTTATTTAATAGTAAGTGGGACCCTTCGGGCTCTACGACCTGCTGGAGATGCGGAATTTAGGACGGGGACTTCCTCCACATGTGGTGGAGCTGTATTATAGTCAAGCCGGTTTGGGAGACGGTGTTTGATTGGTATGAGGGGATGTATTCTTGGTGTAGTTCCTCGTTCTCCTGAAATAGCCCTACTATCGATGTATCCAGGGTCTGTTAAATAAATTCATTATTACACCATCTAATGACTGCAGCCAGAACTCTGATAGCCCGATATCGGAGGTCTGAGTATTCTCCCGGGGCAGCAGACCTGATTGATAACTTAAATAAAATTATGCGGATGGAGGAACTGGTGCTTGCTGCCCAGGGTAGAATGGGCAGATTTAACAATGTATGGGCCAAATGGCTCAATTTTCAGGAGAAACTTACGAATGGAAACTAGAACAGTTTATATGTATTACTAACACACTATATAAGACCTGAAAAACCCTAAGACGTTATGTAATATTAAGATTAAAACTTGTTATAGAAGTTAGAATTTAATTAGTATCTGTCACCCCTGTCTGCCTAAATTTGGGATGACGAGACCTAAAAGGAGGGAATCTGACCCTTTTCTTTTTTTTTTTTCTCTCTCTCTTTCTTCTCTTTTCTTTTTTCCTTTTTTTTCCTTTCTTTTATTCTTTTTCCTTCAGATTTTTTGGGTTATTTCATTTATGCTGTATTGTTTTCTTTTTCTGTTCTGATATAATTACAGTCTCTGAGATTTATAATCCACGTACATTGTAAGTCAAAGAAGACACTACTAATTAATCATTAATATCCACCGACAGACTGTACACACACTGTACTGTCTGCTGAAAACCCGCCCAGCGGGAGGTGACGACGGACCCGTCGTTGCCTTCCATCAGGCGTGTGTAGGAGCCTTAATGCTCCCAAGCTTGTTAAGTGATCCTCAGCATGAGACGAATGAGCTCATTGTGATGGAACTCACCTGGTCACCAGAAGCTGCTCACTATTGCACCACCCCATTGTCCTTCCTTATCTTTCCATTGACAATACTGCTCTGTTATGCTAGGTACACAATATGAGATTTTCTGGCAGACTTACTGTTTGATCGATTATTTTCAACATATCCGATCTGATTTCCGATCGCTTTCTGATTTTGCGATTGATTTCGGAAATAGATTGGAAAAGGATCGGAAATAAATCTCATAGTGTGTACCTAGCATTACAGCATTTGTTTCCTGTAGTGTTGCGGCAACATAAATTCAGAGTGTGTTCAGGACTTTTATTTTCAGATACGATCTTACTTTGTGGACAGCCAGGAGGGGCAGCACAGAGCTCCAACTCAGAAAGTGCAATGTCCCTGATACTGGAGTATAACAAAGTAGAGGTTCATCTCTGACAGTTTACAAACACGGCAGGTTTGCTTTAAACAAGGACTAATATGCTAAAGTAATTTTATTGTATAAAGTCTGCCTGCTTTTCCACTATTCCAGATTGTTTCACTATCTATCAGTATGCTGCTTTAGCTAACAGGAAGACTGGCATCCAGGAAGTCCACCACCTACGTAACCACCCACGCTCCCAGCTGCCAGTTATCAGTGTGTAATGAACTGCTACTTCTGTTCAATACATGCTATGCTCAATTTCCTTCTTAAAGCAGACCTAAAGCAAAGCTAGGGAAAAGAAAAAGAGCATGTGATGAAATTATATAATCAAAAGTTACCTTAAGAAAAATCTGCTTCTATACATTTTCTGTACTTTAAAGAGACACTGAAGCGAAAAAAAAAAAATGATATTATGGTTTGTATGTGTAGTACAGCTAAGAAATAAAACATTAAGATCAGATACATCAGCCTAATTGTTTCCAGTACAGGAAGAGTTAAGAAACTCCAGTTGTTATCTCTATGCAAACAAGCCATTAAGCTCTACGACTTTCAAAGTCGTGGAGAGGGCTGTTATCTGACTTTTATTATCTCAACTGTTATTGAACTATTTACTTTTTCTCTGCCAGAGGAGAGGTCATTAGTTCACAGACTGCTCTGAAAGAATCATTTTGAATGCTGAGTGTTGTGTAATCTGCACATATTAGAGAATGATGCAATGTTAGAAAAAACACTATATACCTGAAAATAAAAATATGAGAATATTTTCTTTGCTGCTAATCTTCTAGTAATTATTCATAGTACACAACCAATTCACTATATCATATTTTTTTTTTCGCTTCAGTGTCTCTTTGACAGATTGGAGCAAATGTAATAAATCTATGTTTAACTAAGAATAAGGTGATCAGAGCTCTTGAATATTACTAATCGTTAATGATGAAGGAGGTAAAGTGAAAAAGTAATATAATTTTTCTCCTTGCTTGCTAAAGCACTGGGACCCCCGAAAATCCACTTGTCGCCAGCGCGCAGGCACAATAGTGGCTTTACAATGGCTTCCAGTTGAAATAGCCAAAACCGATCGGGTTCTCACTACTGCGCAGGTGCAGATGCCTTGCGCCCTTTCAGTAGAACAAACCCAATTGGGCTCTGCTATTTCTGCCAGAGCCCGAGTGAAAGCAGGCGACTGCTGAGGTTATTGTTTACTTTTTTTTCCTGGGGGTTCCAGAGGTGAAAGGGGTCGGCAAGGGATGACGGGAGAAGCCTCTTTAGGATCCAGAGGTTTCCCCCTCTCAGGGTGAGTGCCCCCCTGGGGAGGTTTTTATCCTTACAGGTTTACTTTAGAAAACATGCTATTTATAAAATGTGAAAACATCTCCTGTGAGGAAACAGGAGAAAAGTGAATTGAATAAGGGCCTATGCGATGTGTGTTGGGTTATGCATTATAATGTGTACAAAATGCAGTGCACACTCTGCATGTTTCACAGTGGGAGTTGTGTTGTGTTCCCTGTTTATTATTTTGTAAAATGCTGGCCTGAAGAGATCAGGGCATTTCAACATGAACTGTGTTGGACCAGGATCCAGGTTGCAGGTAGTACGGGGAAGGTTTAGAAGGATATCTGAGATATCTTCTTCGGCAATTACCTTGACATCAGAGAATAGCATTAGGTTGTTTTTGTATCCATTATGAGGTTCTACATAGGTTTTCGGTGTTGATGATTTAATGTCAAACCATATAAAGATGAGACTTTAAGAAGAAGAGAGCAAATTTCTCCCACAGGACCTTTGAGGATGTGATTTTGGGTTTCTGGCAACATTGGTTCCATAGACTGTCAACAATGCGGAACAGCTGGGTGGGTTTGTTGGCTGCTTTTGCAATTTCTTGTGTTTAAAAAAAAAGACTTTTTCTTGTTGATCATTGTCTGGTAATTTATTTATTTTTTTTGACGACTGATGTTTGCGCCATTGTCCTTCCAGTCTATGTCCTGGTTTCTTTAGTTCCTTTATGGAGTTGTCAAACCATCATGCTTGAATTATCAGTGTGGAATGTTTGTTGTGTAAATTATGCATAGCAGTAATATTTAAGGACCATGGAGTTGAGGTGTAAGCTATGTTCTGTCACTCCATCCATATTAATGTTGTTCTGAAGATGCTGAGGTGACAGACCTTTCAAGGAACAATATTTTGTGAGCTCTCTTACTGGGTTGTAAGGGAGAAGAGCATAGTGTAATGGTTTGATCAAACTAGAGGGTTGATTTCCATATTGAATATTGACAGTCCTCAATGGAATATTAGGTCCAAACTTGTGTGTAGGGAGGTTAATGGCTTGAGAGAAGCCCAGCTCATTCATAGTGTGAAGTAGCTCACTTCCTAGCTGGGAGGCTGGTACAGGTCCAGGAACCTTTAAGGGGCCCATACACTGAACGATTTTCCGGCCGATATACATCCGTTTCGATCACAGTGATCGAAACGGCTGTGAAATCGCTGCGCACACTGCTGACAGAACGATCGTTTTCCATCCGAAATCGATCGTTCCCGTCGACCCATCCGTGCGGAAGATTGTTCTCGATCGCCGGCGAGTCAGGAGTGCGTCGTTAGCGGCGTTTGAATGCCCGACGACCGACGCAATACAGCGGTAATACAATACCTGCTCCAGCCGGCGTGAGTCCCCTGGTCTTCTTCTCCGCTTCGGGCTTCGGAGCTACACAGAACTTCCTCTACTGTTTAAACTTCCCCTGGACAGGAAGTTCAGTAGCCGGAGCGGAGCCGGAATGGAGAAGAAGACAGCAGAGAGGGACTCGCGCCGGCCGGAGTAGGTAATGTATGCGGGGGGTGGGGGGGCTGGTTCAGCAGCGGCAGCTCCACAGATTGTGATCGGTTTCAGGCTGAAATCGATTCACAATCTGTTTGCAGTAAAGGTGGCCATACGATCCCTCTCTGATCAGATTTGATCAAAGAGGGATCTATCTGTTGGTCGAATCTGATGGCAAATCGACCAGTGTGTAGAGTTGGGCTGAACGGTTCGCCTGCGAACGGTTCCATGCGAACTTCAGTGGTTCGCGTTCGCGTCCCGCAGGCGAACCTTTGCGGACGTTCGGTTTGCCCCATAATGCACATGGAGGGTCAACTTTGACCCTCTACATCACAGTCAGCAGGCCCAGTGTAGCCAATTAGGCTACACTAGCCCCTGGAGCCCCACCCCCCCTTATATAAGGCAGGCAGCGGCGGCCATTACGGTCACTCGTGTGCTGCCTGCGTTAGTGAGAGTAGGGCGAGCTGCTGCAGACTGTCTCTCAGGGAAAGATTAGTTAGGCTTAACTTGTTCCTGTCTGGCTGCATACCTGTTCTGTGAACCCACCACTGCATACCTGTGCTGTGAACCCACCACTGCATACCTGTGCTGTGAACCCACCACTGCATACCTGTGCTGTGAACCCACCACTGCATACCTGTTCAGTGAACCCACCACTGCATACCTGTGCTGTGAACCCACCACTGCATACCTGTTCAGTGAACCTGCCACTGCATACCTGTTCTGTTCAGTGGACCCGCCACTGCATACCTGTTCATTGAACCCACCACTGCATACCTGTGCTGTGAACCCACCACTGCATACCTGTTCTGTGAACCCACCACTGCATACCTGTTCAGTGAACCCGCCACTGCATACCTGTTCTGTTCAGTGGACCCGCCACTGTATACCTGTTCAGTGAACCTGCCACTGCATACCTGTTCTGTTCAGTGGACCCGCCACTGTATACCTGTTCATTGAACCCACCACTGCATACCTGTGCTGTGAACCCACCACTGCATACCTGTTCTGTGAACCCGCCACTGTATACCTGTTCTGTTTAGTGAACCCGCCACTGTAAACCTGTTCTGTTTCGTGAACCCGCCACTGCATACCTGTTCTGTTCAGTGGACCCGCCACTGTATACCTGTTCAGTGAACCCGCCACTGCATACCTGTTCTGTTCAGTGGACCCGCCACTGTATACCTGTTCAGTGAACCCGCCACTGCATACCTGTTGTGTTCAGTGAACCTGCCACTGCATACCTGTTCTGTGAACCCGCCACTGTATACCTGTTCTGTTCAGTGGACCCGCCACTGTATACCTGTTCTGTTTAGTGAACCCGCCACTGCATACCTGTTCTGTTCAGTGGACCCGCCACTGTATACCTGTTCATTGAACCCGCCACTGCATACCTGTTCTGTTCAGTGGACCCGCCACTGTATACCTGTTCAGTGAACCCGCCACTGCATACCTGTTCTGTTCAGTGGACCCGCCACTGTATACCTGTTCAGTGAACCCGCCACTGCATACCTGTTCTGTTCAGTGGACCCGCCACTGTATACCTGTTCATTGAACCCACCACTGCATACCTGTGCTGTGAACCCACCACTGCATACCTGTTCTGTGAACCCGCCACTGTATACCTGTTCTGTTTAGTGAACCCGCCACTGTATACCTGTTCTGTTTAGTGAACCCGCCACTGTATACCTGTTCAGTGAACCCGCCACTGCATACCTGTTGTGTTCAGTGAACCCGCCACTGCATACCTGTTGTGTTCAGTGAACCTGCCACTGCATACCTGTTCTGTGAACCCGCCACTGTATACCTGTTCTGTTTAGTGAACCCGCCACTGTATACCTGTTCTGTTTAGTGAACCCGCCACTGCATACCTGTTCTGTTCAGTGGACCCGCCACTGTATACCTGTTCAGTGAACCCGCCACTGCATACCTGTTGTGTTCAGTGAACCTGCCACTGCATACCTGTTCTGTGAACCCGCCACTGTATACCTGTTCTGTTCAGTGGACCCGCCACTGTATACCTGTTCAGTGAACCCGCCACTGCATACCTGTTCTGTTCAGTGGACCCGCCACTGTATACCTGTTCATTGAACCCACCACTGCATACCTGTGCTGTGAACCCACCACTGCATACCTGTTCTGTGAACCCGCCACTGTATACCTGTTCTGTTTAGTGAACCCGCCACTGTATACCTGTTCTGTTTAGTGAACCCGCCACTGTATACCTGTTCAGTGAACCCGCCACTGCATACCTGTTGTGTTCAGTGAACCCGCCACTGCATACCTGTTGTGTTCAGTGAACCTGCCACTGCATACCTGTTCTGTGAACCCGCCACTGTATACCTGTTCTGTTTAGTGAACCCGCCACTGTATACCTGTTCTGTTTAGTGAACCCGCCACTGCATACCTGTTCTGTTCAGTGGACCCGCCACTGTATACCTGTTCAGTGAACCCGCCACTGCATACCTGTTGTGTTCAGTGAACCTGCCACTGCATACCTGTTCTGTGAACCCGCCACTGTATACCTGTTCTGTTTAGTGAACCCGCCACTGTATACCTGTTCTGTTTAGTGAACCCGCCACTGCATACCTGTTCTGTTCAGTGAACCCGCCACTGTATACCTGTTCAGTGAACCCGCCACTGCATACCTGTTGTGTTCAGTGAACCTGCCACTGCATACCTGTTGTGTTCAGTGAACCTGCCACTGCATACCTGTTCTGTGAACCCGCCACTGTATACCTGTTCTGTTCAGTGAACCCACCGCATCAGTGCGCATACCTGTGCAGTTAAGTGAACCCACCTACCTACGTGAGTGCACGCAGTGTGATATACCACTCCGTGCATACCCGATATGGACAGAACAGGTAGAGGAAGAGGTAGTGCCAGAGCCAGAGGAAGGCCACCCGGCAGATCTGCGCGAGGTCGTGTAAATGTAATTTCGTGTGGACCTGGCCCACAGTACAGTGCTCGGAAGAAGGCACGTCCCATCACCTCCCAAGATTGTCAGGACGTGGTTGAGTATTTAGCGACACAGAACACCTCATCTTGCTCAGCCACCAGCGCTACTACTAGCACCACTTCCGCTGCATTTGACACTTCGCAAGAATTATTTAGTGTTGAAATCACTGATGCACAGCCATTGTTGTTACAGCCAGATGAATTTTCACCAGCTCATATATTTGAGTTACCCGGCAACACTATGGATGTAACGTGTAAGGAGAATGAAGGACCTACTGATGGTGCATGTTTGGATTTGTCTGAGGCAAGCGAAGCTGGGCAGGATGATTACGATGATGACGATGATAGGGATCCTCTGTATGTTCCCAATAGAGGAGATGAAGAGGGGGACAGTTCAGAGGTGGAGTCAGAGAGTAGTAGGATGAGAGAAGTTGCTGAAAGAAGCTGGGGCAGCTCTTCGTCAGAAACAGCTGGTGGCAGAGTCCGGCACCATGTATCGCCACCTATGTACAGCCAGCCAACTTGCCCTTCAGCATCAGCTGCTGAGGTGACGGTCCCCATAGTGCCCACATCCCAGGGTGGCTCAGCGGTGTGGAAATTTTTTAATGTGTGTGCCTCAGATCGGACCAAAGCCATCTGTTCGCTCTGCCAACAAAAATTGAGCCGTGGAAAGGCCAACACTCATGTAGGGACAAGTGCCTTACGAAGGCACCTGGAGAAAAGGCACAAACAGCAATGGGATGGCCACCTGAGCAAAAGCAGCAGCAGCACACAAAAGCAAAGCCACCCTCCTTCTCCTCTTCCTCCTCCATCAGGTGCATTATCTGCTTCTGCCGCTTTCTCCCTTCCACCTTCACAGGCACCCTCCTCCACTCCGCCTCTGCCCTTGAGCGGTTCCTGCTCCTCTGCCCACAGCAGCAGTCAGGTGTCCGTGAAGGAAATGTTTGAGCGGAAGAAGCCAATTTCGGCCAGTCACCCCCTTGCCCGGCGTCTGACAGCTGGCGTGGTGGAACTGTTAGCTCGGCAGCTGTTACCATACCGGCTGGTGGACTCTGAGGCCTTCCGTAAATTTGTGGCCATCGGAACACCGCAGTGGAAGATGCCAGGCCGCACTTATTTTTCGAGAAAGGCCATACCCCAACTGCACCGTGAAGTTGAGAGGCAAGTGGTGTCATCTCTTGCGAAGAGCGTTGGGTCAAGGGTACACCTGACCACGGATGCCTGGTCTGCCAAGCACGGGCAGGGCCGCTACATTACCTACACAGCCCATTGGGTGAACCTGGTGGTGAACGATGGCAAGCAGGGCGCAGCGGACCAAATTGTGACACCTCCACGGCTTGCAGGCAGGCCTCCTGCCACCTCCTCTCCTCCTGCTACATGCTCTTCGCTGTCCTCCTCCTCCTTGGCTGAGTGGCAGTTCTCCTCTCCAGCTACACAGCCCCAGCTCCGCAGGGCCTATGCTGCATGCCAGGTAAGACGCTGTCATGCCATCTTAGACATGTCTTGTCTCAAAGCGGAGAGTCACACTGGAGCAGCTCTCCTGGCTGCTCTTAAGAAACAGGTGGATGAGTGGCTGACCCCGCACCACCTGGAGATAGGCAACGTGGTGTGCGACAACGGCAGCAATCTGCTTGCCGCTTTGCATATGGGGAAGCTGACACACATACCCTGCATGGCACATGTCATGAATCTAGTGGTTCAAAGATTTGTGGCAAAGTACCCTGGCTTAGCGAATGTCCTGAAGCAGGCCAGGAAGTTCTGTGGGCATTTGAGGCGGTCTTACACAGCCATGGCACGCTTTGCGGAAATTCAGCGCAAAAACAACATGCCGGTGAGACGCCTCATTTGCGATAGCCCGACTCGCTGGAACTCGACCCTGCTCATGTTCTCCCGCCTGCTAGAACAGAAGAAAGCCGTGACCCACTACCTCTACAACTACAGTAGAATGAAACAGTCTGGAAAGATGGGGATGTTCTGGCCCGACAACTGGACACTGATGGAAAATGCATGCAGGCTCATGCGGCCGTTTGAGGAGGTGACCAACCTGGTGAGCCGCAGTGAGGGCACCATCAGCGACTTAATTCCCTACGCTTACTTCTTGGAGCGTGCTGTGCATAGAGTGGCGGATGAAGCTGTGAATGAGCGTGACCAGGAACCGTTACGGCAGGAACAGGCATGGGACCAATTTTCATCAGACCCAGCTGTTTCCTCAACACCTGCGGCAGCACAGAGGGGGGAGGAGGAGGAAGAAGAGAAGTCGTGTGCAGAAGACGAGTCAGACTCAGAGGATGATGAGCAAGGTGTTTCTTTGGGGGAGGAGGAGGAGGAGGGGACAGCGGCAGGAGAACAACCTCAGCAGGCATCGCAAGGGGCTTGTGCTGCTCAACCTTCCCGTGGTATTGTTCGCGGCTGGGGGGAGGAGGTTGACTTACCTGACGTCACTGAGGAAGAGCAAGAGGAGATGGAGGGTACTGGATCCGACTTTGTGCAGATGTCGTCTTTTATGCTGTCCTGCCTGTTGAGCGACCCCCGTATAAAAAACCTCAAGGGGAATGAGCTGTACTGGGTGGCCACACTACTAGACCCTCGGTACAGGCACAAAGTGGCGGACCTGTTACCAACTCACCGGAAGGTGGAAAGGATGCAGCACATGCAGAACCAGCTGTCAACTATGCTTTACAATGCCTTTAAGGGTGATGTGACGGCACAACGCCAGCAAGGTACCACTGCCACTAATCCTCCTCCCGTGTCCACGCAGTCAAAGACAGGACGCTCCAGCGATCTCATGGTGATGTCGGACATGCGGACGTTCTTTAGTCCAACGCCTCGCCGTAGCCCTTCCGGATCCACCCTCCACCAACGCCTGGAACGGCAGGTAGCCGACTACCTGGCCTTAAGTGTGGATGTAGACACTGCTGTGAACAGCGATGAGGAACCCTTGAACTACTGGGTGCGCAGGCTTGACCTGTGGCCAGAGCTGTCCCAATTTGCCATCCAACTTCTCTCCTGCCCTGCCGCAAGCGTCCTGTCAGAAAGGACCTTCAGCGCAGCTGGAGGCATTGTCACAGAGAAGAGAAGTCGCCTAAGTCACAAAAGTGTTAAGTACCTCACCTTTATCAAAATGAATGAGGCATGGATCCCGGAGGGCTGCTGCCCGCCCCAAGACTAAGTCAGTCCCCGCACACACAGCATCTCTGCCTGCACGCCGTGTGACTGGCTGCCTGGCCTGCCCCAAGAAGACTAAGTCGCTCCCAGTCCCTCCACACAGCATGTCTGCCTGCAGGCCGCTTGACTACCTTCTCCGCCACCACCAACAGGGTCCGGGACTCCAGGCGGATTGCTGAATTTTTTAGGCCGCTGCTAGCAGCGGCCGCTGTAATAATTTTTCTGGTGCGTGTACATGACTGCCTAATTTTTCTGGCTGCACTGCGGGCAGCTGCAACAACAAAAGAAAAGGCATGTACATGCGCCCATTCCCCTTCGTGATCATTACCTTGCCGTGGTGAAGGGGCTTGCGTATCACAATGAAGCAATGACCGGCGCCTAGATGAGTGTTTCTCGGGGGGCACACCCACGATAATAAGGTCGTTGCCTCATTGTGGTCAGACCAAATTTGATCAGCTGGACAGTCACTGTTCTGTCATTCAGCTACATCAGCCAGGCGACCATATGGGCTGTAAAGCCACCAAAACCTACACTCTCGCCATGGTGCGCACCAGTCCATCACGGCCGTCACTACACAAACAGCTGTTTGCGGTGCGTTACACGGTGAGTTTGGTGTGTCGGTGTGAAGCAGTACCTTAATTACACTACCTGATTGATGTATACACATGCAAGATGTTTGAAAGCACTTTAGGCCTGTCATTTAGCATTCAATGTGATTTCTGCCCTTAAAACGCTGCTTTGCGTCAAATCCAGATTTTTCCCCGGGACTTTTGGCATGTATCCCACTCCGCCATGCCCCCCTCCAGGTGTTAGACCCCTTGAAACATCTTTTCCATCACTTTTGTGGCCAGCATAATTATTTTTTTTTTTCAAAGTTCGCATCCCCATTGAAGTCTATTGCGGTTCGCGAACTTTAACGCGAACCGAACCTTCCGCGGAAGTTCGCGAACCAGCTTCGCGAACCTAAAATCGGAGGTTCGGCCCAACTCTACCAGTGTATGGCCACCTTTAGTCACCTTGATGACATGGCCCCAAAAAGGTCACTAATTGTATTCACAATTAGTGCCATCTTTTACATGCTCAAAACAAGTATTTTAAAATCACAATTATTAAACAACTTTAAGAAGTTGGACCACTTTTGTTCAGTAAAATATCACTGATAAGAGGCGACCAACGACTGATAAGACACAGCTTAAGTCAATCCAACAGTTGGATTGACTTGAGCTGCATCTTATCAGTCGTTGGTCACCTCTTATCAGTGATATTTTACTTGACAAAAATTGGCCAACTTCTTCAAGTTGTTTGATAATCAGTGGTGTAGCATTAGGGGATGCAGGGGTAGCGACCGCATCGGGGCCCTTGGGTTTGAGGGGCCCACCCCTCAAACACAGTATTAGCTTTTTATTGGTCTTGTGCTGATAATTTGGGTGCATGTCATATCGGCGCGGCTCAGTTCGGCACGGGGAGAGCCTAATGACAGCTCTCCCTGCTGCTGCTAAACTCTGAGGCGGCGTTAAATACTATTCCCCCTCCGAGTTGTCGCAACTCGGAGGGAGATATAATTCGGGGTCTGGCAGCTGACCCCCAATTACGTGCCCAAAAGGAAAAATTAGGTCAACAGTTGGGCAATATATTTTTTATATTCGCCTAGATTACCTAGTGTGGGGAAAGACGTCTCTTGGCTACTCCCTACACTCAAATAATCAATGCCGGAAAATAAGTACACCCATTGAGGCTACTTACACACCAAGACGTTGCGTTTTAGGGGACGTTATGGTCGCATAACGTGCCCCTAACGCAACGCATGGTGGTGCGGGAGAGGACGGTTGAGTGAGCTGCGTTAGGCGGCTCTATCCGCATAAGGTCTCCCAGGCAGGCGCGGAGCTAGGGGGGGTCGGGGTAGGACAAGTGCCCCGGTGCGCCGGGTCCCCAAGGGCGCCCAGCTGAGCTTCGGGGTTTTTTTTTTTTTGCGGGGCTGAGGGGAGCAGCGTAGAGAAGAGCGGACGGTGGGGAAGGGGGGCCATCTCCCCCCTCCTTCCCTCACCTTAGGTGCTCTCTCTCTCCCTCGCTGTCCCCTCCAATGTCTTTCCGGTGGCTGGCAGCGGCGGGCGGAACTCACCTCCGTCTCGCTCCAGCGCCGGCCGGAAGTTCGGGTGCACAGCCGCTGCTCTGGTCTGAACCAGACCGGAGTAGCGGCAGATCCATCCGGCGCTGCGATGAGACGGAGGTAAGTTCCGCCCGCCGCTGCCAGCCACCGGACAGACATTGGAGGGGACAGCGAGGGAGAGAGAGCAGCTCTTCCTCTTCTCTGCGCTGCTCCCCTCCTGCTGGGGAGGGGGACACCTGGCTACCTACTCTGGGCACCTATACCTCTGGCTACCTACTCTGGGCACATATACCCCTGGCTACTGGCTACCTACTCTGGGCACATATACCCCTGGCGACCTACTCTGGGCACATATACCCCTGGCTACCTACTCTGGGCACATATACCCCTGCCTACATATATTGGGCACATATACCCCTAACTACATATACTGGGCATATACCCCTGGCTACCTACTCTGGCCACATATAACCCTGGCTACCTACTCTGGGCACATATACCCCTGCCTACATATAATGGGCACATATACCCCTAACTACATATACTGGGCATATACCCCTGGCTACCTACTCTGGGCACATATACCCCTGGCTACCTACTCTGGGCACATATACCCCTGCCTACATATACTGGGCATATATACCCCTGGCTACATATACTGGGCATATATACCCCTGGCTACATATACTGGGCATATATACCCCCTGGCTACGTGGACTGGGCATATATACCCCCTGGCTACATATACTGGGCATATATACCCCTGGCTACATATACTGGGCATATATACCCCCTGGCTACGTGGACTGGGCATATATACCCCCTGGCTACTTATACTGGGCATATATACCCCTGGCTACATATACTGGGCAAATATACCCCTGGCTACATATACTGGGCATATATACCCCCTGGCTACGTGGACTGGGCATATATACCCCCTGGCTACATATACTGGGCATATATACCCCTGGCTACATATACTGGGCATATATACCCCCTGGCTACGTGGACTGGGCATATATACCCCCTGGCTACTTATACTGGGCATATATACCCCTGGCTACATATACTGGGCATATATACCCCTGGCTACATATACTGGGCATATATACCCCCTGGCTACGTGGACTGGGCATATATACCCCCCTGGCTACATATACTGGGCATATATACCCCTGGCTACATATACTGGGCATATATACCCCTGGCTACATATACTGGGCATATATACCCCTGCCTATATATACTGGGCATATATACCCCCTGCCTACATATATTGGGCATATATACTCCTGGCTACATATACTGGGCATATATACCCCCTGGCTACGTGGACTGGGCATATATACCCCCTGGCTACATATACTGGGCATATATACCCCTGGCTACATATACTGGGCATATATACCCCTGGCTACATATACTGGGCACATATACGCCTGACTATATATACTGGGCACATATTATTCTCCTGGCTACATATACTGGGCATATATACCACTGGCTACATATACTGGGCACATATACCTCTGGCTACATATACTGGGCACACATACCCCTGCCTACATATACTGGGCACATATACCCCTGGCTAACTGTTCTGTGGACATCTCTACCCCTGGCTACCTGTTCTGGGGACATCTATACCGCTGGCCACCTATTCTGGGGACATCTATACTGCTGGCCACCTATTCTGGGGACAACTATAGACCTGGGGCTACCTATTTTTGGGGAACCACGTCAGATTGAGTGTATTTTGGAGAACTGCTGCCAGGTGAGAGGTGTCTACCATATTAAGGGGGCATTCTACCTATTTATGTGAAATGCTGTCTATTTATGTGACTCATGACTGCTGAATTTGTCTTTTTGGGGGCCTCATGGTTACTGAATTTGTCTTGTTCAGGGCCTCATGATTTGTTGGGGGCCTCAAGATCGCTGAATTTGTCTTGTTGGGGGCCTCATGATTGCTGAATTTGTCTTGTTGGGGGCCTCATGATTGCTAAATTTGTCTTGTTGGGGGCCTCATGATTGCTGAGTTGGTTATGTTGGGGGCCTCATGATTGCGGAATTTGTCTTGATGGGGGGGGGGCTCATGATTGCTGAATTTGTCTTGGAACATGCTGGAAGGTACATACTGAGGGAGGGTGGGTGAGCGTGAGCCTGCTAACCTCCATATACACTTGGCTCCACCCATAACCACGCCCACATTTATTATGTGACCACGCCCCGTTTTGGCACGGCGGCGCGCCGCATCCTTGACTTTGGGGGGGCGCATTAATAGTCTTTGTCCCTGGGCGCTGAAAATCCTAGCTACGCCTCTGCTCCCAGGGTGGCGCTGATTGGCCGGCGGGACCACGTGATGCGGAGCGAGACACTCCGCATCACTTGGTTCCGCCGGCCAATCAGCGGCCGCCAGTGCAGTGCATATTAAGTAGCCATGTGCGCGGCTACTGTAGCTGCATCTCCCCGCCTCCTCTCCGCCCCCCACTGAGCATGTGCAAACAGTCTAACGCGGGAACGCACAGCATGCTGCACTTTCACTACAACATGCAGCGTTACATGTAACGCAACGTGGGCAGTGTGAACAGCCCACTTGTGTTACATTGCTGTGCGTTGGGGGAGCGTTACAGGCTGCACTAACGTGCGCCTGTAACGTCCCTGTGTGGAAGCAGCCTGAGGGTTTAGATCAGGTAACAGTTGTGACATTCGGGAAACCTTGATGAAATTATTTAGAACCTAATATGCTAATAAAGACACTTAGCAATGTTGACATTTTATGAAATATTTTAATGCACAATTTGTATTTGCATATAATATAACATATACATTATGTATAAAAAAAAATAGTTACGTTGAAAGGAAAAAATGTTGCTATGTTTGCAAAATAAAAAGGGATGATACCCACTCTCCCTGTAATTGTAGCCACTAACGATCCAATCTTTTTCATCCACTCTTACCATTTCTATATAATATAAGGGAACTGCCTAAATAATCCATTCAATATATTCAATCAATTTACCCTTATACTACATAGATTTGGTAAAATTGATTGAAAAAGATTGGATCATTAGTGACCACCTTTAACCATTTTAGCCTTTTGGATGTAAGTTTCATGTCCAAAAGGCTGCTGCTGCGGTGCTGTGCGCGCACACGCGTTTCCCCGTCCCAACCCCTGTTAGCCCAGAGATCAATGATTGGGAACATATTTCCCATTCATTGATCTAAGTCCCCGGTAGAAAAACTGACGGCTTCTTTCTGAAAAAAAAAAAAAAATCACGTCCTCCTTGTAGTTCCTGTGAGCGAGCGTGCTCCCTCACAGGATAGAAACACAAAAAATCTCAAATAGTAAAACTACATGCACATACATTTTTATTACAAAAAGACGCAATAAATTACATTTAAAATTACCTCCCACACCCAAAAAATACCCAAATCTAATTTTTTAACTGAAAAAAATAAATAAATTACAATTTAAAATAAAGAAATAAATAGTTACCTAAGGGTCTGAACTTTTTTAATGTGAAGAGGGTATACAACTAATATTTTTTAAATTATAAGCTTGTAAATAGTGATGGATGCAAAACTAAAAAAATGCACCTTTATTTGCAAATAAAATATTGGCACCATACATTGTGATAGGGACATAATTTAAATGGTGTAATAACCGGGATGAATGGGCAAATAAAATATGTAGGCTTTAATTATGGTAGCACGTATTATTTTAAAACTACTGTATAATGGCCGAAAACTGAGAAATAATGATTTTTTCCCATTTTTTTCTTAATATTCCTGTTAAAATGCATGTAGTAAAAAATAATTCTTAGCAAAATGTACCACCCAAAGAAAGCCTAATTGGTGGCAGAAAAAAACAAGATATAGATCAATTCATTGTGATAATTAGTGATAAAGTTATTGGCGAATGAATGGGATTTGAAAATTGCTCGGATGCATAAGGTGAAAAATGACTGAAGGCTGAAGTGGTTAAGGAAGAAGCCATCATAGGATGTCATTGGCTAAGGAGACATGGCTTCAACTGACATTTTCCCCATTCATGCACATGTGACTAAAGGAGAATGTTTTCAGACGGGTGTGTCAACAGGCAGCTATCTGTTGCTGAGGATATATGAATCGGAGCCGCAAGTAGTTTCCTGGTTTGTTTGATTTTTATTTATTTATTTTACAAAATCTACATTTTAAAACAAAACTTTAATGCATAATTGAAAAGAAAGTTCTAATAATTAACTATAGAAATCTAAAACTGAACTGGGGCTTCAAATGTTGCTTCTTCCTTGACTTGCTATATAAGTTATAGAATGACTTGAGTAAAATGAAGTTATAGAATTTTTTCCTCTTAAAGTTACAGCAGTTTTTATTAAAAGAGGAATTACGCTTCAATATAGAATTTTGCAACTTGGTTGACTTTTCGCCCACTTCATTACATGAAAAGCGCCTATTTTCATTGCAACACTAGAGGGCGCCAGAGAAATCTGATTGCTCCCAGAAGATTCAGGTGCTATGTTAAAAGTGAGGCGGAATGGAATGTGTCACCTGTTCATTCCCACTGTGTCAAAAGGAGCTGACTGTAAGGAACTGCAACTGGCTGTAAGGCTGTAACATGAGAGAACAGTCTCTGTTGTTCTCTGCTACTAGACTGTAAACTAGTTCCTGTAAGCACTACATAAGAAAATAACATATTTATGTTTTCTTCAGCAACCTCTCCCAGGCTAGTCCACAGAAAAAAAATTGTAGACATGCATTGTGTCACGAACACTGCTTCCACCTGCCGACTAGAATTGTTTACCTAGGAGTAAACCTATATTAAGGCAAAGTCCACACTATTTTTAAAAGCGCTCAGAAAATACTTACAGCAGTGGTGTGTAAGTGGTTAGAGGTGGCTAAACCAGTCGTGTAACTGACATTTAATACTATTGCCACCTCTGTCAGAAAATGGCTGGCTCCCCTCTAATTCCCATTAGCAATAGCAACAGCCCCCATTCTGTGTGTTGACAAATAAAAAAAGGAGCACACCACAGGCTGAAACTTGCATTCACTGTGCCCTCTACGGGCAGCAACTTCAGGAGCTGCTCCATAATCATACTTTCCGTTCATTTTATTCCCAGCCCCTGACCCAGTCTTGTCATCTGAAACCCAGAAGAAGCAAAAATTTACAAATCATGTGTAGGTAGAAAGTTATCTGACGCATGTATGGATGTATGGATCCGCTCCAGTTTGCGTACAGAGCAAACAGGTCCACTGATGACGCTATTACATCTGCCTTGAGCTCATCAGCAATCACCTGGACAAACCCGACTCGTACGCCAGAGTCCTCCTACTGGACTTCAGCTCGGCGTTCAATACAATCTGCCCTCAAATCCTTCAGCACGACCTGGTGACACTCGAGGTCCACCCGACCCTACAGCATTGGATCACAGACTTCCTGACCAGATCCCAAGTCCTCAAGCTGGGTAAGATATCCTCTCAACCAAGGGTTACCAACACAGGTGCCCCATAGGGCTGTGTACTGTCCCCGATCTGGTTTCCCCTCTACACCAATAACTGCAGATCCACAGCAAACTCGGTCAAGGTCATCAAATTTGCATATGACACCACCATTCTTGATCTTATAACCAAGAACGACGAGCAAGCCTATCGTCAGCAGGTGGACAAAGTATGCCTGTGATGCAAGGAAAACAAGCTGGTCCTCAACACGGCCAAAACCGTTGAGATGATCTTAGACTGCAGGAAGCACGCCCCCACCCCACCTACAATCTTCATCGACGGCACTGAGGTTGAAAGGGTAGCCAACGTCCGCCTCCTAGGTACTCACATCTCCAGCAACCTGAGATTGAAGGCTCACACTGCCACCACCCAGAGGAAGGCACAACAGAGACTTTTCTTCCTTCGCCAACTGAGGAAGTTTGGTATGGCCCAGGAGCTTCTGTCAAACTTTTATACTGCCACCAGAATTGGTCATCTGCTTAACCATACTGTTATGGTATGCTGGCTCCTTGAACAGGGACAGATACAAGCTACAGAGGGTCATCAAGTTAGCAGAGAAAATCATCGAGAAACCCCTTGCTCCAATCGACCACCTCTACTACTCCAGACTGCGATTGAGAGCACAGAGAATTGCAAATGATCCTTACATCCAGGCCACCACTTCTTTAACCGGCTCCCTTCTGGAAGGAGGATTCGGGCCATTCCCACAAGGACAACTAGTAGGCCTAAATGATTTCAGGAAAAGATTGAATTGCACGATTTCAGTCGGAAATTGTGATTTTGATTCGATTCACAATTTTTTTTTCTAATCAAGCTTTAAGGAGTTATCAGGCAATTTGAATCAAAATAAGTGCTACTTACCCGGGGCTTCCACGAACCCCAAGCTCCCAGAATGTCCTTCGCCGCAGTTCGCCGCAGCTCCGCCTTCAGCAGTTCGCTGCCGCTGCCTCCCGGTCCCCGGCGATGACATCAGGCCGACCTCCAGGTCCAGAATTACTGCGCCTGCGCAGTACACTCCGATCCACGTGACGGTGATTAGTGATGGGCGAACAGTGTTCGCCACTGTTCGGGTTCGCCCGGATTTTGGCCTGTTCGGGTTCGGTTCGGCACCTCCCCGAACGTGCCTTCTTTGTTCGGCCGAACACAGCCGTGTCCGGCCGAACATAGCCCTCTATAGGGTCCCAGCATAAAGGGAGAGCATGCCCCGATCGCGTGGGGGGGGGGGGGGGTCGGAAATCCCCCCCACCCCTCCCCGCTAAGCTCTCCCTTTTGCCGGTACCCTATAACGTTAAATTTAAGCCCCCCAAAAGTACCTGAGGAGGAGGGCAGGAAGCGGGCAGCCGGAGATGCTAGGCGCTAGTACCATCTGGTACTTCCGCCCTCTCTTGACGCACTTCCTGTTTACATTTGAAGTCGCATCAAGAGAGCGCAGAAGTACCGCGATAATCCGTACGAGGGTACGTGTCATCATGTAGATGACGTGTACCCTCGTTCGTGTCATCGCGGTACTTCTGCGCTCTCTTGACGCGACTTCAAATGTAAACAGGAAGTGCGTCAAGAGAGGGCGGAAGTACCAGATGGTACTAGCGCCTAGCATCTCCGGCTGCCCGCTTCCTGCCCTCCTCCTCAGGTACTTTTGGGGGGCTTACAATTAGCGTTATAGGGTACCGGCAAAAGGGAGAGCTTAGCGGGGAGGGGTGGGGGGCATTTCCGACCCCCCCCCCACGCTCGGGGCATGCTCTCCCTTTATGCTGGGACCCTATAGGGGCCCCAAAGGGACATGTTCGGGTTGGGTTCGGGGTTCGGCCCGAACATGCCGAACCATCGGGGGCATGTTCGGCCGAACCACCCCGAACCCGAACATCTGGATGTTCGCCCATCACTAGCGGTGATTGACAGCGCCGCTCGCGCAGGCGCAGTACAAGCCGACCTAGAGGTCAGCCTGACGTCATCGTCGGGGACCGGGAGGCAGCGGCGGCGAACTGCTGAAGGCGGAGCTGCGGCGAGGGACATGCTGGGAGCTTGGGGCTGGAGGAAGCCCCGGGTAAGTAGCACTTATTTTGATTCAAATTTCCTGATAACTCCTCTAGCACTAAAGGTGATCAGCGTTATATGTAACTTTAATAAAGACACTGGGAAGGGTGTCTTTAGGGAAGAGGGTGGGTTAGGTAATGGCCTTGTGCTGGGAGACTTTATCGTGCTCACATTAACACATGCACAGGACCTCTTCCAGTGGTTGCCACTCTTATTTCTAAGCACGAGATAAAAAAAGAGAAAATTACACTCAGCACTTTGCAAGTTAAGTGTTATGTCTCTTCCATAATTCAACCCAGATAGGGCGTTTTGGAAAGCTAGAATATGGATTCTACGCAGTAGGATGCATAGAGTGAGAGCCTGCGGGTGGAGTCTGCCGCCTGCTCAGCTGATAGGCAGCTGCTGCACACTGGGCAGAAGTTAGGGGAGAGAGGAGTGAACCCACCTCCTCTCGATTGATAGGTGTGCGGGCTGCCCGGCGGCCCCCCAGCTGATAACGCGAGGTGCTAGGCAGAGTGAGCTGCCGCCAATAGCCTGTGGGGAGTCTGCCGCCCGCTCACCTGACAGGCTGTGCACACTAGAAGGAAGTAAAGGGTGAGAGTGAGCTGCGGCCGCTGCGACAGAGCCGCTGTACATAGCAAGACAAGGGATTGATGGAGTGGCTGCAGAGGGGAGAGCTTGAAAATCGCCGCTTTGACGATCACGGAATCACCATTTCTGTGATTGCGATTTCAATCCCCAAACGATAAATCGTTCAGGGCTAACAACTAGGCAGAGGAACTCTTTCTTCCCCTCTGCTGTCAACCTCTTGTACTCTATACAGTGGGTTCCCCTCCAGAACTGTAGCTGGGGCAAATGCTCCCAATAGTACTGCAGACTAGATCAGCTGCAGTTTATTTGTATCAGCACCCAGTGTCACACACTGCTGAAAACTGTTTTACTCTTTACTCTTTATTTCTATTTGTATTTTTAATATCTTACTATTATTACTGTCATCCGAGCTGTTTTCCTGTGCCAAACCCAATTCCAGGCACGACCCAGTTGTGTTTGGCGAATAAACCGATTTCTGATTTTTCTTTTTGGATGAAATGTTCCTTCAGGTTACGTTCAGGGTGGGGTGGTACGGTGTAGTGAAATGGAGTTTACTTAAAGTGAACCCGAAGTGAGAATAAACTGATTAGATAAACAATTGTATTTATGCTCCTACTCCTAAAAATTACTTTTTTTTTTTTAATCTCCCATGGTTTTATTCTATATTTAAACATGTATAAGCTAGATTGACTGTTTTGTTGCCTCTGCTCAGTGGCAGCCTAATACAGTAAGTGTCCCAGAGTTAAAAAAAAAAAAAAAAGAAAAAAAAAAAGGTCAAGAGTTCATGTATTTTATCTCTCCCTGCTCTCAGAAGCTGTATTCTGCCATGAAATTTTTTATGGCTGAAATTTGCTTAACAGTGAGGTTTACTATATTCCGGACATGGTACTGACAAGACAGAAGCTGTCACTTCCTTCACCTTTACAAGGGGAGTTTGGATCCCTTGGCCTGTGAAGAAGGGGAGACTGGGAGCTCAATGGTGCGGTATAGTCAGATACAAATTATTACAGAATATTGTGGGTAGTGGATACTCACAAAGATGGGTTGCAATTCTGCAACCACCGTATGCACATTCAGAAATAAACCGTCCCTGCTCAGTGTCCCGGATCCTTCTGGAACTCTCCTTCTCGGGTCCTTTCTACTGGTGGACTAAAGGGGCCCATACACTCAGCCGATTGATCGTTTGCAAATCGGTTGGCCAATCGACCGATCGATGGCCGATTTCGATGGATTTCCATCGACCAGGCAGGATGGAAAATTTAGGTCGATCTGATGAGATTGCTTATCAGTTTGCATTGGCCTTAATGGAAATCTGATGGCAAAAAAATGCCATCAGATCGAATTTCAATAGATTTCAAACTCAAATCTATTGGAATTCTTTCCTGGTAAAAAATGTTCTAAAAACGCATCAGATAGATCATCAGATGCATTTCTTATCTATCTGCTGCCAATCTGACGAGTGTATGGGCACCTTTAAGGCCCCCATACACTGGGCCGATTCCCGTCCGTTTCGACAGCAGATTCGATCCTGGGATCGAATCTGCTGCCAATCGCTTGCGCTAAACGCACCCGCCGATCCGATTTCCTCCCGAAATCGGATCGGTCCGTCGATCGCGCCGTGCGGGAAATTACCCTCGATCGCCCGGCGGTAGGAGCGCGTCGCTTGCGGCGTACGATTCGGGCCCGATGCGACGCATGTATACATTACCTGAAGCTGGCTCCGGGGTCCTCTTCTCCTCGCTGCACCGCATTTCCGCATGTCCCAGTGTACGCTATACTTCCTGTGTCACTCCGGTGACCAGGAAGTTGAAATAGAGGGCGCTCTATTTGAACTTCCTGGTCACGGAGTAACACAGGAAGCGCCGGGATGGAGCAAGAACAGCGGTGCGGTGAAGCGCGGAGAAGACGCCCGGGAGCCAGCCTCAGGTAATGTATACGGGGGTTGGGGGACAGGCGGCAGAACAGCTCAGCAGATGGTGAATCGGTTTCAGGCTGAAATCGATTCACAATCTGTTTGCAGTAAAGGTGGCCATACGATCCCTCTCTGATCAGATTCGATCAGATAGGGATCTGTCAGCTGGTCGATCTAATGGCACATCGACCAGTGTATGGTCACCTTTAGTCAACAAGTAGTGGGGGATTAACATCTCACTTGGAGGTGTAGACTAACAATGGGATTATGGATGCTTGGGGAGGCGCCCAATGTATATGGTTAGGTGGGTAAAACACACACACACACACACACACACACATATATATATATATATATATATATATATATATATATATATATATATAGAAGTATCTTACCTCTAGTGAAGACTCACACAGGTGGGAAAAGGGAGTCTTTATTATACAATAACCGTTCTTGTATAATAAAGACTCCTTTTTACCCACCTATGTGAGTCTTCACTAGAGGTAAGATACCTCTTTTTTATATATATTAGTATAATATCATATACATTGGGCGCCTCTCCAAACATCCCTAATCACGTGGTTATTAATATGTTTTGCACTGTACATACACATGGTTATCTCATCATGTCACATGTCGCCTCGGGTACACTTCAAGTGATCCTATCGTATGCACAACATCTCCCCTCAGACCACATAAACTCACAGTCTAGCCTTTGCAGAAATCCAGTCCTGGCTGCTGCATGCCATTAGCTACAAGCATCCAACAATGTTCAGACTAGAGAATAATAATGGAGAAAAGGTTAAACACTTGCAGTAAATATAGCCCTGTTGGAATATTATGTCATTTTCTGTGGAACTCCCCAGAAGACAAAGGTCTATGAGTGGCAGGTGATAGCAGAATGAGGTGTTATGTCGCTGCATCATGCTGCAGAGGGCAGGGTGTGAGGCTCACAGCTGGAGCAGGTCCAGTCCTGCTTTACCTGATGTTCTTACAACACAACATGTTTACCTGAAGTTTGAACCTCTCCATACGCGGGCGTTGGCCTGTCTGTGGATAGTTATAGTGGCGGGAAAGGGAGGGATTGGTACACTGAGTTTGTGCATGGAGCTGATCAGGGTGCGTGGGTGTAATCTGAGTTAACCTCAAACAAGCTGGTACACTTACTGGCTGGATATATGCATGCAAGCAGAAGATTGCAGTGCCTCAGGCACAGCAAAAGTTAATGTCTGCATAAGTTCCCACTAGAGGAACCAGTGTACCTGTCACAGCTTGTGCTGTGTCTATAGAAAGTGCTATATATAATACACATCACCAAATTCCACAGCAAACATTACTGGAATTAACCGGAGCAAAGAAAAATGGAGCATCTGCCCTTAGCAATTTATTATTATTATCATTATTATTATTAGTAGTAGTATTTTGGTGTGTAATACAACAACATGCACAGGTAAACAAGAGCAAAAAAGCTCAGTTGTAGTGAGTGTCTTGTCTAAGAAATGTTAAGAAGACGCAGATGCAGCAATACCAAAAAAGACAGGCCTTATTTAATAAGGCATTGCCAGCAGTGCAATTTGTTTTGGCGGCAGCACACAGAACTCGGGGGCTTATCTCCTGTGACTATGAAGTATTGAACTTCATCCCAATCAGTAGCTAATAGCCCCTTTCCCATGAAATAGCTTTACCTTTTCTCGAATATATCAGGGGGTCTGTATGGCTGATATTTTGGTGAAACCCCTCCCACAGTATGATGTCATGACCATGGTCCTGACAGTTTGCTGTTTGTGAACCTCATTGCCTTGTGGGAAACAGCTGCATTTTCCAACTGGCGAGCAAGCAGTATCTCCCTCTGTGCATAGAACTCTCACTACAGTTCCTCTTTAAAGGAATAGTGGATGGAGGCGGCTGCACTGTCCGTGCAGTCTTTAGCCATGCTATCTACCACTTCTTTATGACCCGGCGCATGTTTACACATAACACACACTGGATAGAGAAGAGGCTGATAGCGTGGCTGAAGACTGCACGGGTGGTGCAGCTGCTGCCTCTCGGGACAGGTGAGTGGATAATGCAGCTACATGTGCATGTCCCGGGGATCAGTTGGGTAGAGACTATGGGTGATTTGCATATTTCAACAGTGATGCACTGGGAGACATCTCAGAGTTCACTCCAACCTGAATTATTGCAAATTCTTTCTGTTTTAAGAAAGCAGACTTTTGTTTTTTGTATACTATCGGTGTGTGTGTGTGTGTGTGTGTGTATGTATGTGTGTTGGGGCTAAGCTTAAAGGGATACTGTAGGGGGGCGGGGGAAAATGAGTTGAACTTACCCGGGGCTTCTAATGGTCCCCCGCAGACATCCTGTGCCCACGCAGCCACTCCCCAATGCACCGGCCACGCCTCCCATTCACTTCTGGAATTTCAGACTTTAAAGTCTTAAAACCACTGCGCCTGCGTTGCCGTGTCCTCGATCCTGCTGATGTCACCAGGAGCGTACTACGCAGGCCTAGTATGGTCTGTGTCTGCGCAGTACGCTCTTGGTGACATCAGCAGGATCGAGGACACAGCAATGCAGGCGCAGTGGTTTTCAGACTTTAAAGTCTGAAATTCTAGAAGTGAACGGGAGGCGGGGCCGGAGCATTGGGGAGTGGCTGCGCGGGCACAGGATGTCTGTGGGGGACCGTTAGAAGCCCCGGGTAAGTTCAACTCATTTTCCCCCGACCCCCCTACAGTATCCCTTTAAGTTTTCCCCAGTGCCCTGGGCGCCTTAAATCGGCCTGACACTAAGCAAGAGTTAGGGCAGCAACACTGCAGAGCACTTTTTTAATCCGTTTCCGTATTTAAATACACGCTCCTATTGACTTGCATTAAAATTGCGGCAAAGTTGCTGCAATCACGATTTTTTGAAAAGTTGTGATCATGGCAATTATACTGCAAGTCAATGGGGACATGATTTAAAAAACAAAAACAAGTCGAAAAGCGATCTGCAGGGTGTCTCTGCCCTAAGTTGCAGTGTAATGTGGACGTCGTCCGCCACAATACAATAGAACACAATACAATAGAACTAGAAATCACATGCGCCATCCGCAAACATGCTCCCAGGTGTGTGATATCCCAGTGCACAGGAAAGTGTAGTGTGAACAATGCAGATGGCACATCATATGCAGAGCATTAGAACTGTCAAGGCCCCACATTGTCTAAAATTTACAGAGACACTTTCGGTAAAAATGCCGCATTCAGTGTTACTTTTTTTCCAAATTCACTTAAGGTGCCCATACACGGTACAATAAAAAGTCAGATTTTACCGTTTATTTCACCAAAATGATTGAATCGAATGAAAGTCAAAGAGAATCTCTGTTTTTCGATCAAGAAAAACATTTGATTATTCCTTTTTTTTCAATAAAAATCCGGTCGGACATGTTGGAAAAATATATTCAATCTAACGGAATAATCAAACGATATTATCTAATTGAAAAAAAAAATGAAAAAATTGTACCATGTATGGGCACCATAAGATTTTCACATATGCGGTAATAGTTTAATAACTCACTGATAAACTACATGACAATTCATGTAAGATTTTACCTCGTGCAGTATTTAGTTTCGGTATTTTAAGGAATCATGTGGTTATTTTATTTGGTATTTGTTGGATTATTGCAGTACATGGTAAATGGATGAAAGATATCATACTGCTTTTTTTTTTTTATCATACTGACAGGTAAAGTGCAAGTCAAAGGTGCATAAAAATAACATTAAAGGGTACCTGAGACAAATGATATAGGCCAATTTATACTTAATCACAAGAAAATGTATGCGTGCTCTACACCAAGCTTAACCCTTTCAAGTCTAGCTGTGCAAATCTGGCTAAAATGGCTTACCATGAGACATGCTCACGCAGAAATGCATCTGCTTTCGCATGCCAAACTTTGCAGGGTCAAAAACCAATACCGCGAAGCGGTTGCCCTGCGGGAATTAGTTCATGCTATACAGCACTATCCAGGAGCGCCTCGGGGAGGCTTCCCATTGCCCCCATACAACCGGGGGGGCTGCGGGGCCCCAGGCTCCCTCACTGCCTAGGGACCACAGCAACACCCCGGAGGTGGAGGCTGGGTAGCGCAGACGACCCCCCCAAGCGTGGCCGGCGCCGGGGGGGGCCATCCGCACCCATCTCCCAAAAATTTAAAAACAGGCACTTACCTAAACGTCTATTGCGTTCTGCTGCTGCGCATCGACTCGGGGCACTGCATGGGAAAGGAGTGACGCATGGGTCACCCCGAGCTGTGGGGCTCAGGGCTGGCTCACACACATCACTCCAGAAGGGGGGGGAGGACAGGCACAGACAGCCCACTTATAGAGCAAACCATCCACCACCTGCCTCCAAAGGACAGAATGCAAATATGCTCAATCACAAGAAAATGTATGCGTGCTCTACACCAAGCTTAACCCTTTCAAGTCTAGCTGTGCAAATCTGGCTAAAATGGCTTACCATGAGAAATGCTCACGCAGAAATGCATCTGCTTTCGCATGCCAAACTTTGCAGGGTCAAAAACCAATACCGCGAAGCGGTTGCCCTGCGGGAATTAGTTCATGCTATACAGCACTATCCAGGAGCGCCTCGGGGAGGCTTCCCATTGCCCCCATACAACTGGGGGGGGGCTGCGGGGCCCCAGGCTCTCTCACTGCCTAGGGACCACAGCAACACCCCGATTTTTACTTACCTGGAGTGGCCAGGGAGGATGGGGATTGAGCCCGTGGTCCTCATGGGGCTGGAGAAAGCCCTGGGTAAGTATAAATTGCCCCATATCATTTGTCTCTGGTTCACTTTAAATTTGTATCCGCTCATGACCATTAGTATCTTATTAACCATTTTTAATTACCACCTACCGGTAATTATATTGTAAAATTAGGAAAATATGTTTTTAATATTAACTATCTTATTTCCTGAATCGTTTAATTCGTTTTCACCTTTTCTCTGTTCTGTTTCCTCCCTTCTATCACCTTACCTACTGGATGTTTGCTATTTACCGACAGCTCCAAGCTGGAGATAAATACCGAACATCTCACTTGGTTTTGCAGCATGCTCTAATCTTTGTGAATTGATCATCTTGGACAGTGCATTGTTCAAAGTACAGCAGCAGAGTTCCTCCATAAAGGTCTCAAATGCAAGTCACGTGACATACAACAGGAGCTGGGGGAATGCTTCTGCATGCTAAATGGCTGCAATGAAGAGGAGAGCACATGGCACTGGAGTGTATGTGCTCTACAGTCTAGGTTCTCAACATGTGGTATGTGTAGTGTAACCCTTAATTAGCCTAAAAACTAATTTGCTTTAGTAGTTATCATTTTCTATAACCTCTACATTTTTTATAGCAATAGTAAATGTTTGGAAACTGTTTAGAAACAATGAGTAGGTACTACTATTAGATAATCTGGAATAATTTGGGAATTAAATAATTAGATAATCTGGAATAATTGTTTCTATATTAGGGATAGGGATGAGTTGTTTTGACAAGGCACAATATTCTGAGATGAAGCTAGATGTGTTTTGCTCTGATCTTAGCTTTTCTCAAGCAGTAGTAATGGCAGTCAATGATGTCAAGGAGAGCAGACACTCAGAAAGCAATTTGATAATAAAACATTCAGGATATCATAGGGTACTGGATTACAGCCTGGCCAAATGGAACGCAATACTGTCCTGGTTCTGTGGCCACATACTCCACTTTTGTACAAACATCTATATAACATATACAGTACTATAGCGATATAAGTCATCTTATAAATAAATGGCATTATCAAATATCTTTCAACTTCAGTCAGCAGCACCTAAAACTTGTATAGGGAAGCAGCAATCTATGGCTTGGAGTTTAGGACATCAAGTAATCTCCACTCCCTGTTTGTTTGGCAAGTCTGCACATTGCAGATGGTAAAATTTTGGCCATACTTACGTTCAACTAAAATTGTTGTCTGATTTTGGTGTGTTGGATGACAATCAGGTGTAGAAATTGTAGCCAAATGTCAAGATGATATACAGCAGTCATCGTCCACCCGGCGGATCAACTCACACAACTGTTGAGCTGACATTGTGCATTTGGGCACGTGTGTACAATGTTGTTTGAGCGTCATTGTTTTTCTGAACGCAGCCATGTCCTGCATACTGTCGTTTGCTTGCGTGCACAGTATGTAAATGAGTTGGTTATTTAGTTGGCCAGCGTGCTGAAAAGACATGTCATTTTAACAACTTGCCCTGTCCGCAGTTGTGTCTTGCGCATTGGGGTGTGTACAAGCCTTTCGTTTCATCCTTTTCACAGCTCCAGCTTGGCTGGTTTACTGCACTTCTGAGGAATTGTAGTGACTGAAAACCAAAGAGGAGTAGTACTTTGGTGATCACCAGACTACATATCTGAATACAATCAGGGACTACTTGGGGTAGATGTTAACACAGCAGCAGAATTTATTGACAAAAATGCTACTCGAAACTCCAGGAAGTTCAGTATCTGAAGTGCAATGGCACTAGTCCCTTTCCGATCTGAGTGATCCTTTATCAAACACTATGAGAGAGAAAGATGATAATTAACCATTTCACCCCACAGGCTATTTTACCGTTAGAGCCATTTTCACCTATCAGCACTCCTCCCATTCATTTGACCATAACTTTCTTACTGCTTATCACACCTAAACTATCTATATCTTGCTTTTTTTGCCATGAATTAGGCTTTTAGTGGGTGATATTTGTTTTCAGTAAATACTTTATTTTCTATGCATTTTATAGGCAAAAACAAGGAAAAAAATTAAAAAATAAACAATTTCTCCATTCCACCCATAATTTTAAAATAAAAAATGCTGCTATATATATGGGCAGCTCGGTGGCATAGTGGTTGGCGATCTCGCCTTGCTGTGCTGGGTCCCCAGTTTGAATCCCAGCCAGAGCAGTATCTGAAAGGAGTTTGTATGATTTCCCTGTGTGGGGTTCCTCCAGGCACTCCGTTTTCCTCTCACATCCCAAAAACATACAGATAAGTTAACTGGCTTTCCCCTAAATTGGCCCTAGACTATGATACATACACTACACTACACAATACATAGATAGTTATCTGACCATGGTAGGATTTTGATTTGTGAGTCCCTCTGAGGGAAAGTTAAATAACAAGACAGTATACTCTGTACAGCGCTGCAGAAGATGTATAAATACTAAATAATAATATAAAAACCCACACATTTTATTTGCCTACTTGTCCATATCACAATATTTAAATAATGCTCCTAGTACAATGTATGGCAACAATTTATTATTTGGAAATAAAGGTATATTTTTTGTTTTGCGTACCCTATCAATAATTGCAAGCCCTTATTTGCTAAAATAACAGTAATATACCCATATGTCATACATATTAAAAAAGCTGAGTCCTTAAGGCAAGGGGGGCTTTTAAAGGGTTTACTTTCCATAGTAATTTTGTTTTTATGTATTTTAATTGCAATTATACTGTTTGGCCACACGATGGTACAAGATGATACAAACACTATCCTGGGTTAATGTTTTTTTTCTTATTTTTACTTTACTTATTACTTTATATTATTATGAATGAACATGGTTCCTAACTGAAGTCATGTTCATTCATTCCCAGGCACTTTGTTTCCCTTCACTAATCCCCAATGTGTAAATTGTGCTGTGAATGATTGGTGTCCCATTTCAAGAACAGCTGACAGTCTCATGCAAGGCATCATTCCCAGTGAAACATGCAGAGCTTGAGAGATGTAGCCTAGACAAACACAGGTAGGTCTGCGTAAAGCGACTTGTTAAATTACTTGAAGTATACTGCGATGATATGATAAGGATTGTGTTTTCTTTCCTTAGAAAAAGGTCATTACCCTTTAAAGCAGTTTTTTGTAAGCATAATATAAAATGAACGCTACCAGTCTCATGCAAGGCATCATTCCCAGTGAAACATGCAGAGCTTGAGAGGTGTAGCCTAGACAAACACAGGTAGGTCTGCTTAAAACGACTTGTTAAATTACTTGAAGTATACTGTGATGTTATGATAAGGATTGTGTGTGATTTCTTTCCTTAGAAAAAGGTCACTACCCTTTAAAGCAGTTTTTTTGTAAGCATAATATAAAATGAAGGTATGGATGAGTTGAAAAGTTAGTTAAAAACAGACCTCAACCCTATAGAATGATAATGTAAGGTCTGGCAACCTATCCACCCACGAATCAGCTCCAATGCCCTAATCTACTTCCACCGTCTTCACCTTGTGTGGCACGTCTCCACTTGAACGGGAGGTGAGAGACAACACCTACCCGACTTTGGTTACACCCAGGCCTTAAGGGCGCAAGGTATTGGAGCTGAATGCAGGGTGGGTATAGATAAATCACCAACACCAAACAGGAGTGACTAAGGCAGAGTCCAGTAACAGGCCAGGGTCATACACAGGTATCAGAAATGCGAGGCACAGTGGGATAGGCAATAAGCAAGGTCAAGGCAGTCCGAGGTCATACACAGGTATCCGAGATTCAAGGTACAGAAGGATCAGGCAGAAGAACAGTCGAGAGTATCCGGGGTCAGTTCAGGCGGCAAACAGGCATGTTCAGAAATCAGGCAAAGGTCAAAATCCAAGTAATCCAACAGAGTAACAAGGTTCCAGCAAGGAAAACGCACCCAGCAGCTAGACTAGCTAACGCTATCACGGGCAACCTGTACAACTGACACAGCAGATTATATACAGACATCCTCCAATCAGTGGCCGGCCACATACACACACTTCACCAATCAGAGAGCAGCACAACCCCCTGCCTAAGTGTCAGCTGATAGATGAGTCAGCTGACACTAACAAATTGGCGTCTGGACGCGCATGACGGGCGCATGGACGCATGTGCCCGTTGCTTAGCAACACAGGACAGACGCTTCTCCAGCCGCATCCGTCCTTTCCCGGGAAGATGTTGTGCGCCCGCCCCCGTTGCTAAGGACGCAAGAGGGGCGAAGCGCACGCGAGAACTGCGCTGGACCGGAAGAGCCAGGAGACGGAGATACAACGGCAGGAGAGGACGCATCGCTGGATCCCGGAGGTGAGATCATCACAGATAATAATCGGTGGAATGATATGTTATTTATGTGTCGGGGTTGCACTGTACCTAAAAGGTTTTTGAGCACAAATGACTAAAAAAATAATTTGCACATCGGTGGAGAGTGGCTGCTAGAGTATATATAAATATATTTTTTTCAATTCTAATATCCCCCACAATTCTGTATTCCTTCTTCATAATACCCCCATTATAGCTAGTGGCATAGCAAAAGAGGATTCAGGGGTTGTGTCTGCACCAGGGCCCCTAGATCTAAGGAGCCCACATGGGGCCCCCCTCCATTCACCGCATTAGCTCTCTAGTAAAGTTCACCTCTACAGTATACAGTGGCTTGCAAAAGTATTCACCCCCCTTGAAGTTTTCCACATTTTGTCACATTACTACCACAAACACGAATCCATTTTTTTGGGAATTCCATGTGAAAGACCAATACAAAGTGGTGTACACGTGAGAAGTGGAACGAAAATCATACATGATTCCAAACATTTTTTTTAAATAAATGACTGCAAAGCGGGGTGTGTGTAATTATTCAGCTCCCTTTGGTCTGAGTGCAGTCAGTTGCCCATAGACATTGCCTGATGAGTGCTAATGACTAAATAGAGTGCACCTGTGTGTAATCTAATGTCAGTACAAATACAGCTGCTCTGTGACGGCCTCAGAGGTTGTCTAAGAGAATCCTGGGAGCAACAACACCGTGAAGTCCAAAGAACACACCAGACAGGTCAGGGATAAAGTTATTGAGAAATTTAAAGCAGGCTTACGGTACAAAAAGATTTCTAAAGCCTTGAACATCGCATGGAGCACTGTTCAAGCGATCATTCAGAAATGGAAGGAGTATGGTACAACTGTAAACCTACCAAGACAAGGCCGTCCACCTAAACTCACAGGCCGAACAAGGAGAGCGCTGATCAGAAATGCAGTCAAGAGGCCCATGGGGACTCTGGACGAGCTGCAGAGATCTACGGCTCAGGTGGGGGAATGTGTCCATAGGACAACTATTAGTCGTGCACTGCACAAAGTTGGCCCTTATGGATGAGTGGTAAGAAGAAAGCCATTGTTAAGAGAAAAGCATAAGAAGTCCAGTTTGCAGTTTGCCACAAGCCATGTGGGGGACACAGCAAGCATGTGGAAGAAGATGCTCTGGTCAGATGAGACCAAAATTAAACTTTTTGGCCAAAATGCAAAACGCTATGTGTGATGGAAAACGAACACTGCACATCATTCTGAACACACCATCCCCACCGTCAAATATGGTAGTGGCAGCATCATACTCTGGGGATCCTTCTCTTCAGCAGGGACAGGGAAGCTAGTCAGAGTTGATTGGAAGATGGATAGAGCCAAATAGAGGGCAATCTTGGAAGAAAACCTCTTGGAGTCTGCAAAATACTTGAGACTGGGGCGGAGGTTCACCTTCCAGCAGGACAACGACCCTAAACATAAAGCCAGGGCAACAATGGAATGGTTTAAAACAAAACATATCCATGTGTTAGAATGGCCCAGTCAAAGTCCAGATCTAAATCCAATTGAGAATCTGTGGCAAGATCTGAAAACTGCTGTTCACAAACACTGTCCATCTAATCTGACTGAGCTGGAGCTGTTTTGCAAAGAAGAATGGGCAAGGATTTCATTCTCTAGATGTGCAAAGCTGGTAGAGACATACCCTAAAAGACTGGTGTAACAATTGGTGTCAGCACACAGAGAGAATCTGATCATTGATGATCTGCAGAATCATCAATAATACAGATGTATATACTTGATTATGGATGATCTGCAGAATCACCAATAATACAAGTTTGACTAACCTCTGGACACCTAATGAAGTGTAAGTGTTTGGTGTAACTGTAGGCTATCTCCCGTGAGGCGGGAGACACAGGCAGCTCGGCCAGGAACCACCTGAGGGGCAGGTGGCCCTCGGCTGTGCAGGGACTATCTCCTTGAGAGAGGGAATAGAGAGAACCTGGCAACCAGTGATACTTGGTAATCAGATAATAGACTGTACTGCAACCAGGGGACTCCAGAGGAGTAGAGGCCACCGGCTGCTAGCAGGCCGGACTCTCTGAGGAGCAGGAGTCCTAATAGCTAACTGACACTTGGTGGAATAGTGTCACAGCTAGTACAGATAGACTGAGCACTCAAGGGATGAGTGACAGCCTGGAGGGTCGGGAAGGCCAGGTCGGCAACACACGAGCAGATAAGGTACAGAGACAGAAGGCTGATTCGGTAACCGGGTACAGGCAGGGTTTGGCAACAGGTAGGCAGATAAGCAGAGGTACCGAATCAGAAGGCGAGAGAGAGGTCGACAGAGCAAATGGTCATAACAGATATAAAGCACAGTCCTAGTCTGAGGTGTGAGGTCCTTGGTCTCGACACCCAGGAACTGGTCTAAAGTATAACACAGTAATGACACAGTGATCCTAAGCTTGGGTGTGAGGTCCTTGGTCTCAACACCCCGGAACTGGTCTAAAGTATAATACAGCAGTAATCTGGCTAAGTGTGAATTCCCAGGTCCACCTGGTTCTAACACACTGTGGGATCTGACTGAGATCTGAGTGTTCACACGTAAGTATTCGCAACGGCAGACAACCCGAGACTGACCAGCAAGATCTATATATACTGCGGCGCCCAGCGCCACTCAGCCAATCAGTAGCTGCGCTGGGATCAGCTGATCGACCTGATCAGCTGATCCCTCTCCTACTGGCATAAAGGTCCTGCCTTCCAGCGCGTGCGCGCGTAGCTCTCCATCTGTGTGCACTAGAAGGCCCAGGCAAACCAGACGCATGCTGCTGTGCGGAAACCGCCGGTCTGAACGCGGAGACAGCCGCCCCGCTGCCAGACCGCGCGGCGGCATCTCCGCAATCCATTACAACTGGCAGCTGTAATTGCAGCAAAAGGTGGTTCTACATAGTATTGACTCAGGGGGCTGAATAATTACGCACAGCCCACTTTGCAGTCATTTATTTAAAAAAAAAATGTTTGGAATCATGTATGAATTTCGTTCCATTTCTCACATGTACACCACTTTGTATTGGTCTTTTACGTGGAATTCCAATAAAATTGATTCATGTTTGTGGCAGTAATATGACAAAATGTGGAAAACTTCAAGGGGGATGAATACTTTTGCAAGCCACTGTATGTGCTTTGAATACTGATAACCATAAACAAACCATTCCCTTTCCCCTGCTTACTACCCCAGTGCCTGTCCTTGGAAAGCTGGTTGTGGTGGTCTTTATCAGGCAATCATTATACATACAATGCTGGCCACCCTGCTATGAGCCTCTAATTATTTAACTCTTCTATTCAGCATTTTATGGCTCACATTTCCATTTCTACAGAGCTCTGCCTACACTGCTATAATCACAAATAACAATATACCCCTATAGACTACTGTTATTCCATTTTTTGTGAGATCAGAAAATAAAGAAACACATCACACTGCAATATGATGCATCATGCATCCAGTGCTGACATAACAGCTATAGAATGTAATGTGCTTGCTCCATAAGCTCACATGACTACACAGGAGGGTGAACCCTAAATTACTATACACAATAAAGAGTAGGAAACGAGCAGGGCGTGCTGCACAATAGGTGAATCATGCAGAGTACCTGAAGTGGACTTAGGACAGGGGGAGGGGAGACTCCAGCACACTCCCTATAGGCAAGGAAGGAACAAGAAAGGGGGGAAATAAAGGCTGGAGAATTATCCAGGAGGTGATTACAGAAAAGCAGCAGTGACAGCGAGGTCAGAGGACAGGTCTGGGAGCACATGGAACAAGGGAGGACTGGAGACAAAGTAGCGGTAAAACACAATAAATACAATGCTTAAACAGGTCACACAGCAAATTCAATTCCACTAAATAGTAGCAAACCTGTTTTAGGGTCCCTGCAGACTGCTAATGGTTTTCACTATATTGAGGCTGAAGGCTTATGAGAAAGTGACATCATCAGGTTACTGAAAAAAAAGGCCATCTCTTCTGCAGATAGTTAGCAATGCTAGATAGACGGTAGCAGTAAATTTGTGTGCATGCTAGCGTCGGAATCTGCCATAGGCGTCCATTGAATTTACCAATGGGCGCCTATATCAGCTTCCGACGCTATGGCAGCTTCCGACCAATTTACCCTACCAGGATGCTGCCCTGCCATCCCTCTCCCCTTCTCCATTAACAGTACACACTGCTTACAGCTATAGATGAGCAGTGTATCTGTACAGTGCTCATTCCCTACAGTGCTCCCTAATGATCAAATAACTATCATTAACGACAACATGAATAGTGCATTTGTAAACCTGAGATACCCCCCTGAAAAATGTTAAATAATTACTTAAGAAGAAGGAAGCCTCAGGATCCTCCACACCCTTCCAACATCCTCCCCGATCCCAGCACTGCGATCCGAAACAATTAGCCCTGCCCCTTAACGTCCAAATTCCTGCTAACCAATCCGATCAGATCAATGGGATCGATCCTAAAAACGGATTGATTCCATTGGTCTGATCCAATTGGTTAGTGTGTTAGCTGCACTGAGAGAGGTCCTATTGTGCGCTCAGTGGCGTAGCAATAGGGGTTGCAGAGGTAGCGACCGCATCGGGGCCTTTGGGCCAGAGGGGCCCCGAAGGGTCCACCCTCTATCACAGTTTTAGCTCTCTATTGGTCCTGTGCTGGTAATAATCACGTCTATAGATGCTTTGAATGGTAGTAGTAATCCTTAACACACTGTTCCCCATTCCCTTCTTGCATCTCTTAAAATGTGGTTGTCCTTGGCAGGTTTTGGTACGCCATATTAATTGTTAGGTATAGAGTGCTTGGGGGGCCCCATGTAAATCTTGCACTGGGGCCCTTAGCTACGCCACAGCCTGCACGGGTAGATGAAAAAGGAGTCCTCTATTGCTCTGACTGCACTGATAGAGGGAACAGCAGTCCTTACAGTGCGTTAGCTGCACCGATATAGCGGAACATAAATCCTTCTAGTGCTTTACCTGCACTGATAGAGAGAAGAGTGTCCTGTGGTGCTTTACCTGCACTGATAGAGGTATAGGCATCCTGTAGTGCTTTACCTGCACTAATAGAGGTAAGAGGGGTCCTGTAGTGCTTTACCTGCACTGATAGAGGTAGAGGGGTTCTACAGTGCTTTGCCTGCGCTGATAGAGGTAGTGCTTTACCTGCACTGATAAAGGTAGAAGGATCCTGTAGTGCTTTACCTGCACTGATAGAGGGAAGAGGGGTCCTGTAGTGCTTTACCTGCACTGATAGAGGGAAGTGGGGTCATGTAGTGCTTTACCTGAACTGATAGACGTAGAGGGATCCTGTAGTGCTTTACCTTCACTGATGGAGGTAGAGGGATCCTGTAGTGCTTTACCTGCACTGATGGAGGTAGAGGGGTCCTGTAGTGCTTTATCGGCACTGATAGAGGGAAGAGGGGTCCTGTAGTGCTTTACCTGCACTGATGGAGGTAGAGGGGTCCTGTAGTGCTTTACCTGCACTGATGGAGGTAGAGGGGTCCTGTAGTGCTTTACCTGAACTGATGGAGGTAGATGGATCCTGTAGTGCTTTACCTGCACTGATAAAGGTAGAGGGGTCCTGTAGTGCTTTACCTGCACTGATAGAGGTAGAGGGGTTCTACAGTGCTTTGCCTACGCTGATAGAGGTAGTGCTTTACCTGCACTAATAAAGGTAGATGGATCCTGTAGTGCTTTACCTGCACTGATAAAGGTAGAGGGGTCCTGTAGTGCTTTACCTGCACTGATAGAGGTAGAGGGGTTCTACAGTGCTTTGCCTACGCTGATAGAGGTAGTGCTTTACCTGCACTGATAAAGGTAGAGGGATCCTGTAGTGCTTTACCTGCACTGATAGAGCGAAGAGGGGTCATGTAGTGCTTTACCTGCACTGATGGACGTAGAGGGATCCTGTAGTGCTTTACCTTCATGGATGGAGGTAGAGGGATCCTGTAGTGCTTTCCACAATCAATAAGGAAAAGGCACTCCACAGGCTTCAAACTTCCGTTTGTTTTATCGCGAGCAAGGACACATACATGTTACGGGTCACAATCCTGTAGTGCTTTACCTGAACTGATGGAGGTAGAGGGGTCCTGTAGTGCTTTACCTGCACTGATGAAGGTAGAGGGGTCCTGTAGTGCTTTATCGGCACTGATGGAGGTAGAGGGGTCCTGTAGTGCTTTATCGGCAGTGATAGAGGGAAGAGGGATCCTGTAGTGCTTTACCTGAACTGATGGAGGTAGAGGGGTCCTGTAGTGCTTTATCGGCACTGATAGAGGGTAGAGGGGTCCTGTAGTGCTTTACCTGCACTGATGGAGGTAGACGGGTTCTGTAGTGCTTTACCTGCACTGATGGAGGTAGAGGGGTCCTGTTGTGCTTTACCTGAACTGATGGAGGTAGAAGGGTCCTGTAGTGCTTTACCTGAACTGATGGAGGTAGAAGGGTCCTGTAGTGCTTTACCTGCACTGATAGAGGTAGAGGGGTCCTGTAGTGCTTTACCTGCACTGATAGAGGTAGAGGGGCCCTGTAGTGCCTTACTTGCACTGATAGAGGTAGAGGGGCTATGTAATGCTTTATCTGCACTGATAGAGGTAGAGCGGTCCTGTAGTTCTTTACCTGCACTAATAGAGGGAAGGGGGTCCTGTAGTGCTCTAGCTGCACTAATAGAGGGAAGGGGGTCCTGTAGTGCTTTACCTGCACTGATAAAAGGTAGAGGGGTCCTGTAGTTCTTTACCTGCACTGATAGAGGTAGAGGGGTCCTGTAGTGCTCTACCTGCACTGATAGATGTAGAGGGGTCCTGTAGTTCTTTACCTGCACTGATAGAGGTAGAGGGGTCCTGTAGTGCTCTAGCTGCAGTGATATAGGGGTCCTGTAGTGCTTTACCTGCACTGATAGAGGTAGAGGAATCCTGTAGTCTTTTACCTGCATTGATAGAGGTAGAGGGATCCTGTAGTCTTTTACCTGCATTGATAGAGGTAGAGGGGTTCTACCGTGTTTTGCCTGCATTGATAGAGGTAGAGGTTCTACCGTGCTTTGCCTGCATTGATAGAGGAAGTGCTTTACCTGCACTGATAGAGGTAGAGGGATCCTGTAGTATTTTACCTGCATTGATAAAGGTAGAGGGGTTCTACAGTGCTTTACCTGCACTGTTAGAGGGGTCCTGTAGTGCTCTAGCTGCACTGATAGACGTAGAGGGGTCCTGTAGTGCCTTGCCTGCACTGATATAGGTAGAGGGGTCCTGTAGTGCTCTAGCTGCTGTGACAGGGAACAGCAGTCCTTGTAGTGCATTGGCTGCACTGTTAGTAGGGAAACTGGAGTCCTTGCAGTGCTTTAGCTACAATGAGAGATGGAACTGCAGCATTTGTAGTGTTTTAGCAACGATAGAAACCAGAACATCGGTTCTGTATACAGCTTTAATTGCAATGACATTGAGGACAGTGGTCCTCTAGTGTTTAGATGCTTTAATGGAAACAGGGCTCCTCTAGTGCTTTAGCTACAATGATAGAGAGAAGATGGTCTGATGACACCAGTCCTCAGTGCCCTGGGTACATTCAGAAGGACATAATAGCCAGGTACAGCTACAGAAGAGGTGCATACAGTGACACGTCGAGGAAGCAGGTAAATTTCAGGGTGGAGATAAGAGATTAGGGCAGCAGAGAGGGAGGGGACAGACGCCTGCACGCAGTCCCTGTCCCTGCCTCCCCCACACATCCAGGGACCTCTCATCAGCGTGGGACTGGGAACCTCCTCCCCTTTACTGGGAGACCCTCCTTACAAGCCAGGGTACATCGCAGATCGCACGCCCCCCACATTGCACGCATCCAAGCGCTGGCTGCACCTAGGCTTGGAACATGGAGCGTTCTGAGGGATTACACACCTCCTTGCCAGCAAACGGCTTTCCTGCTGTCAGTTTCACAGCTTTTAATTAAGCATCCCCCCTTCACCCCCTCCCTCTGCCTTCCTCCCTCCTCTGGGAAGCCAGGGGGAACAAAGGAGGAGGGGGACAAGGAAAAGAGGGGCAGACAGGGGGAGAAAAAGGGAGACAGGCTGGGAAAGAAGATAGGGTGAGAAAGGGGGCTGATCCTTGGCAGGTGGAAATCAGACAGGCGGCCAGCAAGGACTAGACATCCTCCTCAGAGCTGGCTGCACAGAGAGACGGCTGAGGCTGTGGAGGAGAGACGGCTGCGGGAAGAGACATCGGGAGAGGAGGAAGAGAGAGGACTGTCATCTGATTAGAGGGAGACATCCCCCCTGCTTCTCCCTCGGGGAGTATCACTGCTTCACATCACCAACCCAATTCATTTCCCCTTGATAACTGCCCCCACTTCATTACTCCCAGCCCCAGGAGCCCTCTTCTGCCACAACTGGGGAATCCTGCTACTATTTTATTTTGGAGCGAGGAGCTGGTCTCTTCATTTTTCTCACTCATCTCAATTTTTTTTTTCATTTTATACTGATTGATTTTTCAGCCTGTTAGAGGTCTCATTTTTGGGGCCCAAGGCTTCCTGCATCATGAAGGGATATTAGGCATTCCCTGAATTCTTCCGAGTGACCTCTCCTCATACATATAAAAATACGACCTTTTTATATAGCCATTTAACAAAAATAGGGGTTTGCCCATAGGGATGCACAGCAGATCTCCTATCTTCTAGTGCCTTGTACTTTTGGGGGGGCTCAGCCCCCTTTTCTGTCCAGTTTGATACCTTTTTTTGTCCCTTGAACCATGAAGCCTTTGGAGAAATTCTTAAAGAAGCAGAGTTCCCATCTCTCAGGTCCAAAGCACCTCCACCGGAGACAAAGTGTTTCCAAAATCCTGCCCTCATTCTTAAGGGACAATCCAGGAGACTCTTCTGGTGGGGAGAAATGTGAAGAAGACCCCAGTGCTGCACCCACACCTTCTCATGACTGCTTAGAACTGCCAGATGGACTGCGGTCCCCTCTGTCCTTTTCATCTGATGAACTGTCACCTTCAGAACCTGTAACACCACCACCAGGGTCAGGTGGATGGACACTCTCTCCTCCTGGGCCGCTGCTTGCTCCAGATACTCCAGAGGCCCTCCTGGGGAGGGTATTGGACCAGTTACTAACTGCACCAAGGCTAAGCGATGCTGCGGGTAAGTGGGCAATAAAATCTTTGAGAACAGAATTTCCAGTGTTGATTGTATTATGGCAATATGTATGACTTTTTATTTATCGTACTGTCTCTTATAGTGTGATTGGTGCAAAGACCAACTTAGACTTTATTGGCACCAGAGATGTGTCAGTCTGGTCTGTTTTTGTTTGTCCTGGGTTCAGACTATGACCTACATCAATGGTTTACAGATGCATGTAGAATTCAGGAACCTGTCAGACCACAGAGTGCCAGCAGGTAATTAAGCCAAGACTCTGAGCTTCTACCACTAGTAATAAACTGGATCAAACAAGCTAAAGAAACTTGAAGTGGTAGATATATGGAAACAGACATTTTTATTGGGAAGACCTGATCAGCATGTCCATGCAGTGTTTGTATTTCAGTATTAGTATGGAAAACCAGTCAAGATAAATTGATGGCTTCTGCACAGTTCTTAAAGATGGCAGCCTCCTTATCCCTCTCACTACAGGTTTCCTTTAAAGTGCCTATAGATAGTGTCGACGTGCAACAAGCATTTGTGTTTGTTCTTTGGATTTGGAATGTGGTGCCAGTTATTTTAGTGAGTATCACAACCAATCCCTCGGTAGATTGGTAAGTTCACACAAATATTTCTCCCAATGATAAGCAGTGACAGACCATGTATGTGTTTGGCTAGCTTACTTCCTCTCCACACCTAACACAGGAGAACCTGGCCAACTGGTGGTAATCTCTGGTTTGTGGGCCTGATTGTCATTGGCTGTCTGTAATTAACCATGGTTATGAAATTCTAAAGTATTTAGCAGGCCTACATACAGGTTCCAATGATTTCAGGAGGAACCGCCTGGCTTTTGGAATTTTGTCTTGATTAGTTCTGAGAGTGGATTGCTGTACAGTGCCACATGGGCTGATTTTTGTTGTCACATGAGCCATGGTAAACACTGGTCTATTTTTGGCACCTGCAAGAAGACCATGATGTGTTGTAGAGCTTTTACTGGCAGATATGACATCAAGAGTTGTGTCACTGTATGACTACATGGACTAGGTGAGAAACTTGAAATGTAAGTCATTAAGTGAATGGAAAGGTATTGAAACAATCACCTTTTTGTTTAAGTGACATTTGAATGTGACATTCAGACGTGAACTATAAATCCACTAGAAGCCAGAATCAGATGAAACTGTATGGCCAGGTCTCATCTTTACTATGGTCTGAAGGTGGAACTGTCAATTTCATCTACAGTAACTATTCAGGTGCTTCCTGTGATTGAAATTTGAATTTTGAAATTTGTCAGTGTCACACTGTGCCCAGTCTCTATCAGCAGGACACTGTGCCCAGTCTCTATCACCACGACACTGTGCCCAGTCTCTATCAGCTCCACACTGTGCCCAATCTCTATCAGCACCACACTGTGCCCAGTCTCTATCAGCACCACACTGTGCCCAGTCTCTATCAGCACCACGCTGTGCCCAATCTCTATCAGCACCACACTGTGCCCAGTCTCTATCAGCAGCACACTGTGCCCAGTCTCTATCACCACAACACTGTGCCCAGTCTCTATCAGCTCCACACTGTGCCCAGTCTCTATCAGCACCACACTGTGCCCAGTCTCTATCAGCACCACACTGTGCCCAGTCTCTATCAGCACCACACTGTGCCCAGTCTCTATCACCACAACACTGTGCCCAGTCTCTATCAGCTCCACACTGTGCCCAGTCTCTATCAGCACCACACTGTGCCCAGTCTCTATCAGCACCACACTGTGCCCAGTCTCTATCAGCACCACACTGTGCCCAGTCTCTATCAGCCCCACACTGTGCCCAGTCTCTATCAGCACCACGCTGTGCCCAGTTTCTATCAGCCCCACACTGTGCCCAGTTTCTATCAGCACCACACTGTGCCCAGTCTCTATCAGCACCACACTGTGCCCAGTCTCTATCAGCACCACACTGTGCCCAGTCTCTATCAGCCCCACACTGTGCCCAGTCTCTATCAGCACCACGCTGTGCCCAGTTTCTATCAGCCCCACACTGTGCCCAGTTTCTATCAGCACCACACTGTGCCCAGTCTCTATCACCACAACACTGTGCCCAGTCTCTATCAGCTCCACACTGTGCCCAGTCTCTATCACCACAACACTGTGCCCAGTCTCTATCAGCTCTACACTGTGCCCAGTCTCTATCAGCACCACACTGTGCCCAGTCTCTATCAGCACCACACTGTGCCCAGTCTCTATCAGCCCCACACTGTGCCCAGTCTCTATCAGCACCACGCTGTGCCCAGTCTCTATCAGCCCCACGCTGTGCCCAGTTTCTATCAGCACCACACTGTGCCCAGTCTCTATCAGCTCCACACTGTGCCCAGTCTCTATCAGCACCACACTGTGCCCAGTCTCTATCAGCACCACACTGTGCCCAGTCTCTATCAGCACCACGCTGTGCCCAGTCTCTATCAGCCCCACACTGTGCCCAGTTTCTATCAGCACCACACTGTGCCAAGTTTCTATCCGCACCAAACTGTGCCCAGTTTCTATCCGCACCACACTGTGCCCAGTCTCTATCAGCCCCACACTGTGCCCAGTCTCTATCAGCACCACACTGTGCCCATTCTCTATCAGCCCCACACTGTGCCCAGTCTCTATCAACACCACACTGTGCCCATTCTCTATCAGCCCCACACTGTGCCCAGATTCTATCAGCACCACACTGTGCCCAGTCTGTATCAGCACCACACTGTGCCCAGTTTCTATCCACACCACACTGTGCCCAGTCTATCAGCCCCACACTGTGCCCAGTCTCTATCAGCACCACACTGTGCCCAGTCTCTATCAGCCCCACACTGTGCCCAGTCTCTATCAGCCCCACACTGCGCCCAGTCTCTATCAGCACCACACTGTTCCCAGTCTCTATCAGCACCACACTGTGCCCAGTCTCTATCAGCACCACACTGTGCCCAGTCTCTATCAGCACCACACTGTGCCCAGTCTCTATCAGCACCACACTGTTCCCAGTCTCTATCAGCCCCACACTGTGCCCAGTTTGTATCAGCACCACACTGGGCCCAGTTTCTTTCCGCACCACACTGTGCCCAGTCTCTATCAGCCCCATACTTTGTCCAGTCTCTATCAGCCCCACACTTTGTCCAGTCTCTATCAGCACCACACTGTGCCCAGTCTCTATCAGCCCCACACTGTGCCCAGTCTCTATCAGCCCCATACTTTGTCCAGTCTCTATCAGCCTCACACTTTGTCCAGTCTCTATCAGCACCACACTGTGCCCAGTCTCTATCAGCCCCACACTGTGCCCAGTCTCTATCAGCACCACACTGTGCCCAGTCTCTATCAGCATCACACTGTGCCCAGTCTCTATCAGCACCACACTGTTCCCAGTCTCTATCAGCACCACGCTGTGCTCAGTGTCTATCAGCACCATGCTGTGCCCAGTCTCTATCAGCCCCACACTGTGCCCAGTCTCTATCAGCCCCACACTGTGCCCAGTCTCTATCAGCCCCACACTGGGCCCAATGTCTATCAGCACCACGCTGTGCTCAGTGTCTATCAGCCCCACACTGTGGCCAGTCTCTATTAGCACCACGCTGTGCCCAGTCTCTATCAGCACCACACTGTGCCCAGTCTCTATCAGCCCCCAACTTTGTCCAGTCTCTATCAGCCCCACTCTTTGTCTAGTCTCTATTAGCACCACACTGTGCCCAGTTTCTATCCGCACCACACTGTGCCCAGTCTCTATCAGCACCACACTGTGCCCAGTCTCTATCAGCACCACACTGTGCCCAGTCTCTATCAGCCCCACACATTGTCCAGTCTCTATCAGCCCCACACTTAGTCCAGTCTCTATTAGCACCACACTGTGCCCAGTTTCTATCCGCACCACACTGTGCCCAGCCTCTATCAGCACCACACTGTGCCCATTGTGTGGTGTTGCAATGCAGCTCCACTCGTCAGTGTTATAGTGCACCACCCCCAGTCACCTTAAGTGCCATAGTGTGTCCAGTTCCAGAGTGGAAGTCACAGTATTTGTTGATGTCACAGTGTGTCCAGTTTGTCAACGTCACAATGTGTTCTGCAGTTTCTGTTAGTGTCAGAGCACAGCTGCAGTCCTTATCAGAGTTACTTCTAGTCTCTGGCATTGACACAATGTAGACTGACACTGGAAATGTCACAGTCTGGTCTGCCTCTCAGTGGCACAGTGTTGTCCCAGTCTCTTATCACTGTCACAGTGTGGCCTCAGACTTCTGGCACTGTCACAGTGTGGTGTGTGGCAGTGACACAGATAGGTCCCATCCTCTGGCAGTTTGACAGCGTGAGCAGTCTAAGTTTCAGTGTGTCACAGTGTGGCATCAGACTCTGGCAGTGTCGTAGTGGGACCACAATCTTTAGCAGGATCACTGTGCAGCCCCTTGACAGTGTCACATAGGAAGATTTATGAAAGCCAATGCAAGGAAAATTGGAGCAAATCTAGTGCAAAACAGGTGCATATTTGGTGCTGTATCTCAGAGCAACAAACCAAAGTCCTTTATCTGGACATCTGCTCATTGTTGGACCAGTCCGGCTCCAGTTTTCCTTGTATTTGTTATGTTAAAGGACCACTATAGTGAAAAAGGTAAGCTGATAAAATCTGACAGAACCGATAGGTTTTGGACTAGTAAATCTTCTCATGGGGATTCTCGGGTTTTCTTTGCTTTTAAAAGCTTTTGGTGAATGGTAGTTGCTAAGTCTTAACTGCTGTTAGTGAGGCTGGCTGGTATCATACTATTTTGGCAGTTAGACTTAGGAACTGCTGTTCAGGAAAAGCTTTTAAAAACAAAGAAAACCCCGAGAATCCCCAATGAGGAAATGGACTTGTCCAAAACTTGTTGTTTCTGTCAGGTTTTAACTGCTTACTTTTTTCACTGTAGTGGTCCTTCAAATATGCCCCATTGTGTGTCTCTCGTCTTAGGGAGTGTCACAGTCTGCTCCTGGTGTTTGGCCGTGTCACATTGTGATCCCTGTCTCAGGCAGTGTCACAGGCTAGTCCAAAACTTTAGTTATTGTCACAGTGTAGCATCAGTCTCTGTCATATGCGCTCCCACACAGCTGTTGTTTAAGGTGTGCACACTGTAAACAACAGCTATGCGGATGAAGCTTGATTTTGCAGGTGATAAAGTGGGGAAGCATGATCCTGCAGGTGATAAAGCGAGGAATGAGAATGAGTAATGGACAGATGTGTTACTTTGGCATATCAAAGCGACCCATACTCTTATTATTTTAGAGGAGGGACAACAGTACAGCAAATGGCGGAGCGGTTTCTGGCAGTCTGGGTCAGGGAGGGATCAGTGTGCTTCGCTGTTGCTTAAAGTGCACCTGAGGCGAAGTGGGGGAAAAGATGATACCTACCTGGGGCTTCCTTCAGCCCCCTCCAGGCTTATCGCTCTCTTGCCGTCCTCCTCTGCCTCCCGGTTCTTCTGCAACTGACCCTGAAAAGTCCTCCAGTCGGTGGAGGTGCAGTCTGGCCACCTGCACTCTCCTTTCTCGCTCCCGTGGCTGGGAGCATTCTGGGTCTTTGCAGTACAGTACTGTACAGGTGCAGAAATCTGCCGGGAATGGGAGCATGATGGAGGAAACACACGCGCGGCCTGGTTCTCCATGTGCAGTACGTCTCGGACTGGAGGAGTTTCCGGTACCAATTGCAGAGGATCCAGGAGGAGGAGGACAATGAGGGAGTGATAAGCCTGGAGGGGGCTGGAAGAAGCCCCAGGTATGTATAATTACTCCCCCCCCCTTCGTCTCAGGTGCACTGTGAAGATCCATTGTGCTGGATCTCTTAGCATACTTGGGGTACACCTGTACCTAGCCAAGGCAGCTCCAAATGGCTGCCTTGGTGAGTTCCATCTTGTGTGTGTATTTAGCGTTAAGACGGCCATACACCATAGGTTACCATCCAATGTGGGAAACAGATCGATCGTTCCCTGATCTGAATCTGATCAGAGAGGGTTTGAGTCCTACCACACACTGCACATTGATTTTTAATAAAATCCATTGAACCGCAGCCTTTTACTATTTGATGCAGTGCAGCGCTATGGGCTGTTGAGCTACCGCTGCTCCTTCGAAGTAAACATGAAGTGAAATGTGAGTGGGTTTCCATTAGTGCCCGCCGTCCGTCTACGAGATGGACGCCGGCACTTGTCTACGTCGATTACCCATCTGAATCCCTGTAGCTGTGCCATGCAGGGCTATGGGGTTTCGGACGGGTTGTGCAGAATTTTTTCACGCTCACGAAAATTCGGAAGCAGACCATTGATTTCAATAGGCTGAGATTCTAGACCCATATTCCTGTGCGTGTGAATTTGGGCACAAACAGCCCTAGTGGAAATGGGCAGTAACAAGTTAAATGCATGTGTACAGTAGCTGGTCATGTGACTAAACGCCTAGGATTTTGATGATATAATCAGCCACTGAGATTTATGGGAATGACAGTTTCAAAAGGACAAAAAGGCTGTAGCCTAGCAGGTTGGGAGGGGATGTAGTTACAAGATACATCTATATTAAAATGTGCTGCACATTCAAATATGATTGTGTTGGTTGCTTTTGGATGACATGAGTTTGCAGTTTTTACTGCTTCTGTAGTTCCAGAATAAATGATACTCTTGTAAGCTGATTCTTCTTTTTTATTTTTTTACACGTAAATGTAGTACACAGAGTGTGTGCCGTGGTGTAGGGCTGAGTTTAGCATTTGGTAGTGGACGCACTGGGCCCCATGGCGTTGCTTCTAAGAGACTTTTTCCACTGAATCCACAAATGCACTGCAATGCAATTTTGAGTTTTCTATTTTACACCATGCATTTTTTCTGTGCCTTTTTGGTGTAATTTTAGTGTGAACAATTGTTTTCATGGTCTGATTGCATTTTGGGTTTTTTAACGATTTATTGGCGAATTAAAACGGACATTGACAGAAAATCACTTACCACCAAATCTAATCAAATCACGCCCAGTGGAAAAGTACTCGATTGCCTTTAGTTGTATTTTTGGTTTAGAACCCAACTGGAACTGGTAAGCCTTAGCTTGGTTTTATGACATCACATCTGCTGAACTGGAATGCAGGTTTTGTGTCTTGATGATTCTTTTGAATGTATTATTTTTCTTTAAAATAACCCTGAGGCGATGATAAGGTGAGAAAACTAGATACTTACGTAAGCAGAAGGAAGCCTCTGGATCAGCCTTTCTCAACCTTTTTACCCTGGAGGAACCCTGTAAATAACTTTTGGATCTCAAGAAACCCCTGAAAACAATTTTTTGGTCTCGAGGAACCCCTACATTTATTTTTCAGGAGGCATGGTCTTTAAGTAGGTTAGGCTGCTAATACACTGCCACTCATTATACTGTCTCCTGACCCCCCAATTTAGTGCTTCTTGTTACAGTACCACCTATTATAGTGTGCTCTATTATACTTCCCCCACGATGGGGTAAAATGCCAAGGAACCCCTGCAGAGTCCTCAAGGAACCCTGGGGTTCCAGGGAACCCTGGTTGAGAAAGCCTGCTCTGGATCCTCCACAGGCTTCCTGTGACCCCCTTGAGACCACCACAGCTGACCCTATTGAAGATTGCGACCACCACGCTTCTCTTCATGCACGAGCACGGCCATGCTGCACCCACACGAGTATAGCCGCACCTGCTTACGCGAGTACTGCTTACTGTGCAGGTGTGGCTGTACTCATGCAATACGGCTGAGCTTATGTATGTAGAGGAGTGCTGTTCTTGGTCAGAATTCCAAGCTGTTTTCAGTTTTTTATCTGTGGTCCACATGTGGCAACGGTGGGGGCTAGGAAGACATGAGAAGCCTCTGCAGGATCCTCCTCTTAGGTAAGTAGCTAGTATTTTTTCATTATTTTTCATTTTGTTATTATTTTTTGCATTGTGTACACTTAAAATCAAACGTTATTTGCGAAGTGAGAACAATCAACGTATTTCAAACAGAACCGGGAAAAAAATGGATGAACCCCAATGGTGGGCTAGATTACCCACTCCTGAGTTTCCTGCTCGTTGTCCTTGCGTGTCCCTTCATTCCTTGTCCCTTTTCCTCTTCACATTCAACAAGAGCCATCAGTCTAATACTTATAAAAGATGTTCCCCCAAACTGCGCCGCGCAATTCAGAACTGCGCAGGTGCAGTTCTAAACCACGACTGCAGAGAGAAAGCAAGCATTCCTCAGGACACTCAAGGGAAGGGAAGCTATCATCATGGGGGTCATTCAATATTTTTTTTTCCCAGATTCAGGGGTACTTTACATGATTTTTTTCTTTGCATAGCAGAGTTTTAACTTGAATTTATGAACACAGTGACAAACTGTCCACAGACTGTGAGCTCATGCAGTTATTTCCGATAAAGAATTATATAGAATTATGTCTGCCTGTGGTCCTGAAGATCACAGCCACTCAGTATTGGCTTTCAGCCTTCTCCCTCATGTTCAGCTTTCTCCTGATTTTACAGATTTGTGGATATTACTGTATATATTGTCTACTATATACTGTCGATGATGAAATCCCTTGTTTTATGCACTATTAAGTCAAGGAGCATTATTCTTAAATCGTCTGAAATGTGTTTTAGATTGGTGTACCCTTCCCCATTTTTACTTCTCTGCTTCTCTGGGAGCAGAGCTGGGACAAGGTCCTCCAGCACCCAAGGCTGAGACACCAAAGTGCGCCCCTCCATTCCTGCCCCCCAGTCGTCACACACTGATTGCTACTAGACTAAGAGGCGCCCCAGGGCCCCCAACCTTCCCAATACCTTAATCTCTAGTTATCTGACTTGCAGTCACTGCCATGTATCCCCTTTTCCTATTTCTTTCTGCTTCAAACACAATTGGGAATGACAACTGAATGAATTGTGCGCCCCTCCTACACTGCGCCTTGAGGCTGGAGCCTCTCCAGCCTCTGCCTCGGCCCGGCCCTGTCTGGGAGGCTCTTTTTATACCTTATCATGTTACAAACTTGCTGCCGACAATTAACCTATTTTATTATGAGTTTCTTTTATTAAATTTGTTTCCAGCTTTGCATATAAAATGAGCATATTTTTAAATAAAACAACAAAGTTTCTTAGTTCCAACGCTTGATCTGTTGCCTTTTAACTTTTTCAGATTGAATATAGGGTTTAAATGATTTGCAGATCATTGCATTCTGTCTTCATTTACATTTTTTGTGGTTGTACATTTTGCGGTCCACTTATAGAAAAAAATGCACATCTTTAGTGCTGTCAAAAGCAATTTGTGAATAGTTAAGCAAACATCTCCATGATCTCGTCAGTCCTTCGTATAACATTTCCGTAACTGTCCACAGAGATCTTCTTCACACGCATTGGAGTCCTGTGAGAGTCTCAATTCAAGTTCAATTGTTAACCTGCACTGTATTCAAATATTTCATCCATTTGCTTCATAATTTTCATTTTATGAGACAGCCCCTATCTTTATGTTATCTGACTTAATTTAAGGCCTTTATTTAACAAGGATTTCCAGGGTTCTAGTGAGAGAGTGGCGGTATTTTTCCAGTTAGTGGCACTCTACTTTCTCATGTAGAAGAGTAGATATTTGATTGGAATTTATGTATTTATTTAAAATCCAACAATGGGTACTACAATGAAACACTGGCATTTCCAAGTCCTTCCTATCAGTTTTCGGAGATTACATTGTTGAAGGCCTCCCAAATCTTGCCACGTATTTGGCCTCAAAGTCTCCATGCTAAAAGTTGGCACTCCACTTCTCCATGGCTGAGTGTCACTGGCACCTAACACTCAGTGGGCCGGATTTATCAAAGCATTACTGATAGGTTTTTCTTCTTAAACAGTTCTAACCAGCAGAGGAACTGTTCTGTGTGACAGTAAGAAGATTCCTAAAACCTACTTAATAGTGACAGTTTAGTGTGGATTTCTAGAACTGCACTACAGTTAAGAAAAGTGCAAATTCATCCATAAACGGCTGCAGATTAAGAAGTGCTTAATAGCAGTTCTACATATAGTGCAGACACTGCACTGCCTGAGACGGCTTCCTAAATCCTCCTACTCCTAAGAGTTTAAGCAGGAAACTGCACTATTTAGCGATTTCTTAATATGACTGAGGCGGTTCTGCATAGATTTCTAAAAACCTACTAATATTTTGTCTCAGACACTCTTGATAAATGTCCCCAGTGTTTGCATTGTACACTTTTTGGGATTTTTTTTCAGTAGCAACAAGAATTTCAGGATGGCCCCAAGCCCTCACATTGAAAATGTCAAGCTTTTTATTGAACTGGTTGTATCGATGATCTGAAATAAATATTCAAGAATCAGCACTAAGATCCTGCAAATCCTCACTTTATAGTAGAGACAATGCTCTTTTCAGCTACTGTGACAAAATTGGGCTCAGAATTGGGAAGTGGGTATGGCCAAAAAGTTTTAGCACACCTTCATCCATCTCCAGTCTGTAGTTTTTTCTACCTAGTAAACCTACTTTGGCAGTTGCCGTATCTGCTTTGCTATTGCTGCCCAGTCTGGCTTATGTCTGGTAAACACGATGAGATATTCTGGCAGATTTTATCTGCCAGATCGATTTTTTTCCAACATGTCTGATCTGATTGCCGATCAATTTTCCAATCGATTTTCCATAGAAGTGAAGGGAAAATCAATGGTAAAATCGATCGGACATATTGGAAATAATCAATCTGGCAGTAAATCTGCCAGAAAATCTCGTTGAGTATATTGGACAT